>NC_034599.1:86656386-86657596 GCF_900095145.1 Mus pahari
ATCTTAGCCACTCTGACTGGTATGAGATGGAATCTCAAGGTTGTTTTGATTTGCATTTCCCTGATGATTAAGGATGTTGAACATTTTTTCAAGTGTTTCTCAGCCATTCGGTATTCCTCAGTTGAGAATTCTTTGTTTAGTTCTGAACCCCATTTCTCAATGGGGTTATTTGAATTTCTGGAGTCCAGCTTCTTAAGCTCTTTGTATATATTGGATATTAGTCCTCTATCAGATTTAGGATTGGTAAAAATCCTTTCCCAATTTGTTGGTGGCCTTTTTGTCTTGTTGATAGTGTCTTTTGCCTTACAGAAGTTTTGCAATTTTATGAGGCCCCACTTGTCAATTCTTGATTTTACAGCACAAGCCATTGCTGTTCTGTTTAGGAATTTTTTCCCTGTGCCCATATATTTGAGGCTTTCCCCCACTTTCTCCTCTATAAATTTCAGTGTCTCTGGTTTTATGTGGAGGTCTTTGATCCACTTAGACTTGAGCTTTGTACACGGAGATAAGTATGGATCAATTCTCGTTCTTCTACATGATAACCGCCAGTTGTGCCAGCAACATTTCTTATAAATGCTGTCATTTTTCCACTGGATGGTTTTAGCACCCATGTCAAAAATCAAGTGACCATAGATGTGTCGGTTCATTTCTGGGTCTTCAATTCTTTTACATTGATCTACCTGGCTGTTGCTGTACCAGTACCACGCAGTTTTTTGTTGTTGTTGTTTTTGTTTTTGTTTTGTTTTGTTTTGTTTTTTAATCACAATTGCTCTGTAGTACAGCTTAAGGTCACGCATGGTGATTCCACCTGAGGTTCTTTTATTGTTGAGNATGGTTTTTACTATCCTAGGTTTTTTATTATTCCAGATGAATTTCAAATCGCCCTTTCTAACTCAGTGAAGAATTGAGTTGGAATTTTGATGGGGATTGCATTGAATCTGTATATTGCTTTAGGCAGGAGATCCTGCCAATCCATGAGCATGGGAGATCTTTCCATCTTCTGAAATCCTCTTCAATTTCTTTCTTCAGAGACTTGAAGTTCTTATCATACAGATCTCTCAAATCCTTAGTTAGAGTCACACCAAGGTATTTTATATTATTTGGGACTATTGTGAAGAGTGTTGTTTTCCAAATTTCTTTCTCAGCCTGTTTATCCTTTGTGTAGAGGAAGGCCACTGATTTGTTTGAGTTAATTTTATATCCAGCTACT
>NC_034599.1:86657607-86795863 GCF_900095145.1 Mus pahari
CGTGGTGTATGAGTTTCGACCCCAGCATGCTGGCCTGAGCTCTTGTCTTGTCCTGTCTTCAATAAACAATAAACTTCCTCGTGTGTTTACAGCAAGTCGGTCTCAGCGTCCTACTGGGTGCGCGTCCTTCCCGAGACTGGAGCAGGGGGCTCCCTTTGGGGGTCTTTCACTGCTTTTAATATTCTATCTTTATTCAGTGCATTTGTTGTTCTGACCCGGAGCAAAAATGGCTCCCTCACCAGATCAGGCAGTGAGAGCCCTCCCTGGCGGATACCTTTCCTCTGGCGGGAAAGGAGCCCAGATGTCTGGAGCCCCAAAGGGATCTGTCCTATAAGCTGCGTTGCTTCTGCAGTCCGTACTCTCAACTGTGCACACAGGAGCCTGGGTGACCCAGAGCAAAGATGGCTCCCTCACCAGCTCAGGCAGTGAGATCCCTTCTGGGCAGACACCGCTCCTCTGGTGGGGTAGGTGCCCCTGGAAAACAGGGTCTGTCCCAGAAGCTGTGTTGCTTCTGCTGTCCATACTCTCACCAGCATGGACTGGAGCCTGGGCGACCTGGAGCAAAGATGGCTCCCTTACCATCTCAAGCAGTGAGAGCCCTCCCGGGAGGATACCTTTTTCAACCCACCATTATTATAAAGGCTGATACAACTTAAAAATGGATAGCAATCAAGAAGGAAGATTTTATTTTATATAAAACAATTTGCATATGTTTCATCATAATAATATGATAATTGCTACAATTTGATGCAATAACAATTTAGGGAAATTTAATCTTCTTTGTTCCGTCAATATTATTTCTGTTTTAAATATAAAGACACTGGGGCACAGAGACCTTGAACCATCAGTGTGTCTCAATGCTGGTGAGTAGCTTATTTTAAAGCATGACTTTATTCTGACCTTGAACTGCGAAGACATTTTCTGAATGCCTAGGTGAAGTTAGGCAGTTATATGAAGCTGTGAGAGGTTCTACTTCAGAAGTGCTCTGCTTCAGGGGTTGCATGGTCTCTGTACTTGTAATTACCCACTTTATAGTTGCCACCAGGAGGCCACCCTGTGACCTGCTGCAGAGGTAGTTAGGTATTGTTTGAAAAGCAGCTCCAAGAAAATTACAAGGAAGCATTACTGCATTTATGTAGGAGGCTTACAGGCACCTGCTCTATAGTCCTCATTAGAAGTGGGAATATAACAAAGGTAAAGAAAAATAGTTATTGATCATAACCCAAATTATCCAGCCCACTCTGCTTCTGAAAGGGAAACTGGGCTCATAAGCACAATTTCTTTGAGGCCAACAAGATAATGTTTAGATTAAATAAGTGACAACTCAGCTCTGGTCTGCCACCTGCTTTGCAGTCACTTCTTGGTTTTCAATTCATTCCTTCAATGCAGACAGACTAAATAAACAATGGTGTATATGTTGGAAACAACAGTGGCTCATCTTTGTTGTTATCTTATCTATAGAGTCAGGAATTATGTTTTTTCAAGTAAACAAGATTCTCACAGCTACAAGAAGCCCACAATTTCTTACCCGAAGTAACAAAGTCTGTCTGTTTCTATACCTTCCTCAATGGGGCATGGCTTGTCTAGTTTAATAATGTGTGTTTGCCCGAGGAATTGTTAATCTAATGATAGAGTATGTTCCCAGAGGTTACAGGTGCCATTTCTTGCCTCCTGGCTGAATTGTGAAAAGATTGGTATTGTAATTGCTTTTCATTCCTCACTGTAGTGTTTGGAACTTTTCTAGCTAAGTGTGCCTGAGCTTGTGCAGATACACTTCAGTATTTCTCACTAACATGGAGTTTTTTTGCTAAAGAAAGAAGCCAGGAAAATAAAAATGTCAGCAACTGATGCATTTGGATTTCACTCCCAGTTGAATTTCAATGTAAATATATTAAAATGCATTATGTAAATATATTTAAATACGCACCACATATTTACATTTAAATGCAAATTGAAATAATTTACATGTTAGAATTTTGAATGTCAGTCATTATAATACTGTGATTTCCTGACCCAAAGCTACCAATCAGAATGATGTATGCATATGCTTCTTAATTAACACCAAAGGTTAAAATACTGACCCAGGTGTGCATAATAATTTAGAGAGTGAACTTTTCTTTGAAGATAGTGGTGGGTGGAGTTCTTGATGCGAGGAAAAATATAAGTAAATTCAGAACTAAAATAAGAGTTGAAAAACAAAGGCCTGGAAGAAGAATCTAAGTATGCACCAAACATTGTGATAATCACCCTTAGATGTCCCCAAAAGTTCCATGCCATGATGGCTTTCAGCATCTAGTCTTCAGAGGTATGGTTAAGTGGTGACTTCACATAAGTAGCAAGGGAAATGGAGGGGTAGACATAGGTCTGACCTGTTTGTTAACATGCGTTCTACGAGTTTATCCTGTGAGAGTCATGGTCTGTATACTCTCTGCTCAGATTTCCCATGTATACCTTGCTTGTTACTAATACCTCCCCTCTGTTCTCTCAGTCCTCAGTGTGATGTTGTGGTCCAGCTTCATGCCACGGCAGTTTCTTCTTACATCTGTGTTCACTGTGTTGGTAATCATTTACCTCTGGGCATCTCTGCCCTTGTCTCCATCTCACAAGGTAACTTTTATCTCCTCTCCTCTTTGAGACTTTGAGTCCCATCCCTAGTCTTGTTCCAAGCATCTCTTCATGAAGGCATATCTCACCAAGAATGCCTGATTTACGTCTTGATGGGGAGGGATTTTTTGGTTTTGTTTTTTGTTTTTGTTTTAAATAGAATGTTAGATTCTCAAGAATGAGGCTGGTTCAAATTGACTTGCCTGCTCTCCAATTTAATTATGTCTTATGGACATATATTTCTTTATGGTTCCTGTCAATCAACACCATAATGCACATAGTGCCATCAGAATGGCCCGAAAATGGTCAAATGAAAAGAAGGCAGAATATTTGGAGGCATTGTGATATCTTCCTGGAAAAGTCATAAATATTCCATATACCTATTTATATACTTAACTTTTTTATCATAGGGAAAAATATAACCTCATTTTTTTCACCAGTTGTGGGTTCAACAATTTGTTTAAAACATTCACAGAACTCTGGAAAAATATACTGACTATCGTTGGTTTGTTATAAAGAATACATTCCAGGGAGATCTTGGTGGAAGAAATCTATACTCCCCGTATACTACAAAGGTATACGGGGAGGAATGTGTGCAGTCTTCAGTGTCATTGGCAATGACACCCTCCCAGTGCTGGACTGTGTCTACAAGCACCAAGCTCAGCTCTGTCATTTAGGCTTCATACCGTAGTTCCACAAAATAAGCATGACTAATTTAATCATTGACCATTGATGCTTGCTCAACCTCCAACCATTCTTCCCTCTCAGGGGCTGTAAGTGGGGTTGCAAATTCCATCCCTATAGCTGTGCCTCCTTCTTTCTGGTGACCAGTTCCATTTTGAAACTATATGAGACTTCCTAGTCCCCAGAGATGTCACCACTCGTGAATGACAATTTTTGCTTTGGTAATTTCAAACATCATAAAAATTAGTGACTAAGGACAAGTGTTATGGGGCACACACACAAAAAAAGACATTTCTATCAACATATCACTCAAAAATTATGAGAATCTAGGTCCTTTGTGCCTAGTATCAGAGAGAGATACATAGACATGTATTTTCCTTTATGACATCTTGTCCCTTTATTCAACCCAGTTCATATTTGGATATACTGTTCTTCCATTCCATCCTTAACTTTGAAATGACCATACTCCAAGTTTAGGGCATTCTGGATACTCTTTTAACACAATGTAAGAGAAAGATTGGCAGTCAAAATGACACCTCCTGTAATCCACACATAACATTCTGGTCACATTACTTGACTGCAACCTCTCATTGGAGTATTGGTAGGTGTACATTCTCCTTGTCTCATATGGAACACACTCTTAGTTCTTTTCCTATAGGGGAGAACAAAAGCATTTCTCTTCAAAGTTTCCTTTAACTTGCTTGATAGACTTTCTTTTGAAATTCTTCCTGTCAAAGGTAGATAGATCCAGGCAGAGCAGTTTCGTGCTTAAGTATCTTATTCTGCTTCTCCTCACTTGGACGTCTTCAGCCAATTCCACTGGTAAGAAGCTGTATGCAGAACTTTCACTTCCTGGACTGTCTCTTCATGCTGTAGAGGAGAAAGCTTTATGATTTGCTCACCAGTTTCTATGGGTAAATCATCCTCTAGGAGATCAGTTCTATGAATCACTGAGCTTTGATATGATAAATTAAATGGAAACTAAATGAACTTATACAACCTCATCCTTCTCAATCATGATAGCTTTGAACACCATTTTATGTTAAACTATTCAGTTTTCTCTGTACTTCTAGTATCCCCAAATGTAATAGGCACCTTTCTTCTTTTATTACTGATAAAGTATTTTATCCATATTGCTAACAGTGTCCTCTAAGTATACACAAACTTCATGTTAAGTGAATGGAAATAATGTCCATGTAAATACAGACAGACAAGTACATTTCTTGAACATAACCGAGTTATGCCCAATATGTTTTTATATTGCAAACCTAGTTTTATAATGCCACATGAATTTTTCTTTAGAAGTAAGCAAGGAGAAATAATGTATATGTAAATTGAATTTTCTTATCGCATCATAGTCTCCTTTAGATAATAAAAGGAACATATCTCAGATGTGATCTTTGTGAATATTAACTGCTGAGCACCACTGTGCAAAGGTTATTATTGCTTAGTCATGTATTCTATTTAAATCCCATTCTTCCCCTAGCTGGAGTACCAATATTAGCATACCTGTTTACAGAGCCTCATGCTTCACTGCCCGAGCCAGCTGGACACTCACTTTCCAATTCCGAAGGATCCAGGTGCTTGGGGTGGGAGTCAGCCAATGGAAATGGAAAGCATGTAGAATACGTATTAAGTTTTGAGTTTCACTATGAACTTAACCTTTGCCGTTAATCTTAACTTCAAAATTGAATACCCAGGTAATTAACCCATCAGGTGCTTTATTGGGAGGCTCTTTTATTCTTTGCATCTTATTTTGAGGGCGACAGTTGTTAATTATCAAGTTGCAAGAGAAATTAAATATGATGTTCCTTCCCCTGCCAGATGAGTGTGATTGAAAGGATAGGCTAAACTAGGTCAAGCTGAAAGAGTAGTGTTAGATGCAATACCATGATTGTGTTTAAGTTACATCGAGCAGTTTCATTTTAGATCTTGTGGCAATTTGAATGGGGAGGGAGGGAATAACACACAGGTGAGATTTTCCTGGTTTCTTGCTTTTCAGTTATAAATTAGTCACACCGGGAGACTCATACTCCTTAGAGCTTTCCAAAATATGTTCCAGAAAACAATGGTTTTGTTGTCCATTAGTTGATACATTATATAAATGTATTTCTAAGGACAAAAAAGGTGGAGAATTCTTCAGTAAACATAAAATGTACATTTACTATTTTAATAGTTCTTGACTTGTCTTCTAAAACTTGAGCAAGGACAACAACTTACTCAGAACATGTTAGAAATGGGTGGAACAGAGCCTCTGAGTTCAGTTGAATGTAAGAACATTTTCATTATTCCATATTCATGAAGTTCATTGGCATACTCAGCAGATGGTAGGGCACAGGTCATTAAATAGCATAGAAAAGAGATACTGTAGAATGTGTGCATGGCAACTTCTGTTTCAAATGTTATCATTTTAAACAATTAATTTTCTGGTTTTTTTTATTAAAAAAATATATAATACATTTTGATCATGCTTTCACCCCCCTAACTTCTGCCAGCTCTACCCCACTAAGAAGGTTAGGCTGATTCCATGACAAACTTCAAATTGGCAGTTAAGGAGACTAGACCTAAAAACTGGGCAAGTCTAGCCATGCCCAGGCAAGTCAATTACTAACAGGAAAATTCCCAGGCTCCAGCCTTCATGCCCAGGTTGGAATGTCTCAGCCACATGGCCTAAAGCAAGGACAATGGGTCAGCAGCAGTTTCCAGACTTCCTCTGCTACTTCCTCAGTAACAGTTCTCAGATCTCCCTAGCAAGTTCCAGCCCCCACACCCTCATAATAGAATGTCCATAGACATGGACCCAGCAGATTAACATAGAGATCACCTACTCTGGAATTCCCTAGTGTGCTTTAAATCAGGCCTGCAAGCTCACTTGGGTGTTTATCTCTATTTGGTAATGGGTGACACAGCAAGCTGGACTTCTGTAGAATAAAATATTCTTTGCATTTACATACTATTTGAGTCTGGGGTATCATTCTTTGGTGAATCATAGATCCTTACACCTTCCTTTAGCCCATCCAACTTCAGTTTTTTCCCTCTCTTTCAGAAATTAAAAAAAGAAAAGAAATGAAGACACACAAGACCTGAAATAAAACAAAGTCAGCCCCTCCCAATGCCCACCTCCTATTCACCCAGCTCATCTCCCCACCACCACCCCTGCACAGAAGTCCAACAGAGTTCATTTTGTGTTGACCAACTACTCCTGTACATGTAGCCTGTTCTAGATTGTGGTCAATATCCCTAGTAACACTTCATTCTAGAAAACTGATTTTCTCTCTGCCAGCCAGTATCCATTGTGTATAGCTTCCTGGTCAGGGGTGGGACTCTTTGTCCAATCCCTCTTTTTCAGTGCTGGGATTCTCTGATTTGAATTTGTGCAAGTCTTGCATGTGTTGACAGTCTCTGAGTTCATCTGCAATCAGTCCTAGTGTATGTGGAAAACACTATTTCTTTGGTGTGTCACCTCTAATATTTACAATTTTCCCACCTCTTTTTTTCTGCATAGGTTCTTGAGTTTGAGTGGGGGTGTCTATGAGGACATTACATTTAGGACTGAGTGCTCCTGAGTCTCTCACTCTGCACATTGTCCAGTTGTGGCTCATGTAGTACAAGAAGAAGCTTCTCTGATGAGAGTTAAATGAGGCATACATCTATGAGTATAGCAGAATGCCATTAGCAGTCATTTTATTGCTGTTTCTTTAGAAGAATAATAGTAGGTCTACTAGGTCTCACAAAACCAATTTTGTGTGTTTTCTCCTTTTTGTGAATGTTAGCTTCTAAGTGTTGCATATGTGTGCTACAATCTGAAGAGCAACCAAGGTTAGGTACATAATATGGGACAAACAAGGAAGATAGAATCTCCTAAAGTGGAGGAAATAGAGTAAAGTGTTACAAAAACATAAATCGGAACTTAAAATGGTAAGATTAACTGGGAAGAGATTGGAGATCATGAAAAAGGAGGAATTATGGGGAAAGTCAACTAACACTAAGATCATTTGAAAAATTGTATGCAAGTATACTCCTGTAGAAACTTTCTAAAATATACATGTACATGAAAGGAATTTAGATGAAATTATGAATCACCATATAATAGGGAATTTAATGCGCCAACTGGACACCTTACATGACCAAGAAAATCCTTCAATGTAAAAAGTGGGTTATATCTTTTTGAATCATTTAGACAAAGCTGTCCCACCCACCCTACCCCTAAACATCACAGGATATTGTCAAGGATATGGATTGCTTTCCACAACATGATGACAAGACCCTACTGTTGAGAACAACACTTACTTATGTCATTGAACATGGAGAGAGCAAACTTAATTTTCTTAAAGGCTGAAAAGGTGGTTTCAAATTACTTAAGACTAGCACAGTCTATAAAACGGGTACATTAGTCTAATTGGATTGTTTACACACATTTTAGATATAAAACCTGATAAGCTTTGAACACCTTTTCATGTGCCCAGGCCTGTCATGTCACATTCTAAGGTGAAAGAACATTAGGATGTCACTGTATGGATACAGAACAAACACAATACAACCCACTACCATCTGTCTGTAGCCTGTGCTCTAAAGACTTACCCATTATGACATATATTCTAGAAATCAGCTTTAAAAACTCAGCACATTTATTCATTTATCTGTTTATTTGTTTGATTCTCTGTGACTTTGGAGATCAAACTTAAGATTTTTACTCATGCTATGCAAAACCTTTGCTTTTGAAAAGTGTGCTCATTCACCTTTCCTGGCTTTCTCATGCATATTCCATGCTACAAGAGAACTAGGAAGGCAGGCTTAATGGATTTTTATTTTCGATTCATTCTTAGTTTTTGCCATTGTATTCACATTAAGATATGAAAGTAACAAAAAATTAAAATCAATTAAATGTTTAAAATACTTTTTAAATTTCAGTAATACATTTCAGAATGATAAATGCAACATCTTAAAAATAAAATAAACTATTTAAAATTAACCACACGGTAAAAAAAATAAAATAACATAAAACGTTGAATTATAAAATTGAGAAACTCAGGCCTGGAGAGGGAGCTAGGGCTCTTAACTGTTAACAGCTCTTAAGAGGTAGGTATTCAAGAGGACATGTGTTCAATTCCCAGCATCCACATGGCAGCTCACAACTGTCTGTTACCTCAGTTTTAGGATATCGTATACCATAACACAGACACACATGCAGGCCAAACATCATTGTACATAAAATAAAAATAAAATGCAGAAATTGCATCCTGTAGGCTTGTACTTTGTGCTTGTGTGTGTGTGAATGTGTGTGTGTGTGTGTGTGTGTGTGTGTATGTGCATACTATTTTCTTTTTTCTCATAAAAGTAGAGGCTTTAGAGGACCAAGATTCTATACATTTTACTCTACTTTTGAGATGGGTAGAGCTGTTAAGAATTGGGGAGCAGTATTTGTAAGCTCTGAGATAACTGTCTCAGCCCCTGGGTGTTTACAGATGCACCTCATTTCCCTTAAGTAAGTTCATTTTAAATTTTGTTCTACTGAAATCTTTTCCTTTTCCCTATAACTCCCTATGTCGTATTTTTCTTCCAGGTCATAATACTGGTAGTATTGACTTGTAGGTTTCAGATTGGGTGGCATTGATCCAACTGATATCAGTGAATGGTCCTGACTCCAAATGGCATCCCTGGGCAATAATGATCTCCAGGTAATATCTTTGGGTGGTATTAACTCCAGATGTATTTACTGGATGTTATTTATTTCCGAGTGATGTCACTGTGTTGTACCGATTTCCAAGAATAATTTCTTCTCCAATCTACTGTCATCTCTTTCTGCTTCCTTAACTCATTTGATCAATAGCATAAGATTCCTTCTGAGAGAAGCTAAAGTCTATATTCTACTAGGTTTCTGAATGATTAAAAAGAATGTAAAAATGTGTTGAAGAGATGATTCAGCAGTTAGGAATACTGGATGCTTTTCTAGAGGACCTGGGTTCAGTTTCCAGCATCCACATGGTGTCTCACTGGCATCCATAAGTCCAGTTCCAAAGGATTGGCTGTCCTCTTTATGCACTTCATGCATGCATTACACAGGCATATGAAAACTAAATACCCATAGACATAAATTAATAAAATAAAATTTAAAAAATTATCTAAAAGATTTAATATAAGGAAAGATAAAGTAAAAGGAAGAAACTTTTGGAATGAAAGTAATCCAAACACAGGAATACAAAAAGAATTTCCATTAAGGAAAATGTTGCCTATGAGATTCAGGCTGACCTCGAACTCCTTTTCTTTTTTTCTTTTTTTCCAGAGATTTATTTCTTTTTTAATATATATAAGTACACTGCAGCTGTCTTCAGACACACACTAGAGGAGTGCATCGGATCCCATTACAGATGGTTGTGAGCCACCATGTGGTTGCTGGGAACTAAACTCAGGACCTCTGGAAGAGCAGTCAGTGCTCTTAACCACTAAGCCATCTCTCCAGCCCTGACCTTGAACTCCTTATTTTCTTAACCTCTATGGTGATGAAACTCTAGAAAAGTGTCACCATACCCAGTATCATATGGCTATCTTATACACTGACCTGGCTGAGAAATTGAATTTTAAGAATCTATTGGGACTAGAGAGATGTCTCCGTGATTAAGAGCACTGACTGTTCTTTCAAAGGTCCTGAGTTCAATTCCCAGCAACCACATGGTGACTCACAACCATCTGTAATGGAATCTGATGTCCTCCTCTGGTGTGTCTAAAGACGGCTACAGTGTACTCACATATGTATAAAATAAATCTTAAAAGAAAAGAAAAGAAAAAGAATCTACTGTGTGACAGGGCAAGACAGTGCAGAGGTTTCTTCATCTTGTATTCTTTTTGAGGCCATATTACGTTTAACTAGAATTTGATTTCCTTAAGGGGAAAACCAATGGAAAATGACCAAACTCAATTCTAGGAACCCTGCATCAAGATGCCCCAGCTAGATTATTTTAACTTCTGTTAAATTAACTGTTTGTGCAGACCTGCTCCCTTCAGATTAAGTGTATTTCTATTAAACTGCTTGCTTACACAAAACCACCCCCTGAAACTGCCAAGAAAGTAATATGGATTTCGCCTTTAAAAACCTCTGACTCAGCCAGGCAGTGGTGGCACACGCCTTTAATCCCAGCACTTGGGAGGCAGAGACAGGTGGATTTCTGAGTTTGCGGCTACCCTGGTCTACAGAGTGAGTTCCAGGATAAGCAGGGCTACACAGAGAAACCCTGTCTCTAAAAACCAAAAACCAAACCAAACCAAACCAAAATAAAACAAAACAAAACCCTGACTCTAAATACTTGTTGCTCTTCTTGGGTCTCAAATATCTTAGTGTAGCTAGAATAAAGATTTTCAATTTGCTATAGACTGTGCCTGAGTGGTCTTTTCTAGTGAGCTCTCTATAACAACTTAACCTTTAGTTGGTCTTTTCCACTAAAATTTTGTTAATTGTCGCCACAGAATCATATTTCCACTGTGTTTCACCTGTTGTTGATTTTAACACTCTGTGACTATATATAGTTTGCTTTCCACACCGTATAAAGTCATCTATAAAATCAACCGCTGCAAGTTGGCCTCTTACCTCCATATGCTCATGCAAGTGCCCAGGTACACATTATACATGCATATATACACATATAAGGAAAGAATGAAGAACAAAAAGTACAGGAATTTGAAAGAACAAGATGTTACAATTAAGCATAAGTTTCTGGTTCTTAGGTTCAGTGTGAGGTCTCCAAGCCAACTCTTGATTGACATTCTTCTGATGCTCACAGAATGTGTTTGATTGACATGCAGGTTGGTAAAGGTCACAGAGTACACACATAAGATCTAGAATACTGTCCTGAGAACAGAGCTCTGGGCTCTTGTTCCTGGTATACAAGTGCTAATAGGTATACTTGTTATCCATGGAACTATGGAAGTGTTGAAGTATCTGTCCTATATGCACTCAGTTAAAAGGAAGATGGTAAGGTGTCAATATTTCATCCCTAAGACAGTTTTTAAACCTGTATTCTAAACATTCATAAATTTGTCTTAACTTCATATATTCTATAGGCACTCCTTACAGTGCAACTGACCTTGCTGTTGTTACTCACATCAAAGTACCCAACTCACTTTTCTTTATCTTCAACCATCATAGCGGTTGTATAGACCTTACTCTTTTGACAGAAGGACTCCTTTTGAATGCCATAGTCAGACAGAGTACATCCCTTTCAATTTGCTGTGTGCAAACATCAGTCCCTGTTGATCAGTCTTTGTTGATCTCTCTGGGCTTTCCTGTGACATTTGCATTGTATCTGAGGGTGTAGACCCAAAGCAACTGTGGCTATCTTCTCCATAGGGGTTTTACAAAGACATTCATTATGCTGGGTGGTTCTGCTGGGCACAGCTGATTCAAAGACGTGATGTATTCTCAATAGAAAACAAATTATCTTCTGTTGTATATCACAAATTTGCTATATTACATATGTTTAGTTTTCAGTTAAGTTCCTCCAGCATTAACATTTTTGTTCTCTGATCATAGAAATCCTAAGAAGCACAATTTAAATGACAACCAATTTTCATATAAGTCAACTACAATGCATTTTTCCATATGGTTTCTGGAAACACAGCTATCTCACATTGCCTTTGGTTTTGTTGTTTCTTTTGTGAGTAGGATGCTTTGGTTATTGTCCTGGCCACATAGACAGCAATGACAATGTCACTTTAGAATTCACGCTTTACATCTTGTCATTGTACACAGGCAAATAAAATAAAATACGTTTTAGCTATTATAGAAGAAGTGTGTCTTTTGACAGTAAGCACCTATAATGAAAGAGATCATGCATGGAATTCATTGATAGTTGGTGCTAAGGCAATAACAGCTTCTGTCAGATCCAGGTAACTTCATTTGACAGGCGTAATGTTTCTACTTTGTCTTCATTTAGGACAGCTCTGCTTCGGCGACTGGGTAACTTGACGAAGATCTATCTGTAACAGTCAGCACGTCAAAGTGCTTTACCAGAGGAATCCTGGGGTGAAACTAGCAATTTTTTTTTTACAAAAATGAAAAATAAAGTATCACAAGTAACTCTCTTATAGCTATATACTATGATGTAAAGAAAAACTAGATTATAGTTATTATATCACTTTTGATAATTAAAATCATAATGGAAACTAGGAAGAATGTTAAAAATAGGTTTAAGTGAAAAGGACCTTTGATTTAATGGATGCTTTGGTTTGAAAATATTTATTAAAGCCATGTGTGATGATGCAATGGTTATATGCCTTTAAGGGAATGCCTCCAGACCAAGTAGGTATTTGTAGATTTCCAGCAGGTATGAGGCTAAACAGATGGAGTCTACATTGAAAATGTCACTGGAGGAAAAAAAAAGTATTACATTGACTTAATTCTGGAGATATTAAGCTCCCTGATGACTTCCTAATTTTTCAAAAAATATGTAAGATAAGGCTATATTATGACAAATCAAGCCATGTTCAGGAGATGGTATTTTCAAAATTATTTGTCTCCAGGGACCTTTTGAGCCAATAGTGTGTGTGTGTGTGTGTGTGTGTGTGTGTGTGTGTGTGTGTGTGTTACCTGAAGTGTTTTCTTGGTGCTACCAGGAAGAGTAAGGTTAAGAACTCTAAAGAGAAGCTAATATGTGTTACTAAAACATAGTCTAAAATGATGAATGAAAGTGATTTGAAAAGCCGGTTAATGTAGGGGTACCAATGAAGCCAGCACCTCTGTATAAAACTTACTGGTGGCATTTTTTTTTTCCCTTCACTTTGAGAAGCATCTAGTTGTTCCTTCCTATGCTGTAATACAAGCAGTGGGGTTGCTCTATACTAAAGAGGCATACAAATTCTACCTGAGAAAGCCAAGAAAAAGGCTCAAGCCATCTTGAAAATTTAATAAAAAAAATTATCTCATACAAAATAGAGCGAGGCTTCTGACACTCATTATTTTACTTTTCTGCCCTCTCCTCAAATTCTGTAAATAGGACAACACACACAAACACCATTTATATGACTCCAGAGAATCTTAGTGTCTTTCCATTAGGATCTTCTTTTCCATTAGGATCTTCTTTTCCAGTGTGGATTTGTGGCTGAGGGCAAGTACCCTCTCCTCTGTTTGCATGTATACCCCAACAGGGAGCAGTCTCTTCCTCATCTAGACATCATCAACACTTGCATAATAACCATGGGAAAGTTGATGCTGCACAAAGACTGGTGGCTCATCCTACCACTGAAGAATTTGAAAAGGCTGGATTTGGCATGCAAACCTACCAACTTCTGTGCTTTCCAATCTTTCCTTTTCTATCAGAGCAGCCAACTTTGTCAATATTTTATTACAAATAAGCTTAGTTCACCTGAACTTGACACAATCATTTTTTGACTGAAAGCTACTAAGCCTGTATATAGTTCCAGTTCAATACCCACTGTGTGTAGCAAGAGAGAGGAAAACAAAACAAAACAAAACAAAACAAAACAAAACAAAACAAAACAATAGGTTTGCATCAATAAGCAAGAACAGCCAAGAGGTCACATACAAACAAATTACTTGCTGGATTAAGGCAATCACAGAAAGACAATGACTGGAATTTTTCAGTCTGAATACTAATTGGTGAACATTTAAAAGTGTCCTAAAAACAATGCGCACAAGGGCAGACATCGTCACATCATCAGAACTTTTTCCATTTCACATTTTCTGTGGCCTGTTTTTCTAGGAGCTTAACTAAAGCATTCTACATGTATAAGTTTTGATTATACAAAAGGTTTTCAAAAATGTTCTGTCCTTGGATTGTGTTTCTTTTCTTCAGGTTATTCTTGCTCTGAATCATGGTTTTCAGAAGTTATTTTGGTTCATAACTAAAAAAGATAAAGGCACTTCAACTTCGTTAGAAAGTTTTTACATGGAAGATTTAGCCTTGAGTGAGGAGTATACTAGAATCTTTTCTATTGCTGTTATAAAATTTCCTTTCCAAAAAGCAACTTAGGGGAGTAAAGGTTTTTTATTTTTATTATTTTTAGCTTATAAATCTAATCCACAGTCCATAATCAAGTTAAGTCAAGGCAGGAACTCCAGGCAGGAACTTGAAGGCTTTTGACCAAGAACTCATCTCACAGCCAGGAAGTACATCAGGAGTCATGGAAGATGCTGCTTGCTTGCCGATTGGTAGGCTTGCACATAACAAACTTTCTTATACTGTTCAGGATGACCTGCCTAGAAATGGTACTGCCATGTGCACTGGCCCTTGCTCATCAATCAACAATCAAGACAATTCCCCACAGACAAATGTATAAACCAGTCTGCTCTAGCCAATTCCTCAATTAAGCCTCTCCTTGCAGATGACTCTAGGTTATGTCAAGTTCACAATTAAAGCTAACCAGAACAGCGATCAATGTAAATATTTTATTAGTTGTTCCTTCAGTTGAAAAGCCTCCTTTTTTGCCTTGTGGACAGTTTCCTCAGAGAAGTACTTTCTTGTATCTTGAGGTAGACATTCAGGTGGGTACCTGAGCCTCCATTTCATATGTTTGAGCACTATGAGAGATTCCCACACTTACGGTGGCCCTTTCTGCTTTCCTGGTTGTGGTTTAGTTTCACTGTTCTGAAGTTTCTTTGTCTTCATCTCCCTGGAAATTAGATCTCTAGATCTCTGTAGAGTGGGTTACAATTCACTGAACAGGCTGACTTTGAGAGAGTTCTGAGGGTTGCATTCGTCCATGTACAGACTTGTTAGCCGTCACCCTTCTCAGTCCATGTCTCAAGACCTTATTGCACAATCTCCTCGGCCACCCTCATAGAGTGGTCTTCCGTATCTGCCATCTGCAACTTTTGTCTCATTTCTAGATGTATATGCTTCATTGTGCACGAGCGCACATACATGTCCATGTGCATGTGAGTATGTTAGTATGGATATTTATGTTTGTGCAGGTCCATGTGAATGTGTGAGCCAGGGGACAACAGCAGATGTGATTCCTCATGAGTCATCACACTTGTTCTTTGAGGCAGGGCCTCTCATTGGCCAAGTAGACTATGCTTGTTGTCCAGTGAGCACCATGGATCTGCCTGCCTCTGCCTCCCCACTAGTAGGACTCCAAGCACACGCCCCTGGCTCTTTTTCTCCTGGGATCTGGGGATTGAACTCAGATCCCTATGCTCATAGCAAGTGCTTTTCCCCATGAGCTTTCTCCCAGCCAGTGTATTTGCTTCTTGTAGTCTAAATTTACATCGGTATTTTTCAGGCCTTCTTGAAATTTTGTATAGTGTTTATTCACTTTCTGCTGTTGTTATGACAAAAGTCATATTAGAAAGAGCTTAAATACTTGGCCCCTAATCTCAGTACAGCAAGTCTTTTTTTTTTTTTTTTAAATCTGTTATCTTATTTGTCTCAAATAAGTTGTCTGAACTAAACTAATTCTCTTCTGATCTCCATGGAAATAAGATTAAAGAGAAAATTTGTTAACATGCCCTGAAGTGATTTTACATATATTATTCTTTCCAGGGTCCTGAGCTATATAGTCTTCCAGGTGAAACAAAGATTGCTCCTTAAACATAATGATGCCACCGATGCGGTCACTGATGAGATCATATCATATACGTACGAGATTGTAAAATGACTAGTTACTAGTCCACAAACATGAACTAGTTCACTAGTACAAATGCATCAAGAAGCAATAATGAAGACTATGAAATCAACCAGAAATAAATTGCATGCATGTGAGCATGTGCACATATATAAGTGCACAGCGGTTTGTCCTGCTGGATTTGTGTTTTTGTTTGTTATTGTTGTTGCATTCCTTGGAATTGAAAGTTTTCTTACACTGATAAACTGCCAGCTTTCTGATTCTCCACTGGCCATGCTCAACACTCTTCTAGTACTGGGAAAATACTTATTTTCATAAGTCCTTAATTCTACAGCTTGTATCTATAAGTGAGAATATGAAGACAATAACAACAACAACAACAACAACAACAAAAAAGCCCTAGCTCTTTTGAATTTGGTCATAATCTTTAGCTATAAATTATAACCTACATTTAACAACTTTCTAGAAAAAAAATCATAACATTAGTAGTAATTCAAATTTGTCATTCATGTTGAATTTCACTTATCTTTGCCTTGACATTTGATAGATAGGTTTTTACTGAGAACATTGTTGATCAGCTAAATCTCAAGGTACTTTAATGGCCCTAAATTAAATGTTTTTTTAATGTTATAATAAGGTCATATTACACTTTTCTTTAAATATATTATAAAATGAAAATTTTTGCGATACATACTATATAATAGTAGGAATAAGGCAGGTGGATTTCTGAGTTCGAGGCCAGCCTGGTCTACAGAGTGAGTTCCAGGACAGCCAAGGCTACACAGAGAAATCCTGTCTTGAAAAATCAAAAAAAAAAAAAAAAAAAAAACCAACCCCCCCAAAAAACCAAACAAACAAACAAACAAAAAACAAAAAACAAATAATAGGAATAATAGGAATAATAGGAATGTAGCACAGGCTCAGAGGTAACATGGTTCATTGTGCTGAAACAGAGAGGGTGTTCTCTGCTGTGTTGTCCTCTGTTGTGGTTTAGGCCCATATACTGTAGATATTTATTCATATCTATCATAAAATATTAAGAAATTCCTACAGATGGTGTACACATGTAAATACACATATATGTATTATATATTAACAATATATATTTACTTGCATACAGTAAATAACAGACACCATACATCATATCACAGTAACATACTCAGAGTCTTAGAATTGGCTCACAAATGTTTATATTTATATTTGAAGACAACAGATAAATTATTAGTGTAAATACTTGGAGCTTTGCCTTCAAACTTGATCTCTTTAGTTTGCAAATGTTGAGTCAGAACAGGTCCACATCATTTGCTGGAGTTTCAATCCACCACATAACCTGCCAACAGTGGTTTTGGTTAGTATTTCAAAGGTTACTCTACTCAGTGTCTTGTTTTTCAAAGTGATTGGGGCTGCACTGTTGTTACATTATCTCACACCATCACTCTTTTAGAGAAAAAGGAAAATGATAATTTCTATTTTCTTGTGGTTCATGTGTGGTTTTGTGATTAGTAATATTTCTCACCCACAATTGCTCTACAGAAAGATTGTTTTAAAAAATATTCTTTATTTTATTAAGAGTGCTTTTGTTAAACCAGATATGTGTTTATGTGTTTTATGTATGTATGTAGGTAGGTAAATACATATATATATATAAAATATATGTATATATTTATACACACACACACACACACACACACACACACACAGACATACTGTAGCCAGGAACACAGATTTTTTTCCACCACTACAGGTTTGAAATAGAAAAGAAATGAGGGCACCTTTCTCAACAGCTCTTAACACTTCTTCTTCATGAGTCACTGCTCATAATTAATATGTCAGCCATTAACCTAAGATCTGAACTCAGAGAGGTTACCATATTGAGCCATATATTGTAGATTAGAAAGAACATCACCAATATTTTTTATTTGACATCATTGGATGAATATATTTTATTTTATTTTTTAAAGCTTACAAAATAATAGACTTTAGTGTAAGGTTTTCATATATGGTTCATGTAGTTTATTCTCTTTCCCTCAATTTGCCCCCATCACCATACTCCTCTTTCTCCACTGTACCTCTTGTTCCTCAGTAAAATGACTAAAAATGGAAGGTAGATCGGCGTCTTCCAGTGGCTTCCAGACACTTGTTCCTCTTCACTACGGGGCAGAGCCTGTGTCTTCCTTGTATTACAGAACCTTGTGACTGTTACAACCACAAAGGCAGTCACCTACAAGCCAACATAACTTCATCCTAGAATTCTCTCCCTTCCTCTCTGTTTTTCTGTTTTGTTTTATTTTGTTTTGTTTCTGTTAGTCTGTGACTCTCTGTTTCTATGTATCTATCTATCTATCTATCTATCTATCTATCTATCTATCTATCTATCTATCTATATCTTTCCTTTTGTCTTTTTGTCCTTCCTTCCTTTCTCTTTCCCCCACCATCTCTTTCTTTCCTTTCTCAATAGTTTTTATTTCCCCTTAGATTCCAGCCTAGAGACCAAGTGCACACACAATCTTGCTGACATTCCACTTGACAGATGGCAACCACCACATCTAAAATTGTAGAATCTTTTCAAGGTTCTTTTTCTAACCATCCTCTATTATCCCAGCTGATACTGTGTATCATAAAGACAATCTATCTCACCAAACCAGCCTGAATCATACAGTCTTGAGCTAGACAAATAATCTGTTTTTCTAGCACTGTTTGTGGTAGCCGATAACATAACATGGAAACTGTAGCAAGAAGTTTACACATTTTCTTCATTTTGCTTTAGTCGGTAATGTTCTGCTCATGTTTGACTCAAGCTATAAGTATAGAAATCAGAATCAATCAAGGATTGGATGAGAGGGTAAATATTCTTTCTGCTTAGTTTTAAAACATAAACTATTGTCTAGAAACATGGAAGACTATACACATCAATTACATAACCACTGTGATTTCTCAGTCTACAGCCACATCTGTGTCTTGGACTGAGTGTGACATTGTTGAAGGTGGTGACATATAAACTGTCATCCAATGTAAATGAAAAACTTCTAGTTGTGGACTGGAACTGAAGTGTAAAAGAAATTCAGTGGGTTGCAACAAAATGATGCAGGGATCCGCCATATGCATCCCTTTGGAAACAGTGAAAATTGAAAAGCCTCAGAAACAACTGACTGCCTTACTCGAATATGCTTGATGCTGCAGCGACCTGTCTCATGTGCATTGGACTGAGTGTCAGGGTTGGCAGCTCAGCTCCTGCTAGGCCCTCTATTTCATAAAGAAATAATCAGTTCTTTGACACTGAGGTTGCTAAATCAAAGTATGCAATGTACTTCCTTCATCAAAGGAAAAACTCGTTTCATTGGAAATGTCATGTTCCGTCAGCATTGCAAATCTGTTCATTGTGTTTCTACTTATACTGAGATGTAATTGCAGCAAGTAGGGTAGCGGCTTTGTTAAAGTTTTCTCTTGCAAGTCTTTTTGACATTTAAAAACAGTGTGCCACACTGGTACCACTTCATTGTTAGCTATGCCTTGTAACGTGGAACTTGATATATCATCAAGTCACAGCCTGTTTTATTAAGTTGGGATAGTCTCTTATTGTGTAGCTATAAATTGCTTGCCTAGTGGACATCTCAATGATTTTTTTTGATATTGAGTTTATCAAAGTAAAGTAATTCATTGTCTTATGATAACAAGTTCTGGTAGTTAATTGTGAAGTTCCAGATAGTATGGATTTAGATGGTTTTGAATTCATCTCAATTCATTTATTTCAGGACATTCTGTGATTACAAAACATGGGTCCTTTTCCCCCATTGTCTGAACAATGTGAGACTAGCTAACATCTTTTTTAATGTTCCTCACATTCATTTTGGTTATAATGACAAAGTCTTAAGAAAGTTTTCTAGTTTGAAAATTGACTTTGATTTTGTTTTAGAAAAGTTTTAATTCATAGTAAAGTTAAATAAAAAGCAAGAGATTTTTCATATAACCCTCTCCTTCTTGTAGACACACTTGTCCTATTCTTGAGATCCATCACAGGAGAGGTAATTTTGAGTAGTTACCCTAGATTATTCAATCAAATAACCAGATACTAGAAGCTTAGAAAAGAGACAATTCAAGACTTAAAACTGACATAGCAGTCTATTTTTATCAATGTAAGCAATACATATATCTTTAAACCTCATTATATCTTCAACTAGTGAAAATAGCAAATCCCATTCCACTAAATGGAATTCAACAAATTAGCATGCCACCCAAAACATGTGCTGCTCTCCTCCCAAAGGGATGCAAGGTCCCAGGAAGCCTCCTTCTTCCTTTACCAACATGAGACTTATTCAGTAACAGATCACATCATTTGCTCAAGGTATGTCTGTTGAATAATAGGGGAATGAGCTAACATATTATGTATCTAGCTTATATTCACAGCTATCTAATCATCTGTAGCAACATAAGGAAGTACTGTTTAAAGTCCTTACTCTTGAGGTTGGTCACATGATTTCAGACTTTGAAACTAATGAGAACATTGCATTCATTTGGCACACATTCTATATGCCTTATTTCCCAGTGAGCCCAAACTGCTTGTGGATTTTCACTGGTGCTGCCCCAAACCTACATTCCATAGCTTGAATCTTTTTGAAAGTAATACTTGTTTTTGTTTTAAAAGTACAGTGTGAAATATCCTGGAGATGGAAAAATATGAACAAACATCTATTCACCCAAAATAGGACACCAAAGAATAGACAGAAGAAACAATTCTATCCAACTCATCTTATTGAGTCAGTGAGCTCATTGATCTTATTCAGTAGAATATGAGTGATCTCAAATAGATGTATTGCTGAGAAATCCCACCCTAACATAGATGATTGCCTACCCAAAAATACATAGGTGGAGTTGCCCCTTCCAGGGAGCCTTCGACTTCCTATGTACTCCAGCTGTTAATACCTCCCAAGACCTCATGAAGTTGAGAAAGGATTCCATGTAGTTAGGGGAGGTGTTGCACAGAATGATGGCAGACTATCAAGTGAGGGTCTGACTTGTGGATAAATACCACTGTTCTGGTTTCAAGATGGCAAAGGCCATGTGAGAAGTAGAGCCCATGAGATGTGCTACACAACACTCAACCCAGCCTTTCACTCTGCTTTCAAGTCTCTGTTCCCTTAACTTGGGAGGAGATGATATGGATGTGTGATTATTTTTTCCCCTACAGGGCTGATCACTGCTGTCACACAGCTGTAGTTATTCTAAGCTATCTGGCCATTTATTAGCTTTCAAAATAATTGCCACTCACTACCAAAGATGCTTCCTTGGATAAATCCAACAGCAGTAATAATCTATGGGCATAAACCCAAACACTGTGGGCAATCTGACAGGCACATCACACATATTTAGCGAAACAATATCAGTAGCATTTCACTAGGGATTATGGCCTCCCCAACCACGGCTTGTTATTTTAATTACTAAGTACCTGTGCTCCCCTATAAAATGGGCCTTAAATGAAATCGGAAGATAGTCATTTATTGTAGGCCATCATCTCTTGTACCCATAAAAGTCATTTCCACATCTCACCAGCAAGCACATTCTGCCTGGAATGCTAATAATGTTATGAAGCCAAAGGACAAAGGAAACATGTAGAAGGAAGTAAAGATGTATCTTGCTCACTTTTTGAGCCCATCCTGTCGGGGAAGGTGGAATAAAGAAAGTGGATCTAGCTGTGGAGCCAAGACCATCAGATGCTGGTTCCATTGAGTTGATGGTAGTCAGAAAGCAGTAAGGGAATCAACTCTCCATTCACTCTCTCCTTTTCACGTAGTCCAGGTAGCCCAGCCAGGCAACGGTTCCACACATACTCATTGTGACTTGTGCCAATTCGGTTAAACATCTTTGGAGATGTCCCCATAGATAATGCCCAGAGGTGGTCTCCTAAATGATTCTAAATCCACTTGGGTTGTCAGCAAAGATAAATCACCACTGGTGGAAAGCCCAGACCTGACACAGGGGTTTTATTAAGTTATCTTAGGATGCTAGGAAGGCGCTTTTTACAAGTGGTGGAGAATACTTTCTGCATTTGATCTCTTCATACTGATTATTTTTTTCCAGACAGGCTGTTGTAGATTTTCCTTGGTAACCTTATTGGTTATCATGAGCATAGCTTGGTGATCAATTGTCACCCTCTCAGTGTGTCTCCAGGCCCCCCATGGTAGGAACACAGCTTGCAGTTAGCTAACAGGGTCTGGCAGGGTCCTCAGTCTCCTGAAGTTCAGCTGTAGGAAGCGGTGTTGGCTATAGGACTCCTGAGAATTTCAGTGATGCCTGGCTTATGTACTCAAAAAGAATATTAGCAAAACTCAATACATCATGGAGATGTATTCCCATCTCTCATCCATTCCCTCGTCTCTCTTCCCTTTCCCTCTTCAAAACAGCAATGTTGGGTGGGTATGAATTAATTATTCTTGTATAACCCATAATCACTTTCCATCAGTCACCCCATTTCCTCTTCATGAGACACTGTCATGGGCCATTGAGCATCCCCAGAGGATTCCTTGGGGTCAAGGGGGAGTGGGACCTCAATCTCATTTGCTGTACCCACTCTACCTTTTGAAGGTCTGGCAGGCTCCATCCCAGCATTCCATCTGGCTGCTGCCTGTGTTGCATCACTGGACTACTGACCCTGCACTTGTCTGAGAAAGCAATCTTCAGTCCAGCAAGCTTTCTTATAGAGAGAAATGGGCATGGTGTAGTTGGAGGTTGCATTATACCTGTCCATTTGCAAAAAAAAAAAACAGTCATTTTTACCTGCACACCTCTCTCCACACATGTAGTGGATGGGCCTGATGCTGCTTGTATTCTAATGCTAATAGTGGCTCCTCAAGAGGTAGTTGTCCCAGATGAGCAGAACATCATGTATTCAAGTGATGTCATGTGAACCTACTCCCCAATTAAACTGGTCAATAAAAGGCTAGAGCCTGTGATGGGGCAGAGGGAGAAAATATAGAACTAGTACCTCGAGAGGGGAGCAGGTAGAGAGAGAGAGAAGGAGAGGAAGAAGAAGATGGAGGAGGAGGAGGAAGCCTCAGTGGACCAAAATGGTTTAGAGAGGAAAAGCATCAAGTAACAAGGGACCTTATAACCAGGAAATAAGTTAGGATAGTCCTAAATCTGACCAATCTAGGCATATGCTTATAATTAAAATATCTGGATCGTGTGTGTGTTTTATTATTAAGATTGTAAAATCCAGCAAGAAATTGGCATCCAATGTGGGGCTTAGAACTGAACAAACCTGAGATGAAAGTTCCTACCCCACAATATAAACAAACAACTAACAACTAGATATATGGTCTAAAGCTACAGCAAGATGGGAATGCTGAGGGGGCCTAAGGGCTCTACAGAGAGCTGAGTGGTACCCTCTCCACTGCACATACCCCAAGCAAACTGCATTGACTGGAGGCAGCACCTCATCCATGAACTGGGACATAAGTTGATGTTAATGCCTCAATACAGTAGGGGTTATTGGAGCCAGCATGAAAGACCAAGGACCCTGCAGTATGGCTGCCAGAGATGTGGCCTTCACAGCTGAGGATCAACAGCTAAAAGAAAGACAAACAAACAAAAAAGACAAGTAACTTTCCAAAACTTTCTCATAGGCATAGCAGGGTGGCCGATCTGGGCATCTTTATGCCTGAGCAAGCCTTCCCATGCTCACTTTCCCATATCCTCATGTTTAAACAGGACACAAGACAGTCAAACCCCAGACCGACTTCCCAACTGCTTGCACTGCAGGCTGCCTGAGATCTGTGCCCACACTGACTGAGGTCCCCTTTAGCTGGTTTCCTTCTTAGCCTTCAGAGGAATACGCTGCTGTAGGATACTGAGTATCCTATATCACCTCTACACTGTCCTGTTTCCTTATTTTCATGTCAACCATATTTTATCCCTCCTTACTCTTCAATTCTTCCCTAAGTTTACAAGGACTGAGTCATGGAAAGGACTACTTAACATAGACCTAATCTGTATTTCCGTTTTCCTTAGCTACCAATTGCCAACCACAAGAAATGACAGATATTTCCCGTATTTTATCCTGTTCTTTTCCAATTTGTCATGTCAGAGATTAACCCATAGTGCCTATTTTCTTGGTAGTTATTCTCTTGGATGGACAGACAACCTAACCTCTGCTGCATATGTCAACACACATTATAACTTGCATCACAGCTTCCTTAAAGTTTTTGTCCATATGTGCTTTTTTTTTTTGTTTTGTTTTTGTTTTCATCAAGAGGGCAAGCCACCACATGAAGCACAGAGCGATACTGGCATTTTGCTCACACACTTCTAGCCCGATAGCTTAGCCTCTGCTGCATGTGTGATCTCCCATAGCAGAGGCAATTCAACTGTTATTACACCAGGCAGGCTTGGCACTCCATGTTACTTAAAAGGCCCAGATCAAGCAGCTTGCCTCCATGGAATCCCCACTTGCTTAGCTTTATATCTTAGCACACATAAGAGGGTCAACACAACTGCTGTTCTCACAACTCATCTACATTCTATTAGCTTCCTATTGAGGCTCCAAGTGTCGCGTTACTTTACTGAGGGTATGTGAATCCACATCTATTCACTCTAGACATGGCAAACAACAGATGATGAAAATCCAGTCTTGGGAACCAATGAGTTAATTAGAATACTCACAGGAACATGGGTAAAGTTACAGAAGCACAAGTGGCCTCCAAACAGCTACATCATAGAAAAGGTCTCCCCGGCATGACTGATAGTCAATTGAAAGCTGCATAATCCAGATGTTTCCCCAGGGATTATATGAAGCTGCAAGCTACAGGAATGAGTGAGTGGGTATAGCCTCATGTGAGGTCTTTTCAAGTTTGACAGTCACTGCTGCTCTGATTTTAAGATGGTGTTAGCATGTCATGCCAAGAGGACAATGTGCACTGAAGAAGCCTGTCCTGGTTAATTTTGTCAGTTGACACAAGCTAAAGTCATTTGGGAAAGTGAAACTGTTGCATCTTGCTACTTAAGGTCACAATCTACCATGTCCAGATAGTTCCTCTGAGCATGGCACAAAATGGAGGACTCCCTATTCTTCAAGGGACTTCCTCTTCTCTGCCTGATATTGGGAATGCAATCCCCCAATTTTCTACCTGAGAAATGTCACATAGTCCTTACCAAACCTACAAGTTCAACTTTTCTTTCTAGGTAAGAACATGCCCAGCAAGTTCCTGGGATCCCTAGAATGCCTCACCATACAAATGGGGCATCTACAGTCCTTTAAATCCCAGCAATGATTTCATTCACCCCTGAAAACTCCTTCCCACTCTCCAAGGTGCATATATAGCCCTTAGTCATCCCTAATTAAGTGGATGCATACACACCCACCCTGAGTAAAGGTATGCACACAGGCTAAGATCATGTAAGAGAGCTGTTCATTAAAATCCTCAACAGCTAGAGTAGGATCCCACAGAGCCCACCAGTTCTGGACTCTGCTTCATCCTTCCAGCCTCGTGTACTGGACACCCTGAGGGAGGAAACAGAGGATGCGGAACTATATATATGGTCCTCAACTGGTATACCACAGGAAACTCAGTTGAAAAATAACTGCTCTCACCAGATTGGCCTATAGCCAATATGGAGTGTTTTCTTCCTTAATAATTGATGTGAAAGGGTACAGTAGTCATGAGCTATAAAAGGAAGCAGGATGAGTAAGCCACAAGTAGCAAGGCAGTAAGCAGCATTCATCCATGGTCTGCTTCAGTTCCTGCCTTCAGGTTCCTGTCTTGAGTCCCTGCCTTGACTCCCTTAAGTTATGGAGTATATCCCAGAATCAGAACTGTAAGATGAAATGAACTTGTTTCTCTCCTTGTCTCTTTTGATAGTGGAATTTATCACAATATTCAAGACCTGTCTAAGACATGGCCTAAGGTATGGCTTCAGGTCCATTGTTCCTTGTAAACTGAGTAGGCTTCCATCATATGTCTTAGCAACTCACCTCTCACACCATGACTGCAGTCAACCAAAGTTAATCAATTTGGATTCCATAAGAAATAATTAGTGTTCTCTGTTTTTTTTTTTTGGCTTACTATGCTTTTAGTTGTAATTGTGTCTACATTTACATATAGCACAAAAGCAGAGTTAATGCATGCTCAGAGTTCATAGGTTATATGACTGGAAAAATATTCAGGATGTGACACATATTTTTCCACTCTAGAAATTCACTTACTTTCTTTCAAGAAAGTCCAATTATTGAATATAATGGGATTATAGTCTGGAAAAATAGGGGACTTGTGGAATAACTGAGCACATTACTTGATAGCAGGAAGTTTGGAGGAAAAATTGGACAGAAAAAAATGTGATAGTAACAGAATCCTGTTAATAAGAAAGGAGAAAAGCATAGGTAAATGCTATGTAAAAACTTCAACTTGTGTGTGTGTGTGTGTGTGTGTGTGTGTTACAGAAATAAAGGAATGGAACAATGATCACGATTCCTTTATACTTTCATTAGGAGACACAGAGATTACTTAGATGGTCATTCTATGCTGTGAATGCTCTACAGACTGGGTGTCTCCATCAGTAAATAAGGAGAACAGGGAGCTACTGGGCAGAGCACAAACTCTAAGCATTGTAATCCCTCTAGCATCCATGAGAAGAGAGGACTGGCTGTGTAGCTGCTGTATCTCTCCATTTTCTGCCCTCTCTCTCACCTTATGGGCTTCTCTTCATGCTTGACTAACCCGTCTGCCACCATCATCCATAATGAACATTATAAGTTGGCTAGTGGCTATTTTTAACAAGTACACATTGCATGCTTTACATTAGAAATCTGTGAGGAAGAAGGATAAATAATAGAAATAATACTTTGTATATTACTCTATGGAATTTTATCTATTAAAGAAAAATCTTATAGAATAAAGCCAAAGCTTAAAATGTATTGTGGAATAGTTTTTAAAACTCATGCAGGAGAATATTTAAAAGAACATAATTGCAAAATATTACCCAGTCCAATTTTTTGAATAATGTAAAAGGAGACAAAAGACTTTTCAATTCCTGTAGAAAGCTCCTAATTAAGAAAACAATCTTTTAATATTATTGTATTATTTATTGGATGTAATTATAAGGTGGAACACTGCAAAAGGGAATTTTTGAAATGTACTTCTTACAGAATGAGATTCCTATTTCTTTTCTAAATTCAAAGATTGATTTTTTTGTTGTTGTTGAATTAAGAAAATATTCAGTCTTTAGATGGTGTTTGTGAGATCTAGAGAATTTAAAACTTGTATATAACACACAAAGTTCTGTCCACAGCCGAGGAAATCACCCCTTTGACTTTAGTATTCCACCAGTCATATGAGGGCTTTGCATATCTGAGGACAGGATTTTTCTTAGCAGTATTAACTTTTATCCTTGGTGTTGGTGAAAGGCAACGACCAATTGGAAATCTGGTAGGGATTCCTTTTCCTTTCCTGACAGCTACTTACAAGCCCTGTGACATTGGGTCTTGACCTTCCCTCCTGACCCTCCCCGCCCCCACCCCCTTCTTCCACTCCAGCCTTTCTATCCTTCTTAAGGCTATTGTCTAAGGATACTTTACCTGCACTCAAACCTTCTCACACGAAGCCTTGCAAGCCCTTCCTTCCCTCAGCCTTCACAAATCTGGAGATAATCTTCTTGAATAGAAGACAGGCAGATGGATTTCACACATGTGAAAAAAAACCCATAAGTATCTTTTTCCTAGGGTGGACTCTTTCTCTGCATGGGTAGAAGCTTTCCCTCCTGTAGCTGAGACTCCAAATGTAATCTCTTCCCACCTCACACATGTTATTTTGCCAAAATTTCATCTCCCTAGAGTCATACAATTGGGTAATGACTCAGCATTCATTCATTCCCCAAAGATAGTTTTGAGGGTCATAGGAGTACAGCGGTACCCCATATTCCCTACCACACCCAGTACTTAAGAAAAATAGAAAAGAGAAATGGACTTATTAAGGCCCAGAATGAAAACTGTCTTGTGAACATTTTTATTAGACTCAAGTCATTCTTCCAGCCCTAACTTGCATTCAAGCCATGCCCTGAACCCCCTTTTTCCTCAGCCCATCTGAGTTCATGTATTGCCCTCCTTTTGTGTGTGGGGATTTACCTTCCCTGTACCCAGTTCCATCCCATGCCCACTTATTTTCTCTCATTCTTTCAAAGCAGGTTCTCAAGGGACATGCTTATACTGTCTACTCCCAGCCCTCTACTGGCCCTTTCAACCAAAATTTTAAGATAAAGATTTTCCCACATACCTTCACTTTCACTTCCACCTATAGTCTCTATCTCAGCAGATTTACACCCAGATATGATCCAGGAATCAATCGTGGTCCCGCAACTACTCAACCACTAGCTCCCCTTCCCCTGGTGGTTCTGCAAAACCAAAGGACACTCAACTAGTTGGCTGCTGAAAAGGGAGGCAACTGCCTCTTCCTGAAAGAAGTCTGTTGTTACTAAGTGAGCAAGTCTGGCTAAGTAGACGAGAGGACTAAACTCTTACATGAACTGGCTTACAAACTAAGGCATCCAGATCCCTATGCCCTCTCTAGAACTACCTCTCCTTGGCCCACTGGCCTCTGTACTTCCCATAACAATGATTGTTCCTTGTCTCTTCAGGTTCCTTCAGGTGAAAATTGGTGAAATAACCCAACAGTCAGTAAACCATCAACAAAAGGCTGAAATGATCAGGTCCAAAGTGGGTGCCCCAAATTATACTGCTGGTGACAATGTCCTCAACCATTATTAAAGTAGGCTTTGAAAAAAATCAAAGCCTACATGCCAGTTTCTGGGAACAGTGCCTATAGATTTCATCAGGTCAACAAAATATGCAGATTCAATCTCTATAAAGTTGTATTTGAGCCTTCCAAGAATGCATCAATTATTATTATTATTATTATTATTATTATTATTGGTTCATACGATGCTTCCTCTGAAAAAAATCAAACAAACAAAAAAGCAAAAGTAAGACCTTCTCAACAAAATGGGTTCAGATAACCATACCATGATACATGAACACACCTTATGTTCATTTGATCCCCAGGTGCCAGTACCAAAACACAGTTAATATGAATAGCCTAGATAATATACGTGTTTTATTTTCTATAGCCAAAGTGCTTAGGAAACTAGTAAGGGTGTATGAAGACAAGGATTTCAAAGAGGGAAGGTATAATACAAGGTTCTGCAGTAGAAGGTAGAGTGTTGGAAAAAGGAAGTATTAAATGGATTTGAGGATAGAAAAGGAAGGGAAGAAAAAGGTATATCAGAAGGGATAACCAATGATAAGGCTTTGGGAAACGCCCTATGGAAAAAAATTTAATGTATAACTTTTATAAAACATATATATATATATATATATATATATATATACACTCCTAAAACACATTATATATGTATACTTGCATATATATATATGTGTGTGTGTGTATACATATAGGTGTATATGCAAAAATGCATACATATATATGTATATATGTACATATGTACACATACACACATGTATATAAATGTATATATGTATATACATATGTATATATGTGTGTGTGTGTGTGTGTGTGAGTCTCCTTGCCCTTGTGGAACATTGGCCAATTTGGCTCACAAGGGCAAAGGGAGCAGAAGCATCAAACAGGTTTTTGAGAAACCCTCTGAGTACATATGGTACATGCCCACACTCAGACCAGCTGTCTGTATGCAGATCACCTTTACTTATGGTGATAGAAGGCTTATAAAATTTTGGGGACTGAGGATAGGGACATCCAGGATGGACAAAGATCATTGGCTGAGGGCTTAGGGTAACTGGAATGCCTCGTTAGCATAGGGAAGCATTTCAGGAATCTCAGGTGCTGGGTAAACAGGCTTTGTCAGGAGAAAAGACACTGGTCCTATAATCTAATTGAGGCTATATGACATTCTTCAGGTAGAGGATTATATGGGGGATGGGGTCAGGGTGCAAGGGAAGGGCAAGCTTGGAATTCCCTAGGCAAGATCAGAGCTGGATAACTCTGCTAAGTTCTTGTATATTGTGTTGAGCTTAGAGCCTATCAGGTCATGGTGAACTTCTACCTTAATTACCAGAATTTTCATATATATATATATATATATATATATATATATATATATATGAAAAATTTTTGCTATGTATTGTAATGCTAAATACTGGTCCCAAAGGCCTGGTTGATGCCAGGGACAAGAGAATCTGTATGTAGACCCAAGTGACGCTATGTAACTTTGCTTCCCAAGTTATCCCTAATTGGTGAAGAAAGATGTCTATAACCTATAGCTGACATAGGGAGTTTGGAGTTCCAGAGCTTGCAGTCTTAGGAGAAACATGAGAAGGAGAGAAGGTGGAGAAAGAGCAGAAGTCTTCAAAACATAGCCATGAGGGCTGGCCAATTGGAGTTAACAGCAGCCCAGATGGAACATAATAAGTCATAACTCAGGGTTATTAATAGGGAAGTATACATAATAGCATAAAGGGTAGATATCTACCTAGCTCTAGTAATGAATAATTTTATTATAAATATAAAGGCTGTGTGTCTTTTATCTGGGAACTGAAAGATCAAAGACAGGACAGAAACCCCACAGTAAATTTAAATTCTTTTTACACCGTTACCCTACAATATAGGAAAAATGTCCCTACCAGATATCATGTGCTAGTAAATAAAAATCCCAGATACTAATAATGGATTTTCTCCTTTTGCGTTTTGGCCACTGGGGTTTCATAGATTCTAAAACATTATAGTCTATTGCTGTTGTTCTTGGTTACATTCCAGAACGTACCAGTAAGTAATTATTGCTAAAGCCTCAGGTCTTAAAAAGATGGAGAAACCAGACTGGTATTTACCTGGAAGCTTCATATCTACTGGCTAGCTATCATAGAGATGGAAGGTGCTGGGCACACAACTGGAATAGAAAAGTAAACAGCAGTCTGTGAACCCTGAGAACTACCATAGTGACAATGCTAGAAAGAATCCATTGGTATGACGTTACTCAGAAACTGGAGGAGTACCTAAGAACTTCCTGATTAGACTTAAGTCTCACTCTTTGAGATAGAACACAGACTTGGCAGCTTTCCCCTCAAGGTATAGGGATTACTGTAGAAGATTGCAAAGGCAGAAGCTATGAGTAACTACTACGAAACAATGTTTTCCAGATACCATAAAGAATTCTCAGATTTAAAAAAAATGGCATTTATTGTGATTTGGGCAGTTTTTTAAAAAAGTTGCATGCATCTGTCTAAACTCATCAAACTGCATAATTTATATGTATGCGTTTCACCATTTTTCAATTATAACTCAATAAAGTCAATTTACAAAGTAGGAAAAAAAAGTAGTTGCATAGTTGTGGTAGCACACACTAAAAATCTATGTAATCTAAAGCCTGATAAAAGTCCCAGTGTAAAGCCTGAAAGTTAGGCATAATATACTATTCTTAGCTCACCAGTTATTGGTCATTGACAGGTGCTTCTGAGGGGTGAATCAATTATTTTTAAGAGTCTGACCTCTGGTAGGTAAGTCACATTCCAAGACAAGTAACACAGCCAATGATATTTGGCAACATAAATTGAACTCAATGTGTTAAAAGAAAAATGATAGGAAGTTGAATTGGTAGGGAGATGGGATGGATCTGGTTGTAGTTGGTAGAGGGAAGGGAATATGCCTAAAATACATTGTATAGATTCTCAAAGAATTTATAATAGTTATTATTTAAAAAAATCTAGATATGTAAATGATAGTTATTTGCTTTTTAAAAAAAATGTTACTGATATTTTTTTGGTAAGTTTCACATCATGTATGACAATCCCACCTATTTCTCTATCACTCTATATCTGCCCTCTGTCTTTGCAACCTCTCCACAAAACAAAATAAATGGTAGAAAACATCTCACTGCAGCTGTATTGTGTCAGACTGTGTCCCACAGTGCACCCTTTTGTTCACACATAATTACTTGCAAATGTTTGTTGCAATGAGTCATTGGTCTGGTTCAAGTCCTCTAGAGTTTGCTACACAGATTCTCAACAGGATTCCTCTTGGCTATCTTTTTCCTGCCTTGTGTCATAATGATCCTGTAGTTTTGGATCTGAAGGATGGGCCTGTTCACATGCTCCAGCAATTCACAGAGGAGAGCAGGCTCTGGGCCTGGGTAGTAGAATTGGTCAGTCTGTCAGCCCCCAGGACAAGTTCTCCAGCACAGCCCCAGCTAGCTTACCCAGTGATGCAAGCAAGGGGTATGGTCATCTCTCCCTTTCTATTGCTCTCCAGCCTGCTCACTGGTACCCACACCACCTGAAGTGGAAACTTAAGAGTTCTTTGGAAAGTCGGTTGGATGGTGTTTTGATGGGGCAAACACACATGAAGGAGCATTTCCTTAAAGTGGACAGAGATGAAAGGCTAAGCAGACTTGGGAAGGAACATTTCATTAAAGTGGACACCGGTGTGAAAGGCTAATGCCTACTAGTGAGGGAATGTTTTGCTGAAACAGACACAGGGGAGAGGATGTTCTGCTAAAGCAAGCACGTGAAAGGACAGGTGATGAAAGATTCTTTTAACAACACACTTGAATGATACATGGCATGGCAACAGAGCAGCATTTCTTATAATTATTAAAATTGTTACAGAGTAGGAGCTTATACTATAAGGAACTAAATAAAGAAAATGTCAACAATTTCATGAGTCATCCAGCTAAGTTAATGCTTTAAGAAAAAGCTTTAGATGAGATGAAAGCAAACTATACTTCCTAATCAAATAGAATGGTAGCTATCACCTTTGATGTTGATGAAATCATCTAAATTTCTTAGAATGAAGGAAAACAACAAAATGCCAAATTGACCTGAGAACAAGACATAAAAATGCATCCAGAATCTACGTGAGGTAGCAAATACAAAACGTAAAGTATGTATGACCTTTTGTATCACAGCCTGTGTGATGTCGTCAGAATCATTTATTTTAATGGTGACTCCATATTAAACTAGACTAAGCACCTTTTACTCTGTTAGTAACTGTGACTGTCCTTAGGATGTAAGGTTCATAATTCTTGGATGTTGCCCTCAAGGAATTCTCTCTGGTAAGTAGTTCACATACAAACAAATGCAATTCCTGCTGAAAAGAACATGATAAATCCCTTACATATGCGACAGTGACAGAACCGTGATTAATTGGGTTAACTCTTCCCAGTGAAGTGGAAGGAAGGTCAGGTGAAGCCCAGGAAACCCCAGATTTCTGTTGAAACCCATGACTGATGAGATGTAAAGATGGTGTAAGTATTCTGGATTAAAGACGCTGACCTAGTATCTGTAAATTCTGGATTATGTACGCTGACCTGTACATTCATAGGGTACTTTACTAGGTGGATGGATTTATGAAAAAATGATGATAAAGGAATATTTCATAGTTCATATATTTCATATAATGATGTCAATACCACATAAGGTAAAGGTAGCTGCTCAGATTTCAGGAGTACCTGTAATAGCCTGTCTGATGACTTGCTTCTTCCATTCTGATAATATGCCTTTAAAAACAATGTCCTTTAGGGTTCAATGGACCATGAAATAGTCTCTGCAAAGGCCCCCCTGGTGCCAGCACCGAGACAAACATTCATTCTGGCTGTCAGCTGTAAGAACCGGCAAGAAATGAAGCACATTTATTATGTACTGATATATTCTGACTAGATAATCCTTTTTTAGTTGGAGGCACCGTAAAAGAAAAGTGCAGATTACAGTTGGCAAACTAGTAAAAAGTAGAATTCAGTTCAGCAGCACCAATTTTACTTCCAATTTCACAGCTGGATAATCTTCTTTATAAACTGCTATTTAAAAGTTTGGCTGGCAATGAATACACTATTAAATAAACAATTTATAGTATCATAAAGTCAGATGAAGGGATGGACTTCCACGTAATTTTTTCATATTTTCAAAATGTGATAATTCTGCTCCATGTTCAGTAGTTTAATTAAGAAACTAATAAGGATCGGCACTGGCATTTGCATGAAAACACTATTAGAGTTAAAATTCTATAAACCATTTTACTTTAGGCAATGTGAAGTGGCCACTTTTTGTGCTTCAAACTGTGAAAAATGAATTCTAAGTAGTAAAGTTCTATATTATGGAATGCAAAATAAAATAAGTGAATTAATTGCTCTGTAGCTATAATCATTAAAAATAGGGACAAACATTTTTAGAGGAAATCAGGGAGAACTGTCTGAATGTTTCCAGCAAAGCAAAGCAACAAGTTGACTCAATGGAAAGACGCCCACGCTCACTTGCACTTTGTATCTATGAAAGTCTCCCAGAATTTCTCTAAGTAGTTATGTTTTAAGATGGAAGCTTGCTTCTACTTCCATAAGTTAACCACTACCTCATCTTTTCCTGTGACTGGAAGCCCCTTAGAATCTCACGCTGTGGCAAGTGTTTTCTCTTCAAGAGTGGGAAAAGAATGGCTTAGATGAGTCTCAGAGTATTGTAATCTTAGGCTATTCTGTAGCTGTTTCCTTGTAATCCAGACATTCCCTGCTGTATGATGGAGGGAGTTTTGCGGGGCTCAGGAAACTAATAGAACGTACAGGACCCACAATGGCCACTCCAAGTCATTTTTTTTTTTTTCCATTGTATAGCTTCTGGTGAGTTAAGCATGCTCCAGTCTAGCTCCACAGGCAGAAGCTGAGACCAGCTCTGATTAAACTTGGTGGATCATAAAACAAACAAACAAAGAATAAAGAAGACATGAATGTAGAAAGAAAATTTACTCTGCAAAAGACAGAAGCCTTTCAGAAGAGTGAGGCAGTGAGTTTGACCAGAATCTATTACATACATGTGTAAAGTTGTCAAAGAAGAATTTTCTTTTAAAGGATAGCGATACTGAAAAAAAGAAACAGGTGATGGGACTCAAAATGAAAGTTTTAAACTACATTTGTTTTGCCAGAAGCAGTATGGAAAAGTGACACCATTGTTCAAACATTCAACCAAGGATTTAGTGTAGCATACAAACAGAAGGACTAAATGGTTTCACTGAAAGCCAAGGAGACATTTTGTTAGCCAAGAGCAACACAATCAATATTACTTGCTTAGGACTTCCATTTCAAGATGGTAGGGGGTAGATAGGAGATATGTTGAAAATTTCACCTTGCTCAGAACAGACTAATGTAGTTTGAGTACAAAATATCCCCCAGTAAATTGTATTATAAAGAGTTGATTCCCAGACCAATCTGTTAGAGTAGATTCTGGAAAGCTTCAGGAGGTAGGGCCTAGGTGTAGGAAATAAGTCTTTGGGAACATGACTTTGAAGGTTATAGCTGATCCTTACACCCCTCCTAGATTTTTCATTTCTTTGCACCACTAAGTGAGCAGTCTCCTCCTCCACACATTTCATCCATGATATTCTTTCTAACAATAGTCTCAGAAACGGGAGGCCAAAAATCATTTTTCTTCACTTTTGATGTCTGTTACAGGTATTTTTGGTGACAATTTTGAACAAGTACTTATTGTAGAAGTACAAAGGCATCATAGAATTTCAGACACTACTCAAGGCTGAATACAAAATGAGTGGAGATAGTCTCATGGGAGTGGGGGGGGGGGGAGAAGGTGAAGAGGAAAAGGAAGAGGAAGAAGAAGAAGAAGGAAACTCTAGTCAGTAGTTTCACTACAGAGCTTTTCACCAAGGAGATCAGAATTTGAGCCTTCCCTTCTCATTATCAGGAGAGAGAGAAACACACAGAGGGTGGAGAAAGAAGAGGGATGGGTGAGAAAGAGAAAAAGAGAGAGAATATATGTGCCACAGAGCTATATATTTCTTAATTTAGGCCTTACCTATGAATTGTCCATTATACCATAAACTAATCAATGCATTCCCTCACTTATGAGGTTAAGTCCTTCCTAACCTAATAGCATCAAGCCCCACCTCGGAACTGGTGCCCCTGCTGCTGAGCTGCTGCTTCGTGGGTATCCAGCCACTGAAATTCTTGGCTCCCATGAAAGACTGAAGAGACAAATAGCAACACATTCAGCTCCTCAAGTTCTTGAATCACTCTTCAGATTTATGTATCAATACAAATCTTACAGTCTCCAAATTCTGCTTTCTTTTTGAAAAGTCTATATATCTGTATCTTCCTGTAGCAATTTTACTACCTTCCTTCTCAGCTTAACTGTAGCCTACCTCTATATGCATGTGCCTGTGTTTATGCATACACACACACACACACACACACACACACTCAAAGCACACACATATACCAACTGATCAGTCACTGGGACTGCTTCAGTGTAATGGTGCCCTTGCTTTCTCTGCTTGGCATTTGTCCTTAGAGATGATCCCCCCAGACAGTTTGTTTTCTTCTCAGCATGTGCCATTCATACCCCGTTTAGTGATCAAAATAATTCTGGCACGCAGACATTGACTAATGACTATAGTACACACCAGCTGGAGTTAATGTCACATGATTAAAACCTATTTTTACTTGGTATTTCTGTGTTTTGATGAAAGCATTTTTCCTTATTAATGCAATCTAAGACTTCATTTTCTGTTCAGTATTTTCCTAACATATAATTTCACTGAACTCAGTTTCACAAATACCAGGGTGTGTAAAAACAAATAAACAAAATGATTCATTAACATTCCCCTCAAACAGACTTTCTTTACTAATTTTTATCATTTAATCAATGTACCATGATAACTTTCATTTCTTTTTCAAGAAAGATGTCAAATCAGATTTTGCTTCTGCAACGTTTCTATCCTCCCATTTCTTGTCTCTGAGTAACAACCGTACTCTTAGGACTCTGATTGGATCATCTTTCAGGCCTCCCACCAAAGCACTACTGGATTATCTTTCTTGAAGGATAGATTTAAATAATAGCTAAGTACTTAAAGTCTGATTTCTTTCTCTTGTTGATATTAAAGTATTTAAACTCCTATTATGTATTTTGAAATATTTGATTATTAGGCACAATTATCTTTCTGCACTACAGGACATTAGATGTTTTTCTTCCCACTCAACTTCACTGCTGTAGCAATTAGCCACTCTGACCCCTGCTTTGTGTCTGCTACACCTGTGCCAAGCATTAGAAACTAGCGATCTAATTTTTACTTCCTTGAGATGAACTTTAGCTTGCATATTTAATGGAGATCACATGCTATTCATCTTTCTAGGACAACCTTTTACACTTTGGAAAAATATGCCCCAGGTTTTTCTATATTGTGGCAAGTGAAAGAGCCCTGCTTTATTTTATTTTATTTTATTTTTTTAATAACAGAAAAACAATTCCATTGTATACCTATACCACATTGCTTTAATTTCTTAACTCATTGTTGACATCTAGACTGATTTCATGAATCTTCGCTACTGTTAGATCATGTGCCCACTGCTTTAAGAATAATGCTGCCCCCCAAGAGCTTAGTAACCCCTCCTAAAAGTAATAAAACACACAGATTTAGGTAGATTTAAGAGTTGTTAAGGCTAACAAGACCAAGACAAAGGGGATTTCTTCATGCCTCCAATGAAGCCCTGGTCCCGACTGACAGCAGGGTGAGCAGAATCCTGTAAATCAAAGTTCCCCCTCCTCTTCAACCTCTGGTTTTAAATTATAAACGCAACTCCCTATATGCCTACAAGTCCACATGCCACCAAATCACATATTTTCTATATTAAAGCCATATGAACTTAGAGAGCCTGCCCACTCATTTCTGAAAGTTACATAAGCAAGGATGTCCTTCTGTTTTCCAGGTTTCTCATTTCCCCTCTAGAGGAACCCAATGTAAGATCTGCATCATAATGGTCAATGTGAATAAAGAATCTGCTTCATGTGAACTTAGCATCAGCCCTAGCTACTGAATCACCTCTCTCACTGCTTCTCTGACAGCTTTGTGTGTACTATTGCAATAAACATGTCAACCTCTCTCCAACACACAAATTTCAGTCCTTTTAGACACATCTTATACTAGAATTGTTGGTTCATGCTTTAGCTCCAGTTTCATTTTCTTGAGCAATGATTAATGTTCTTAGTAATGGCTATACTAATTTACATATCCACTAACATAAGCACTACTTTTTACATTGCCTTGTTATTTGTTGTTGATTTGTTAAAAGCCATTGTACCTAGAGTAAGATTTTGTATTATGTTGGTTTAGACTTGCATTTCTTTGGTGGCTGATGGTGAACATTTTTATATACTTGCAGGCTTTATGCATATTTTCTCTTCAAAAGCATTTATTCATATCATTTGGTCATTTTAAATCACTTCCTCTGTCTCTTTTTTTTTTTTTTTCTTTCTTTGATTGTTGAATTCACTCATGATTTGGAAATCAATCTTTTCTTGGATTTGCAAATACTTCCTCCCTTTCTGCTGCTGTTCTTACACTGTTTAACCTTTCTGGTGTGATGCCTTTTAATTTGATGAATTCCATTAATGTGTTTTTCTAAGCCGTCTGTCCAGATAAGGCCATGGCCTATGCTAGGCTTCTCTATATTTTATGAAGTCTGTGGTTTGATTTAGGCTGGATATTGACTTGAGAGATTCCATTTTGCAAGTAGATTTTTAACTCCAGTGTGAGAGTGGAGGATGATTGCGCCCCTGGACAGACAAGGAACCAACTCCATTACCACCCATACAGCATAAGCTGATAAATGTTTATCCCTGGTAGGAGAGAAAGATGCCATACTGTACACACTTATTGAGGTAAACTTAGACTGCATGAGCACCAGCTTGTACTAGTATCATACCAAGTAAACTAAGCTTAAGAAGTTTTTGGAGATGCAAGATGCAGGAAAAGGTGTAATAACTCCTCTTGGATGAAAGTGATGGACACCTTACCACAAGGGTCTCTTATGAGACTCCTGGTGTAAGAATCAAGGACTAGCACATAGAAAATTCGCAACTCTTTCTTAGGCCTCTGCTCAGCTCAGTCTCCTACTGTTAACAGGAACTACTCTACTCCCAAATGTGCTCGCATATCTAGTTTTCAAATATACCTTTTTTTCTTCCTTCCTTCCTTCCTTCCTTCCTTCCTTCCTTCCTTTCTTTCTTTCTTTCTTTCTTTCTTTCTTTCTTTCTTTCTTTCTTTCTTTCTTTCTTTCTTTCTTTCTTTCTTTCTTTCTTTCTTTCTTTCTTTCTTTTTGTGCTCCAACCTGCTTCTGCTTTTTCATATCTGTGGTTAACTATATCTTTGCTGTCACACCTGACTGCTCTACAGCCTGAACTCTCTACCTCTGTGGCTTCCTCACTAGGTTGGCCCCGAGTTACTTACTTAGTGACACAGAGTCTACTCACAGTTCTCTAGGACCGTGTGATGGTTTGTGTATGCTCAACCCAGGGATTGACACTATTTGGAGGTGTGACCTTGTTGGAGTAGGCGTGTCACTGTGGGTGTGGGCTTTAAGACCCTCATCCTAGCTTCGAGGGAGTGAGTCTTCCAGCAGCCTTCAGATAAAAATGTAGAACTCTCAGCTCCTCCTGCACCAGGCCTACCTGGATACTGCCATGCTACTTCCTTGATGATAATAGACAGAAACTCTGAACCTGTAAGCCAGCCCAAATTAAATGTTGTCCTTATAAGAGTTGCCTTGGTCATGGTGTCTATTCACAGTAATACAAACCCTAACTAAGACAACTCACTTCTGATATGGACTGGACTCTGCAGTAATCTCCCTACTTTGTATTCATTTTGCATTCCACATTTATGCATACATGGATATGTGAGCTTTATTTATGCTGTGTGATATGTGAGTTTAATATTAGCAATTAAGATCAGAATAAATGAATTACATTTGCCTTGGTCAGGTTACCAAGGAAGTAAGATTATCTGGCATAATGCTGCCATAAAAACAGCCGAACCTTGTAAATTTATTAATATTGAACATATTCTAATTTTGTGGAAAGGCACAAATGTGTTCATCTATGTTTCTCGTATAGTGTTACCATCATGAAGTCTTCTTCATTTTTATTATACCAGGAAATCTTCAAATTTCAACAAAGTTACCTGTCAGTCGTCTCTACTAAGAGCTGGTGGCTGTACACGTTGCAGTGAGTTGTTTAGTTAGTGCTGTTTCTCAATGTCTCTGTACTAATTCTGAACACAGCAGACTATGCAACACTCCACTAGACTATTGTCTCATTGTGCTGGCTAGTTTTGTCATGCTTACACAAACTAGAATCATTTTGGAAAAAGGAGATGATAAGAGAAAAGACACCTCCATCTGATTTGTGGCAAGCTGCAGGAGTGTTTTCATGATTAATTAAGAAGGCTGGAGGGCCCAGCTGCTGTGGGTCATATGACTCCTTGTCAGATGGTCCTGAGTTGTACAAGAAAGCAGACTGAGAAAGCAAGTAAGCCATGCCTCCAAGGCTTCTGCATCAGTTCTTCCTTTAGGATTCTGTCTTGAAAGCTCATCCTGACTACTAATTGATGTACTGCAACTGTAGGGTAAAGTAAACCTGTTCTTCTGCAAGATGTTTTTGGTTAGTGTTTTATCATAGCAATAGAAAAGCAAAATAGAATGCCACCTACTGCATCTATGGTTGTTAAAGTAGATGCCATTATTTATTTCCATTTCCTAATCCATTGTTCAAATAGACTAGTGTTGCAGTAATTCTCTAACCCAAATATGCCCTCGAAATGAAAACACAACTCAATTAATATGAATACATGCTGTGTGCCTAGATTGGGCAGATCTACCACTACACTACCATCTTCCCCATCTACGATTTCCTTTATAGCTTGTGGTTTCTCCAGGTCACGTGCTTCTGCTCCGATTTCCTTCCACCTCCTCCTCCTTACTTCTCTCTCTCTCTCCCACTCCCACTCTCCCAACTTCAGCTCTACCTTCCCACTCTTTGCCCAATCACTGGCTCTAGCCTTTATTTTACAAATTGGTTTACAGGAAATCACCTGAGTGCTGACTCATTCCTTGTTCACAACCCCTCCCAGGAGAATGGAATTAGCATCAAATTACAAATAGTCCCACAGCTATCAGCAACAGAATAGTAAGGCTTTATCTATTCCTGGATTTTTGTCTTGTTATAGAGAGCCCTGTACCTTTGGTAAAGGTCCTATCTGGAATTGAATTATTAGGGATGAGGGTAGAATACTGTCCTTCCAACATCATATAGAATCTACATGTTTTTAGCCAAACTCATGTCTAATTCTAGTCCATTCTCCCAAGCCATATTGCTGGGGAGACTGAGTTGTTCAGCCTTCTTCTGATAGCATTGTAGCTATTCTTAACAGAAAATTGCTATTGAAGAAGATACAGTTGATCCAATCTATATTTCTATTAGTAGTACACCACCAAAACAAGTTCTACTAAAAACTAGATGCTATTTTGATCTGGGCTTTGAATTAATTCAGGACCCCAAGAAGCACTATGTCACATATATAAATATGGACATCAAATGAGCCTTCAACAGTATAGAGCCATAATTTCTTGTAGAAAGGGTCTTGAGATGGATTAAAAAATAAATGTCTAAAAATCATAGTGGAAGTGATAGCCAATTATAGTAAACTGTAAGTCTGTTTCCAATCAACTGTTAAGAAATTAAATAGAGCCATGTGTGGTAGCCCAGGTCTTTAATCCCAGCACTCAGGAGGCAGAGGCAGGCAGATTTCTGAGTTTGAGGCCAGCCTTGTCAGAAAGCCAAGGCTACACAGAGAAACCCAGTCTCGAAAAATAAAAAAACAAACAAAAAACAAAAAACAAAAACAAAAAAAAACAAACAAAGGGGGGAGGTCCCCTTGTGGGTGGTACCATCTCTGGGTTGGTAGTCTTGGTTCTATAAGAGAGCAGGCTGAGCAAGCCAGGGGAGGCAAGCCAATAAAGAAGATCCCTCCATGGCCTCTGCATCAGCTCCTGCTTCCTGCCCTGCTTTAGTTCCAGTCCTGACTTCCTTGGTGATGAACAGCAGTGTGGAAGTGTAAGCTGAATAAACCCTTTCCTCCCCAACTTGCTTCTTGTTCATGATGTTTTGTCAGGAATAAAAACCCTGACTAAGATAGGAGTCCTCCCCTATATCAATAGATGTGTGTTTGCAGGAATAATAACTTTGGCCTGTTAATCATCTGCTCAAAACTGTAGCCATACCAAATTATTTTGTCCAGTAGAGGAACTCACTCATCGCACCTAGAGATGCACCAGGATATGAGGTCACTGTGGCCCCCAGAGATGGTTGTTTGCATTATGTTTTTGACTGTAGCATCAATAGTGATGAAGTTCACCAGTACTCATTGCCCTAGGTCTTTTGGTCTTGGAAAAGACCAAAAGCTTGAATAAGCTTGAACGGTTCCCTTGAGGTATCCAAGTGAAAACCTGCTTCGTTATAGGATTTGATAGCATTTTTTCTCTCATATGGGAGGAGCTATTTCTCTTTGGGATTTTGGAAACTATTAATTATTTGTTCTTCCTCTTTAAGGGAGGTAAATGTGGGATCCTCTGCATGGAACATATAGATCCTTTCAAAGCCTCATCTGCTTGTGTTTTCCGTGGCCACCACAGAATGTACTTTCTGCTGTCCTGTACTATGGACTAACTATGTTTCTTCAGGTAACACTAACTTATCTAAAAGTGCTTAGATGGTTATCTCCTTAGGTCCCAGGTCTTGGCCTTCCCTGTAGTGAAACTCAGATCTGTCCAGAGGTTCCTGAACATGAGATTCACTCTAAAGGTGTATTTGGAGTCAGTATAGACAGTCCTTCCTTTCCTTTCAGGTATTTTAAAGTTTGTTGGAGAGTAAATAATTTGCAGGTCTGTCCTGACCGATTGTTAGGTACTCTGTCCCATTCTGGGATAACTAGAATTTCTTCTGAAAAAAAAAAAGGGGGGTTAGAGAAAAGAGATTTTGTTGGTCTTTTTTACACTTTTCAATTTCACTTAGTCAGGGCATGGAGGAGGATAAACTGCTTTGATGTGTTCCTAGAAGGTCAATGGGGAAATTTCAATAACCCTGTTTGTCAAAAGCTTTCGTAGGAGGTTAATAAAAGAGGGAAAGAGGAGCAAAGTGTAGTTGTCTTCAGGAACCTGGCTTTGGGAAATTGAAATAGTTAGTCAAGGGAGGGGCTGTTCTTCTGGCTGGAGTATAAGATGGGGAGGCTATTCATTCTGGAATGAGGTTGTCTGTGAGCTGTGCTTTTCCCTTAGCCACACTGAAAAATATAAATTTTTCTTCTTTTTGCTATTAATTTGGCAGTTCTAATTGACTTCTCAAGGCTGAATGAATTAACATGAATTCTTAGGGTATAGACTGGGACCCTAAAGTTGATAATAGTGGCCTGCAGTGGTCATGGGAGTTTTTAGAGTGTGTAGGAAAAGTTAACACAGCAACATACAGCCTGTGTTGGTGTACAACCAGTGTTAATGAAACACTTAGGTCAAGCTTCATTGCCCTTAAGAAAAGGCTGCTAAGAAGAGCAGTGGATCGCTGCTAGGTTTCCTTGGGTTCATTTAGTATTTCCAGGTCCTTCCTTCTCTCCCTGTGGTATTCTTTTTCATCTAATCTTCTGCAGCAAAAGTGAGCCCAGGCTGTGGGAACCCACTAGATCTGAACTCATATTTCTCAGTAGATGCCTTTTGGTCAATGGTTAAACTGAAGTAAGAGGACCTCGGTAGGGTCATCCTGTCCAGAGACTGCTCAGAGGCAGCTCACCTCCAACTTGCCAAGGCTCAGAACGGAGCATCACTCCTCAGTGCTCTGAGGAGCTCGTGCTATCTTCTGTCCTTACCAGATATTTCTGACCGTACTTTCTTAATACATGTCCATCTCAGAATTTGCATGGGAGAAATCTGATTCACACAGAGAAAGCCCAAATCCATCCACCTATTTCCTAATGTATGTTAATTACACCTAGCTACGGGAAGAAGTCAAATTTTGCTTGTTTTCAAATATCAAATTGCAAAATACTGGTTCCCTGTTATTTTGAGCAGGTCCTAACATGGTTGATTTAGGTGGTCTCTAATGGATGTTGAAGGGGTCTGTTTAAGGTGACAGGTTATAATTTTGTCCTGTAAACCCATGAGTTCTGTGAGCAGACATGCTTTCCCACGTAAAAGCACTATTAAGGGACTCTTATGGCTTTGGCTAGAATTAGCCCAGCTGGGAGAGTTTGAATTCCCTTGGGCTATTAGAGTCTGGAATTTGATTAGTGTTGGCGGCAGTTTAGTCTTTTATCGGCTATTTCTGTAGCACATCAATTCTGTGTCATTTACCAGTGTCTGTGCTGAGACATAATTGTGGCAATCTGCTCTGTTTTAAACTTATCAAATAATTATATGCAAAGTAGCCTTGGTGGCTTTGCCACTAAGATGTGCCGTATTTCCTCGTTGCCAAATTTCATCTCAAGCTGTTTAAGTAGTGATAAGTTGTCAGCGTCTGGCTAAGAGCTGTATTTTCAAGTTTGAGTGTTCTGTCAAAATACCTACAATAAAGACTGAGCTTTGTGGGGAACCTTTAAACTCTGTTATTCTCAGAGATTGTATGGATATTGCGAAGTCAGCTTCTATCACTTTTATAGTACTGTTTCTGCTGCATTTCTCTTTACAGGTCTTACTGTTCTCTGTAAAATGGCAAGCATATGCCATTTATACAGCATTTGAGAGCCATAATCCAGGCGTATCCCTTTATCAGGTCCCTGTCTTACATTATACAGTCACTGTATTTGTTTAAATGCAATTGTTACTTTATAGTGTGCTTTGCAGAAAGATGGTTACAAAGACTACCTTTGCTTGGTTTTTTGTTGTTGTTGTTGTTGTTTTTTTTTGTTTTTTTGATTTTTTTTTTTTTTTATTCCCAAATGGGCTAGAATACTTTAGATTGTTAAAACTTATCTTACTTACAGTTGGGATTCTACTCAGGTTTAGAAACTGTCGTTATCATCTAGAAGTCAGAAAACCAAAAGAAAAATTAAAAAAACACATTTTTCAAGTGTATTTAACAGTCAGGTACAGTGAAATTTCTTGATGAATATTGTGATATTTATTAACAATATTTTTAGTCTTTAATAAAATACAATTGATTGTATAATTATACTTATATATAACATGATAATAATTATTATTGTTTAGGTTAGTCTTATGAAAATATAGATAAAAAAGAAATGAGCTCCAACATAATGATCTTGGAAAGAGGAAAATAGAATGAAAATTGGATATCTTTTTTTTTTTTTTTTTTTTGATTGGCATGCTAAAACAATAGGCCATAAATTTGTTTTTCATAATACTGTAGACTAGCCATAAGATCATGGCAGGGACATATTTGCTGTCTGCTAAGATGTTATTCTCTAAGATGCCTCCCTCTTTCTGGGTTTCTGTATCCTTTGACTTTTAGAGAGACACCACTACCATATACGACAATCTCATCTGAACAACCTATTAAAATCCCCACCTCAAGCCCGGCATTCTTGTTTATATGACTTCTAGGGAGAAAGGCGATTCTCTGTGTAGCCCTGGCCGTCCGCGAACTCACTCTTTAGATCACATTGGCCTCGATCTCAGAGATCAAAAGGCATGCATTATCACTGCCTGGCAAAATATGAAACACACGAAAATAGAAGCGTTTTCTATTGGCAAAAACTGTGGCTTTTAATAACTTTACTCACTAGAACCTAAACTCAGCCTGAACTCTTAGCCTTCTATCATATTTTCCATGAGATTTAATCAACACAACAGTGTTTAGACACAATAATCTTACCCTGACCCGAAAACATATGCTGCAAAATTCCAAGTGGATTGGGGTAAATATGATATAGGGGAATAAATATGGTCCCATATGACATCATCTTCTAAAGCCTTCTCCTCTCCCCTGCCCTGTGGAGCACACTTAACAAGTACTTCCTTGATCTCTGCCCTACTCTATTGTCCCAGGAGACTGTCCTTGCTGCTCCACATTCCATTCTATTGTCCCAGACATTCTGTCATCTCTACTCTTCTGAGACTCTTTCACATCCAGTTTTCTATGTGTTAACTCATGAGAATTCATTTCATTCTTGTCTGATAAACATGGACAGAGTGGTATCACTATGGATGGTTAGACTATGGTTTGTCTTTTAAGTAGTCATGAAGCTTGTCAGTCAAGAAGGTAGTATCAAGATGGTGGAACAATGAGAAGTGTAGTGAAAAGTTTATGTGAAGCCATGTAGGCTCACATAAACAAAAAAGTTAATTCTGTTTTCACAGATTGGGTTGGGTAAAACTGAAGTAAATTAGCCCTCTTATGAGCAGAAATCATCAAACTGCAAGAAATTGTCCTTCCTTTATTTGTTTTCTGTTAGGTGTTTTGTTTCAACAATGGAAAATATAACCAATACAGAAATGTGTTACCATAACTGGGATCACTGTTATAACAATCCTGATCATGTGGTTCGTAGACTCTCAGAAATACTCTGTGTGAGGGTTATGGAGGAGTTTGGGATTTTGTGCTAGAAAAGTGTTATAATGCTCTAAGCAGAACTGAATGGCTCATTGTTATCAGAATTTGAAAAATTAACATGCTAGAGAAATGTAGATAGCAGAAGCCCCAGCTCCTGAGATTTCAGAGAGTAACAATAACTCTAATGGAAATTTGGCTAGCCTTACTATTACATTCTTGCAAAGAGCCTTGCTGTATTCTACCTGTGTCCTGAGAAATTGCATAAGACCAAATTCAAAAGTAAAGTACCAATTTGTTGGGTGGAACAAATGATCAGACAGGGTAGGATCCAGATTGTTCCATGGTCCCCACTCTTTTTTTTTTTTCTTTATTTACACTTCAAATTACATTACATTCCCTAAACACCCCCCCCCCCCTTATCTAAGCCTACAGTCAAAGAGAGGGAGAGAACTAGCATGAAAGAGAGGACAATGTGCTCTTTGGAAAGAAATGAAGGAATTTAAAGTTGCAGGCACATCAAGTATTGATATTCAGCTATTAATTGTTTAGCACCATTAAAGAGAAACCGCTACTTCTGTCCTGGGCAAATACGAAAGGTGGTTCAAGGAAAAGACTAATACTCACCAAAGGCCACATTGCATATAAAAGCAAAATTCAAATTTCTTTGAAAGGAGAAAAACTGAGAATGTCACTGACATGGATTTCTTCTAGAAAATAACCATGTAGGGAAGAGCTTTCCCGCTGGTTTTAGAGATACAACAGACGAGACTGACTGGGTCATGAAGTGTCAGAGCCACTGTGGTGGTGAACTGTGCAACATGGCTAGAGTGCCCGGAAGGGGGTCCTAACAGGTCTGTGTGTAAAGCTATGAAGTGAAGTCTGTTGTGGAGCTGGTTTAATGCTTGCATTATGTCATTTGGGTTCCCCAAATTGCACAAGAATCCGTATGTGAGAAGCTAAGCGTCCCTACCTCCAGTTGGTTCTGATTGGTAAATAGAGTTGCTGGTGGCCAATGGCTGGGCAGTGGACATTAGGATTTGTGGGCAAGGAGACTGAAGAAGAAAAGGAGAATCTCCGTGATGGGAAAGGAATAAGGGCCAGGCTAGAGAGCTGCAGAAGAGAGTTCATATACCAATCATGTAAGAGCCAGGAAGAGTGGCCCCAAGCCCTCCCCCCACTGGATCTAGGGTAGCAAAGATGGAAGATAGACTTTAGATTTTAGTAAATAACGACTCAGGAGTATCAAAGGGGAGGTATTCACAATGTGGAAGTTTGGGAGTGGCACAACCATTGAGCTGTTTAAGGCATATTTAAATATAAGGGTGTGTGTGAGTGTACTTCATTCAGGAATCCAGCACAGTGGGGCAGGTAGTGAGGAACTCAAACCTGTGCGTCTGGGGCAATTTGAGTAACATTAATTGCCTAATGTAACAGAAGCCAATAACTTGCAATGGAGATCTCAGGATACTGAACTGTGAGCCAAGAAAGGATGCTGGCATGGAGTAGAGGTAGCCCAAGACAGAGCCTACTTGCTGCAGGCAGTAGAGATGAAGAGATTGGGCTATCTAAACACTTTGGAGCCCAGGTTATTCCATCACAAATACCAGATGTCCAGTGTGGCACTATAGAATTTTGTTTGCCTTGGTGTGTTTCCAACTTCCTTAGTTCAATTGTCCTTTGCCTTTTAGAATAGCAATGTTTGTTTCCTCTGTGCTGTAGTATAACCAATTTAAACATTCCCAACTAGCTTACAAATAAATGAGCCTAAGGATATGGTTATTTTATTTGACTCTGACAATTACCAGTGGGTAATCCATAATCTACTCTTTTATATTTTGGCCTGGCTACCTCCCCAGCAGGATACCCCAAATACTTGCTGTTTTTCCTGGCCAAATGTTCATGTTCCATCTTCCCTCATGGCCACTCACTCCTCTCCTCTCATTCTTCCTCCTTCTCTTCATGGTCTCTCCTTTCTCCTCTCTCATCTTCCCCAACATTGTAACTCAAAACCTACCTACCTCTAATCCATCCAGTAATTAGCTGTTGCCAATTTTACTTAACAGATAGTTTTAAATCACTGAACAAGGTTTACACAGCAAATCTTGCAACTTGAGAATTTACTTGTAAGCCTTGACCTCAGGTTCAAAATTTAGCATTACAATACGTGGTAATAGAACAAACATCAAGACTGCGGATTGTATATTGGAAATACAGAATTTGCTTTCTGATGAGACAAGGACTCAGTGTTAAATGTCAATCAGAGGATATTCTGCAGTATTAGAGCTTATAAAAATTATGGGACTTTTGAAGTTTGGCATATTGTATTTTATATTCTGAGGTGCCTATGTGTCTGTAGACAGATGGGGTAGAAATTTATGATTCAAGACTGATAGGTTTGTGTGTTCAGTGACAAGAGGTAGACTTGTGTTCAAATTTTGATGTGATGTTAGCAAAATTTAGACTATTCTAGGATACAAATCTCTGAATATGCCTATAAGGAAACTTTTAGATGGTATAATTGAAGTGGAAAGAGCACCCTGACTAGAGTTGGCACTGTTCAGTGAGCTGGAGTTCTGATCTGAAAATAATAAATCAAAGGACAACAGTAAGACACATTAGCTGGTCAGGGAACCTGCTATCAAGCCCGATGAGCTGAGTTTGAGTTTCAGGATTCATGTGGTAGAAGAGGAGGCTCCTACTGTTTTCCTTTAACCACTATCCCTTTACTGGGGTATACATTCAAGCCTCCATAAGTAAGGAAATACATAATTAAATAAACAAATAAACAAGATTCTTAAAAAGATGAGTTGAGAACCAAAATTCAACTTTTTTCTGCTTCTCAACCATGCATGTTTTCTAAAACTCTTACCTTCATGACTTCTCTGCAACAGTGGAGGACACTACTACACTGTGATCCAAAATGAGATCTTTCCTATAGTTGCTTTTTGTTCCAATGCAAAACACAATAATACAACTTCTTTATTTACAAATACCCAGGTCTATGCATTTGCTTATAGAAAAGCAAAATGGAATTATACTTGCATGAGAGCATGCCACTTATAATAGTATGAGGATATGGTGCATGCATTTTTCTGAAATATGGAGAGATTATTGGAAATTATGCCACTCAAGCCCTGCCTCAGACTCCCTTTGTAAACTTTGTATACTTTGTAAACCCTCTGGCTCCTCCCCTAGTCTCCCTGTCATAACTGTCTTTCCAGTTTCTGTAATTGTCACAAAGGTCATCTATAGATTCTCAAAAAAAAAAAAATCCTCCCCAAATTATGATAATTTTTGGTAAAAAGTCTAAACAAATGCTATCAATTCAACCCACCAATCCCTGAACTTCCCACAGAAACCTACCAATCCCTGAGCCCCCAAACCCACCAATCCTTGAGCTTCCCCAAGGTCAGGACTTGAAATCCCACCAATCCTCACCCTGCAAATCTCTAGAAAGACCTAAAAATCCCCCCTCCACAAAAACCGCGATGTAAGAATTGCTCTTTGTCCAATTCCTTGCTGTTCGTGCCCAGGAGCAGAGGTTAGCCAACCCTGGATTCATCCTTCCTCTCCCTGGCCCCTCTGATAAATCTCTTTCACGAGATTTATTGTCTCCTGTGACTCTCTCATTGGAAGAAGACAAGAAGCAAAAAAGGGAAGAGGAGAAGAAGCAAAGAAAAGAAGTGGAGCTGAGACTCCTGAGCTTTAGCTCAGCTGGGAATACCCACCCCTAGGAATGTCAGTGCCTCTGCTGAGGAAGTTTCCTCTCAGAGCTAGGTGGTTCCTGTGCTCCAGTATCTCAGGATACCCTTCCATCGGGATACTGTCCAACCTTAGATCTGTGTGGTTCCTGGGCTTCTGAGTCCCAAGACACCTCCCCACCCCAGCAGGCAGGACAACAGAGATCATTAGACTTTCTTAAAAAGCTGTTTTTGAACTGGTATTAAAATAATAGGCATTTGGGAGCTCTAACTAGTATATAGAAGGTGAAGCCATGTTACATAATTAAAACAACTGAGAAACATAGAAAAATAAGACTGAAGGGAATCAGCTGCAGGAGACTTATTGAAAAGAACTCTTTGGAGTAGGAGCTGTGCCTTGATATCTGACTGCATTCAGTTTCTAACTTATTTTCTATTTTTGTCCTGAGTATTCCAATGCAGTGTTGTTAGAAGAGGAAATAATAGCTATCCTTTCTTGGTTTCCATCCTGAGTTATTTTAGAACTGTTACACATGGTTTTTTTGATATAGATTTATCTTAGTTGCCCTTAAATGAACCGATGAACTCCCACTCCATTCTTAACTCAGGGCTCTATCAGATGATGTGAATTTTTCTAAACATTTTTCTTATCTATTTAATTGGATGACTACCTAATCTGCATCTCTGCCCACTTGCTAACTTAGTTAACGTAGATATGTGCAGTACAGACCTTTTGGAATAATGTACTTTTCTTTTCCACTCTAGTCTAACTAGTTCACTGCTTGTTTACTTTTTCTAGCTCTTAAAACACTTTAAAAATGTTAACATTCTGGTTTCTGTCTTCAGAATTAAAGGCTGTGTGTGTAATACTTCATGTGACAAAGATGACAAGACTTTGTTCATTGACACAACTTTGTACTTTATTCTCAGCCAAGCTTCGATAAAATTTAATTACAGCAATCACTATAGCATAAAATATGCAATATAATATAAAGCAATCTACTGCTCAGTAATGTCAAAATCAACTGCTAACACATGACATTTAGAAATTCTGTCCCTTGATACTGTTACATCATTAGTAAATCCATTATAGGACTATCTAATTTTAGATCTCTGACCTCATGAAATTAAATACAATAGTCATGTTGAAGAAGTTACACTTCTCACTTGATACTTCTCAGAAGGACTGGTCAAGTTACGGTAAGATTAGCAGTATGCTGTGCTTCTTCTCACAGAACTCATCTAGTTGACTTTTCTATCCCTGCAGGATTAAACAAATCTATTGAAGTGTCTAAAATTGCACAGCCAACTTTAGCAAACTCAGAAATTTTAGTGTAGTGTTTTTACAAAATACTTTCTATTTTTAAAATAATGTTAAACACACACACACACACACATGCACACGCACATGCACACACACACACACAATCTATATCTATATCATCTCCTGGGGAGACGTGGACAAATCTATCTCATGTAGAGCAATGAAGAGGGAGGAAAGTAATTATTCCACTAAACCTAGATTTGAATGCTATTGAGTTGATTTGGATCATATGAAGGAACATAGACATAGATGAGGTATATTTGGAGACTCATGGGTCATTTAAAACTACATCAATAGCCAACCTAAGTGTACATTGTGACTCACAAAGCTGTATCCCTGGAGCACCCTGCCCAACTTGCAGGTACTTTGGATGATGGCCACCTCCTCTCTCCAATTACCCTTGCTTCTTAAACCTGGGCAGCCTTGAGATTCTTGAAAGTTTTATATGCTTCTCGAACCTTGCAAAGTCTCATTCCCTCCCTGAGTCTTGTAAGTCTCATCTACTTACTGAGCTTCCCTCCTCCCTGCAGCAGGGAATTTCAATTTAGAGCAAATAGTGAAGATACAAGTGGCATTTAGCTCAAGAAAGTTAGCATAACTTCTGCAGAAATGATTAGTTTTGGGGAGTTTAATAAAACTGTCCAGTTCTATTCATGTACAATATAACATGTGTGCAATGTTATATCCTCTATTTTCTATAGTCACAGCAAAAAGGCTAAGCTAAAATATACTATTGATATGATTAACTAAAGAACACCAAACTCTTACCGGAGTTGGACTTACTGTGGGGTGTTGCCCAAATGCCTCTTAAGAGTCTAAAACTTACTGGCCTACAGCAGCAGAAGAACTAATGCACACAGTATTAAATTGACTCCTAATAACTTATCTTTATCCCCACAGATCAATGCATTTGTCAAGCACCATCAGAGATGCTTTTATTGCAGTTGAAGGTGATAAACCTCAGAGATTCACAAATGGTCAGTGTGGGGGAAAATAAGAGACTTTGGAATTATCAGTCCTAAATGTGACCTCTAAATCATACGCTTTTCTACCAGGGGTCAGGGATCATTGCAAAAGAGAGGTCCAGACAGATTATAAGAACCAGAAGTTGTAGGTGATTACAGGAACAGTATTTCCAGACACATGACAATGGTATATATGAATACAAAGTGTTTGTGATAGCATGCACAAGTCCTGTGCAAGTTTAAAATCAGGTAATATCCCATCATATACAGGAGAGGTAGACAGACAGTTCCATCAATTTAAGGAACTATTAGCGACTAGTAGATGTTGGGAGATAGAGAGTAAAGTTTTTTTTTAAGAGTGTGACTACTGGTAGGTCCACCATGATCCAGTAGATGGCCCATACTCCAAAATATTTGCACAACATAATGCGAACTTGATGAGCTTAAAAGTAATAAAATAGGTTAGAAAATTGAGTAGTCAACAAAGGGGGATTGTATCTGGAAGGTATTGGGGAAAGAGGTAAATATGATAAAAAAATTTTTTTTGAGAAGAAACCAGTAGAATTCTTCTAATCTAAATGAGAACCATAATAGACTAAGAGTATCAAGCACTTGTAGAATGACAGGAAATTTAAGCCTTTTTTTTTTTTTTTTTTCTGAATCCCATGCTGCTAAATCAGTGAGTTAAATTGTCAGAAGATAGCTGCCTTTGTGTCCAGAATAGCAAGAAAGAGTTAAGTCACCAAACGTTTGCAGCTTTTGGCCCCATTCTGTACCCCCCTTCACTACCTCCCTCCGGGAACTGGATGCAGAAGTAGCTCTCAGAAGAAAGCGTGGTGAGGAGAATCTTCAAAGACGCAGTGTCCAAGACTCCTACATTTGGTGAAAACTGTTGCTGAACAAGAGATTCCAGAGTTTGATGGAAGAAAAGAAAGCATAAATTCAACCCACAAATGTATGCACCCAAACTTTGGAAATTGACTTGAAAGCATTCAGAAAGAAATGGTGTAGAACATGACTATGAATTATAGTTTCACACAAGATCCCAAGAAGCCAAGAGCAGAGAAGCATTGCTGGGTCTCCAAATATCCCAAGATAGTAGTATATGTATTCTGCATCCAGGACAGTTGCCTGCAGCAGAAAAGGAGATGATTCTTTTCCCCATAAAGGGCAACATGACACAAGGATATATTCAAGAGAAAGGAAATAATAAAATTTACAATTTTCAGTAGAAATCTGAGTACACAGAATAGACTATCTCACATGAATTTTAGAAATTGTATTTGAATGGCTGGAGAGATGGCTCAGTGGTTAAGCAATTGCATTTGATAATTAAACAAAATTATAATCTGGTATGACAGTAGTTGTCCTCTGAATGAGATTAAAACTCACTAAGAGAAAGAAGAAATGTCTAACCTATGGAAATTAAACCATACTCCTTAATAAGCATGTATCAAAACCAAAGCCCAGAGGAGGTTTAAAAACTGGTAATTTAGTGATTTTTAAAAATACAACCTTTCAAAATATGTAATATTCAGGTAAAAAAATGCAGGCAGGGAAATTCAAAGAAATAAGTGCTTGTATTTTTAAAAAATAGATGAAATATTAAGTAAATAACGTCACTACATACCCAAACAAACTAGAAAAGGAGAATAAAGATAAAAAGATATAAAAAAGAAAAGAAAAAGAGACAATAACAGAAAGAAAAAAAATATTTCCAGACTCAATGAAATTTTTGCAAGTTGGTACTGGAGAGAAATGCAGTGGTAAAGTGTGCTTCCTGATGGTCCTGAGACCTCAGGTTTGGTTCTTAGCATCCATGTGAGGCAGATTACAACTGCCTGTAATTCTCTCTCTAATGGATCCAACACCATCTTTTGACCTCCTCAGGCAAGTGCACTCATGCACATACTGCCACACAGACACACACTGGCATACACATAGTTAAAAATACAATATTTTAAAAAATCAAGGCAGGCGTGGTGGCGCATGCCTTTAATCCCAGCACTCGGGACACAGAGACAGGTGGATTTCTGAATTGGAGGCCAGCCTGGTCTACAGAGTGAGTTCCAGGACAGCCAGGGCCTGTCTCAAAAAACCAAAAAAAAAAAAAAAAATCAATTATCAATTCTAAAGTCATAATTTGTTCTGTGCTCTCCACTAAGAACATTCAATCATTTTTCCCCAATTTTGTAAGTTGTCTTTACTCTGATTTTTTTGTTTGTGTTGCTGTAGAGAAGGTATATAATCAAATTTATCTCATGTATTTATTTTGCTTTTGTGATTTTTTTTTGCTTTTGCAATGATAGCCTAAAACTCATTGCCTATATTAATGGAGACATGCATTTCTCCTACAGAAAAATGTTAATCTGATTCAACCACCTCTGGGTTATTCTCCTATAATGTTTCACTTTATTTAAAATTATAGTATCATGAAAAATTGAGGTATTAGACATTTTGTGAGACCTGTTTTTCATAAAATGAGAATGTTTTGAGATAAAGTAAATTTCACCTGAAGAGATATAGTCATTCATGTATATATGTATATTTATAGTTTCTATGTTAACTACAACTCATGGTAAAAATTATTTAAGATAATGAGTTAGGCACACTGACACACATCTTCAATCCCAGTATTCATGAATGGGCTTTCATATTCAGTGTAGAGGAGGTAGTAAGACACTGTACTCAAAGCAAAGCCAAACCAAAAACATGAAAAAGAAGGGAAACAACAAAAAGAACAAAAGCTAAGTACCTGGGGAGTATGTAGTATGTGCTCCATGACAGAGTGTTAGGTTCAAAAGGAAAATACCCAAGCATCACAGAAGGACAAGTCCTCTTACCTGGTCCAAGATGGCAGCCTTGGCTCAGGTCAAGCTGAGTAATGCATACCTGTTATGAATACCAAATTCCCCACCCTGGATGCTAGCTCTAGCATCCTGGCCCGTTCCCTTCTCACCTCTTTTACTATGCTAGCTCCTAGGCTGTCCCAGATACAGTCTACTTTCCCAGAAGCTGATCTGCTCTCTTACAATAAGCTGTCTTCCATTCTTCCCCATAACCCACTATTTTCTTGACTCTCTCTACTTCCTCCATCATGCCCTCAGATATAGTTCTGACCAAGGCGAGTTTGCTTCTTTTTCTTTCTGCTGTGGACACATCTAGATGCTCACACCATACCACCTGTACTGGCTAGTTTTGTGTCAATCTGACACAGCTGGAGTTATCACAGAGAAAGGAGTTTCAGTTGGGGAAATGCCTCCATGAGATCCAGCTGTAAGGCATTTTTTTCAATTAGTGATGAAGGGGGGGAGGTCCCCTTGTGGGTGGTGCCATCTCTGGGCTGGTGGTCTTGGGTTCTATAAGAGAGCAGGCTGAGCAAGCCAGGGGAAGCAAGCCAGTAAAGAACATCCCTCCATGGCTTCTGCATCAGCTCCTGCTTTCTGACATGCTTGAGTTCCAGTCCTGCATCCTTTGGTGATCAACAGCAGTATGGAAATATAAACCGAATAAACCCAACTTGCTTCTTGGTCATGATGTTGTACAAGAATAGAAACCCTGACTAAGATACCACCCCCATCTACAACAACAGACCTTCCCCCTCTTTGCTGTGTCCTTGCTTATAAAGAGTATCTTCTAGACAGGATGGGGGATATGGGACATCTAGAGAGTCAGTCCACATGAATCTTTCTCCCCTAAAATATGCAAACTTTAAAAACTATACGTGTGAGTTGGGGACCCTTATTGACTGAATGCCTTTATTTGGTATTGGCTGGATCTCTTCATGGATGGACAGGTGAGGAAACTGCATGTCAAATCCTAGTCACGGCCCTTTGGCTGTCATTCACTCTGTGAGATTTGTTGGTCTTATGTGGAATCAATAAACTGTTATATTTTAAATCATTATGTTTAATTCAGTTATTAAGTTTATTTACTATTATATAATAAACCTTTGTAATTTTCATATTTCTATTAATAAAATATAGAATATTCATAGGAGGTTCAATATTTTTTACTTTGTTTTTGTAAATTTTAACCAAGATATTCTTCATTCTTCAAATATTCCAGCGTGAATTTTTTTTGAATTATTTCATGTAATTACTTAATTGATCCATAATTTTAGAGAGTTATGGAATTATTCAAGAGCAACAAGATCTCTGTATAAATAATTAAAACAAATAAACAAATTCTCTGAGATAACAACTTTCTGTGGACTGAGACCTAGAAGGTAGGTTAAAATATGAGCCTCCTCACTGGAAAGTCAATATTGGTTTGATTAGATTCCTTCCTCTTGGTCAGTTCCAGGCACCTATTTTGCCCATTTCTTCTCCCCTATTCCTGCCCCTCTATGCATGTACACACTCATAGACATAAGATGCACAAGCATAATACAACATACACATTATAAATACACAAATCAAATATATCATTGATATTTTCCAAAGAAAGAGTCAATAACTTAGATACAGTTATATAGGCATTAGGAAAACATAGTGTCTCTTTCAGAATCACTATTATTGTATAACATGTATAGAGACATTATAAAAATTGTATTTGTAAATGACCAGAGCTTTGTTCAGCAAGGTTTATCATAAAATTCTATAAAAATATTGCCTCTGTGAAGATGTAGAATAAAGAGAAGTCTAACTCAAAATAGATAAAATAGTCTAAATGCAGAGTGGATTCACATGGGAAGCCTTCCCTGACTGGCCTGTTTAGTCACTAACTGGCATGCATACTCTTACATTTTGCTTGCCATTCACACTTGCGTCAGCATTTCAGTGAAGATAAATGATAACTGCCAGTAATTAGCTAATAGGTAATTTGTTCATTCATCATTATACTGTTGTTTTCTTCTACTTTGTTTACTGCACTAGGAATTTCTTTTAATTTTAATTTCTGAAACAAAGGGGGCAATTTTGCAATAGATATTAACCCTCGAATATCCAAGTAAAACAATGTGAAGAGGCTTTCAATGTTAAAAATTTTAATTTATGATTGGAGAAAAAAAAACTTGCCAAATAAGACCCACAAAAAACACAGTGTGAAACTATAATCCAGAGTGAATCAGAAACTAGACCCCTTTTGTAGTTATAGTATTTCAATTTACTCATAAATTACAGGAAGACAACAGACTGGTTAACTTAGCTATCTAAGTTTCTGTTTCATTGTAACAGACATATTTTAAAAAATTTATTATATTTTATCATGTACATGTATATTTCTCTCTCTGTGTGTCTCTTTATGTATACATGTGCGTATCTCTATCTCCCTCAGGGTGTATACCTGTGTGTATGTGTGTGTGTACGTGTACGTGTGTGTGTGTGTGTGTGTGTGTATGTGTGTGTGTGTGTTGACACATTTGCATCATGATACCTGAGGATAAGTTGCTGGAATTGGTTCTATGCTTCTAAGCTACAGGTTCAGAGGATTAAACTTAGGTAGTCAGTTTGGTGCCAAGAGCCTTGCCCAAATTATCCTTGGCTATCCAAATTGGATGCAGGCATTTCTTAATATTTGCATGCAATCACTTACAGACTCTTTTTTTTTAATTAGATATTTTCTTTATTTACATTTCAAATGCTATCCTGAAAGTTCCCTATACCCTCCCTCCACCCTGCTCCCCTACCCACCCACTTCCACTTCTTGGCCCTGGAGTTCCCCTCTATGGGGCATACAAAGTTTGCAAGACCAAGGGGCCTCTCTTCCCAATGATGGCCGAATAGGCCATCTTCTGCTGCATATGCAGCTAGAAACATGAGCTCTGGGGGTACTGGTTAGTTCATATTGTTGTTCCACCTATAAGGTTGCAGACCCCTTCAGCTCCTTGGGTACTTTCTCTGTCTCCTCCATTGGGGGAGCCTGTGTTTCATCCTATAGATGACTGTGATCATCCACTTCTGTGTTTGCCAGGCACTGACATAGCCTCACAAGAGACTGCTATATCAGGATCCCTTCAGCAAAATCTTGCTGGTATGTGCAATAGTGTCTGGGTTTGGTGGCTGATGATGGGATGGATCCCCGGGTGGGGTAGTTTCTGGATAGTCTATCCTTTTGTCTTAGCTCCAAACTTTGTGTCTGTAACTCCTTTCATGGGTACTTTGTTCCCTATTCTAAGGAAGAATGAAGTACCCACATGTTGGTCTTCCTTCTTCTTGGTTTTCTTGTGTTTTGCAAATTGTATCTTGGGTATTCTAAGTTTCTGGACTAATATCCACTTATCAGTGAGTGCATATCTAGTGACTTCTTTTGTGATTGGGTTACTTCACTAAGGATGATATCCTCCAGATACATCCATTTGCCCAAGTACTTCATAAATTCATTGTTTTCAATAGCTGAGTAGTACTCCATTGTGTAAATGTACCACATTTTCTGTATCCATTCCTCCACTGAGGAACATCTGGGTTCTTTCCACCTTCTGGCTATTATAAATAAGGCTGCTATGAACATAGGGAAGCATGTGTCCTTATTACCAGTTAGAGCATCTTCTGGGTATATGCCCAGGAGAGGTATTTCTGGATCTTCCGGTAGTACTATATCCAATTTTCTGAGGAACTGCCAGACTGATTTCCAAAGTGGTTGTACAAGCTTGCAATCGACTAGCAGTGGAGGAGTGTTCCTCTTTCTCCACATCCTCGCCAGCATCACTTACAGACTCCTTAAAAGATACATCTCATTTAATATTTTAACAATACATTTGGCATTTTATGCATTTAGTGTTTGCTGAGTGATGAGCATATTTAAAGAATAAATATGAGTGAGAACCAGCCAGTAATATAATTATTCAGCTTTAAATAATGTATTTAAGATGATATGATTTTTTTTTCTGTGATGGTAACATATTAATAATTTAGTGATGATCCAGGGACAAGCAAAAAATATCAGAAAAAATAAATTAAAATCTCAGTCAATCACAAGTCAACAAACCCAAAACTGTAGGGGAAAGTGAATGTGAATAAGCAGAACAGGTGAGCCTGAGCGTGGAGAGTGTGTAGAAACACACCTTTGCCAGTTTGTCTATGATCCCAAGAGGCACTGCTTCTGAGCTGAGAAAAGAAACCGGCATCCTCAATGGATGGCTTATACTACTGGATTCCTGATAGATGCCCCTAGGTTAGGGACATGGGACAAAATAGCATCTCACTTGGCTTAAATTTATTTAAAGCTCTTTGCCACAGTAAAAGTTCCTTTATCACACTGAGCATCTGGCTGTGCTATTGGTAATTTCCCCACTGAGTGGAAATTATGGCCTGGCCTGTCCTTTGGAAGAGGTTCAGCTTCAAAGGACATTTCGTTTCTCTCAGGTTTTTTTTTTTTTTTTTTTTTTTTTTTTTTTTGAGGCTTAGTTCTAAATAGTAAATAGGGGTTCTCAGCTATAAACACTGATATATAGTGTTTCCAAAGTGTTTGTTCTTAAAACGGACCGAATTTTTCAATTTCCAACATGTGAAAACTCTCCTATGAGAGTGAGTGCAGATATGTGTGAGAACACCCTGGTGACTTGAAGGCACAGCATTGTGACTTGAATGCACAACATTCTCAGGCCCCAAACCAAATGACCTATGACTTTAGAGCTGACAAATCTTCTACGTGGTGGTGAAATTTGGACTTGTTCTACATTTTGAATGAGTAGCGTTGATAACATCACATATCCAGGTCTGTTGCTTAATCTCTATGATGATGGAGCAAAGTGAGAAGCACTGGTCCTCAGAAGATGCTTTAAGAGAAGAAAGCCTTTGGTTCCTGTTGAAGTTCTGAGGCCTGTCACTCAAGAAATTTGGCATGCCTGATTATCTTTCTCTTTTGTGGATACTTGTACTAACAGTGAATGTGTTGCTTTATAATGAGGAAGGGACATATTTTTTTCACCATATTCTAAATTCTCCTTCTCTGTCCTCTACTCGACACTAGACTCCATTCAAGACATCTCCAAAAGTACTGCCATTGGGTCCATGTGCAGTATATATTGCCTTTAAATGCAGCCGATTACCAGCACTGCTCTTCTCTCTGTGAAATGGAGAGAGGAAGCATGAGTTAGAGCACTTTGTCAACATCAAAAATGAGAAAACATTGCTCTCCTGGTGAGAGTGGACTTAGCAATACTGTTTCTTTTATTAATTTGTTTTTCACTAAGATAAAGAAAAGTACAATCTGGGTCAATTCTCTGGGAGATTGAATGTGTTAAAGTTAAATTTAATATTAGAACCAGAGAAAAAGTGGTTTGAAACTCAAGTGTTATAAAATAAATTTTAAAACTGTCATTTAAGATTACAATATATGTATTAAAAAAAAAACAAGCTGGTTTCACACAGAAATATTCACAGGACCTAAGTTCAATCTCGCCCTGTCAAATTCCAGCTGAGTGATTGATTTCATGTGTTTTAAATACCAATATTTAACCATCTTGTTCGTGAAATTTAGAAATTAAAAACTTTAAGCAACACATTCATATAATGCTTAAATGTTGAACTTCTCCGAAACACAGTTGCTGTCTTTGTGCATTTTGATCCTTACTTTTCTTCCTCACCTTGTGTGTGGCTATTGCTGCTTCTGGGTAACACACTGACATACCATTGCTTTGCTCAGACTCGTAACTTGTGTGTATGTCTCTACCAGGGTTTCACATGCTTAGCACACACTAGGTCATCATAGACATATTTATTTCATAGGAGCCAGAAATTAACTCAAAGCAACATGGGTGGGTTTTGTTCATCTAAGAACCAACTGTTATATATCTGTTAACTCCGTATTATAGTTATTCTACTGTACAACTGAGAGCTCACCTTTGATGGGCCCTATCTTGACTATCAGAAACATGGGAGGCATTTAAGTTTGCCACCAGTAGTGATGTGAGGAAAGGGATACACACATGCTCAGGGCTCCTGGTATCTCAGAGTTCCAGTAGGCTGACTTCCAGTGCTCCAGTGTTCCTTGATTTCTGGAGACAGAAAACATGTTTTGAGGTCTGTGTGTCAATACTCATTACCTTAACTTGGGGTTAATGACCAAAGTCACTTCTTATAAGCAAAGAGATAGCCCTGATTCTGGGGTGTAGATCAAGTTGATAAAGGTATCTGCAGTCTTCTCTGACTTTAGCTGTCCTTTCTTTTTTTTTTTTTTTTTTTTTTTTAGAAAATTAAGATATAGAGCATAATTCATATTTAAAATTCATAATAATTTTTTATCAAATGTTTATATGCGAAAAAGGCTAAATTAAAAGAAAATACTGTCATCTGTTTAAGTGGACATTGAGGAATTTCCTTCCATGAAGTTTCATCAATAAACATTTTAAATGATTTAAAATAAGAGTGTAAATAAAATGAGATATAATAATTCTGAGAAAAATGTGTTTACCTTTTATTAAAATAATTTTCCCTGAAGATAAATTTATTTGGTGACAGAAAATATCGAGGGGCTTAAAAATCCAGAAAGAATATAAGCCTGTACTACATATGTAAGGAATCAATAATATATAGAGTCTTTGCAATGTAAGGGGAGTTTATTTCCTCTGTGGACCTGAAGAGTACATGATGTGTGTTAAAATTCATTGACAACCATATCTGAGCAAATGTATTTTACATTAATTAATGTAGTGGAAAGAGAATATTGGAAAGATGAAAACTTATTCATGAAGTGACTCTAGAGTCATGATGCAAAAAAATGATTATTTCATCACCCATTATCTCTGCCTTTATGAATTTTGCATTACCTATAGACATTAATCAAATAAGCTAACTGAATATATTATTCAATTCTCTTTTTGCCATATTAATAGAAATGAGCTGAAATATGACTTAGTCACCACCAACCACTAAATTCATATACTGAAGATCTAAGTCACGGGTCCTTAGGCAAAATTGGCTATGTAAACTAAACCCATTTGAATAGACCTAATTCAATTTTATGGCATTATAATAAGGCTACATTTGGATATGAAGAAAGTGACCATGGGTTTACACTAAGATAAAATATTATATACTTAAGGACATGTTGGGGATGGTCATATATCACCATAGAAGTGAAATCTTAGAGTGTAACCAACCTGTCTTCATCTTGACTTTAGATATCTAGTCTTCACGAAGTTGAGAAAATAGATTTTTATTTTTTAATCTCTGTTATACTTTGTTGTGGCAACTCATGTAAATGAATATAGTTAGTTTTCTAAATGGCATTCTCTTATCTAGAACACCTTTAGGTTTAAATTGGAACTGATTAGAAGACATAGAAAGGATACCTCTCATGATGTTCACATGCATAGGCTACACTGTTATCAACACTTTCCATCAGAGATATATTTAGCATAATTGTTGAACTTGTCCTGACACATCATCACTCAAAGTCTGTAGATTACATTGTTTTAATTTCAGGTCTTGTATAGTCTTGTATAGGCATCTATTTACCAGTTCAGTGTCTTATAAAGTAATCTCATTGCTTCCTAAATCCTGTGCTTTGTATGAACAGCCAGTGATGTTTTTCTTTTTTCTTTTTTCTTTTTTTTTTTGGTTGCTCGAGACAGGATATCTCTGTGCAGTCCTGACTGTCTTGAAACTCACTCTGTAGACCAGGCTGGCCTCGAACTTAGAAATCTGCCTGTCTCTCCCTCCCAAGTACTGGGATTAAAGTCGTGTGCCACCACTGCAGGGCCCTAAATCCTCTACTTAACCCACTCATTCACCCTTCTCATAAATACTGGGAGCCAGTATTCATTTTACTATTTCCATAGTTCTTTGTATAACCATTTTCATAATTACATATATTTAAAAAATAAAGTATATACAATTATATAATATATATATATATATATATATATATATATATAATAAGTAAGATATATATATTCATGATAGGCATTGGTGTTTCTTCCATGATTTATGAGTTATAATCACTTTGTTTTCAGCACAGATGTACATACTCTGGATGCATTACATATTCTTTATGGATCACCTTCTGGAAGATAGCTTGAGTGCTTTTAAGTTTTAGCAATTATGTACAAATTTGCTATATATATATATCTTACTTTTCAAAGGTCCCAAACTAGGAAAATATGAGAACTGTAAGGAAAGAGCCTGAACAAAAATGACACTGAGGGGTATTCTGATGATGGAAACCAACTGCTTAGGAACTTGTTTCCCCAGTTTGAGCATACTGAGATTGGTTCAATTGCTGTCCAAGGGAGTCAGGTTTACTCAAGCTATCAGCAGAACTTGTCATCAGCTTCTACGGGGTAATGGTTTTGCAGTCAGGACAGATTTAATGTTGAAGAATTCACAGAATCTTCTATTACGGCTCCAGAGAGCTTTGGAGTCAGCCAATGTGTAGCAGAATGGAAGTCTCCACATTAAAAACCAGAGAGGCTTCCATGGGATATCTGCCAAGGAAAGCTGAGGACATGGAGTGGAACCTGCCTAAGATGCAGGCAATGCATGCTGTAGGAAGCCAAGTTGGAGAGGTGAGACTACTGAAGTCCTGTGGACTTGGTAGAATTCCATGATGAGTCAAATGATGCAAATGGCAATACTTGGTATTTACTTCACTTACTTTCACTCTTGTTTTTGTATTCCTTACTATGGCCCCCATTTTTCCATCATGGGAATGTTATTATGAGGTTGTAGGTGTATCACTTGTTTGTTGTCTAATAGGAGTTTACTGACTATACCCTGGAACTGTGAGCAAGAATAAACCAATTTCCACTAAGTACTTCAGTCTGGGTATTTTACCACAATAACAGAAAAAGAAGAAGAAATGAGCACAGATGATCCAAGCAATCATTATGTTTTCCTCCAAACTGAACTCCTATGTATTCTGTTCACTCTGTTAGTGACATCAGAGAGACATCTGACCCGTTAACTTCTGAATGACAGCTGTACCTAACATTAGCTAGAGACTTGGGGGTAAGAAAAGATGAATAAATAACTTGAAGGAGTAGAGTATGAATAAACCTAAGGGGTTATGCACAGCTTTCTTCTCTGGCTTAAAGTGAAATGGGCTTCCAATGCTGTCCTAGGGACAGAAGGAATGAGACAGAATGTAACGTGTCATCCCTTCCCTCTTGGGCTGCCTTCTTCAGCCACTGCTTGACTCCCATTTGTCTTGGCCATAGGTTGAACCAGGAGAACCTTACTGTCCCGAGAACAAAGTGAACAGAGAACCGGTTGGAAGAATATGATGGTGTGAGATACCCAAAATCTCTGGCAGCAGATGACTGATATGTTTGTCTTCTAGTGGAAAGCAACAGTGGTTATTGGTATTACATCACAGTCTGCCATGAGGAGTGCAGAACTATTACTTGAAAAAAAAAAATTCTAAAATTTTGAACAAGAACTGCAGAAGTATGGAGCATCCTCAGTAAACAGCACCCACCTCAACTGATGTTTCCTTTAAAACTTATAGTGGGATTTAACATGCAAAAATGTTGGAAACAGCTAATCCAAGCTGCCTTTAAAATCATAATAACACAGAGTGATATTATTGAGCATTTTGTATTTTATGTATTTAATACCGTACAGTCTAGTTTAAAATTTTCTTTGATTATAAAATGCTTTTTTGTTAACTAAAAGTGAAAATAGGACAAATTTAATAATCAAATTATTCTGGTTCTTCAATGGCAAAAAATGTATAAAATATTCAACAAGGAGCAATTCTAAAATTTAAAATTTATATAATTGGGAGTTTCTAATATGACACACCATTTAAAAAACCAAGGTTCAGAAAACTTCAATAAAGAGGAGGCAGAAAAAGTGCAAGACCATTCTTAGGGATGAGAGCTCTTAAACACATATTTTTGGAGTTGACATGAGTATAATACTCATCAACTTCCAGCAGATGCTGCCTTTATAGGACCTGACAAGATCATGTCAGCCTAAACTCCAGGGTGGATATTGAGATGCTAAATGGCAGCTGATGAAATCATTATGCTTTGGGGGTGTGGCCTTTAGTAGGCCTTGAATACCCCAGTGGGTAGCCACACATTCATTAGCATACAAGCAAACACCAAATAGACCCAGTGGGTTACTATTAGAATAATAAAAGACCTGATTGTGTTTATTTGTTTTAGAAAAATTAGGTTGGAAAACTAGTTAGATGGATATGCTTGAGTTATATACTGTATAAATATATTAGTCTTTCAGAGAATAAAAATAGTATATAAAATACAATTAAATAAATCACTAATGAACCCCCTAAAAATAACCAAACAACAACAAACAAACAAAAAACACAGCTTTGCGCCATCTTTAAAAACAGTCGAACATTAGACTGGCCATGGTGGTCCCTTCCTTTAATCCCAGCACTTTGGAAACAGAGGCAGGTGGATCTCCGAGAACTTGAGGCCAGCCTAATCTACAGAGTGAGTTCTAGGACAGTCAAGGCTACACAGAGAAACCCTGTCTCAAAACAAACAAACAAACAAACAAACAAACAAAAAACCCAAACTCCCAAAACCCTCAAACATGGACCACCCCACCAAAGACCCCAAACCAGACAAACACAAACAAAATGAATAAACAAAACCAATAGTACATATTTTTTTCAGAAGACTACCATTTCCTGACTAGTAAAACATGTATAGCCAGAGAAAGGTGGACAGACCCAGAGATATGATTAGAAGCAAGTTTGTGAGTATGATCTTGTGAGCAGGTACACTTAAATGTTTACCCTACTGGGAAGCAGAGGAGATTTCAATGAGCCTAAGAGTGAGTTCTGGAGCAGGTTAATTAAATTGTAATTAAAATATGTACCAGTGGGCCCTGGGCTGGGAAAATGGCTCAGTGGGTAAAGGCCCCTGCAGCCAAGCCTCAGTAGCCAAGCACCTGCTGTCGAGGACCTGCACTGTGTGCCTGGAACTCACCCCGTGGAGAGCTAGAACTGATTCCAGCAAGTTGTCCTCTCCCCTCCATAACTGTGTCATTACAGGCGCAGGCACACACATATACACACATGGAGATGTTAAAATAAATGTCATGTCCCTCAATTATGAGATACTCATTTAATCCTCTCCACTCCTCAGCTGCTCCAATAGTAAGCTATAAATTAAGATGAATGTGGAGGGAATTAATTGTAGGGGAATGAGCAAAGAATGTAATGGGGTACCTTACACGGAGGGGGCTGTACATATACCTTTATCAACATACAGTAAAGTTTCAGTGTATGTATATTTAAGTAATACATAGAAACTTATAAAGTGCAGGTACCCCTCGGTGAGGCTTCAGCGTGTGCATCCACCGTGTAATATTTAAATCAAAGGAACCCCATCTCCAACCGCTCATCATGCCCCCAGGTTGAAATCCTTTCCGCTTTAGTTTATTGTTAAAGCCAGCCTACCAGAACTTCCTGCTCCGGTCTGATTGTAAGTTGGTAGCTGTTGCTCAGCTCCGCATCCTCTCCCTCCCGGTCTGTAAACAGGTCTTTCGTAGATTCCATTGTGCATGAGATTGCACGCTCTGCCTTTCTCTGTAGTTGGCTTTTGAAATGCCATTCTTCATTTATGTTCTCATGAAATGCTTGTCAGAACTTAAATCCATAATGCAGCAGTGTTAATTCAGAAACAAGTTAAATGGGTAAGTCTTCAATTACAGTGCTGAATGCAGTGTATTTAGTGAGCACCAGAAGGCAAAATGCTTTGTGTTCCTTAGGTTCAAACAGCAACCACTCTTCTCATCTGTTTTCCTCCCACACAGATTTTTTTTTCAGTTACTTAAAGAAAGGTCTAGTGTGGAGCCTCCCCTCATCTGTGCAAGGCACTCTTTTTATGTGTGAAATTTTTTTTCATCACATCAAGACTTGCTTTAAAAACGATCTCCACAAGTAAATATGATATCTAATAGATGATATCTAAGAGTTTTCTTTCACTAATGGATATACTAAGAGAAAAGTGTGATTTAACAGCAAACTTAACTGCTGCTTCCCAACTCTTCACCCTGATGAATAAGGCTTCCTTAGCATTTGAAAGCTTAATGTCTCTTTGTGGGTTTTCTCTCTCTCTCTAATGGAGAAAAATGCTAAAGTGTATGCTTAATACAACATAGGATTATTTGTCAGAACTAATGAATCTAGATAAAACCAAAGTAATTTAAGATAACTATCTCCCTTTCCCAAATACTTTATGTGATAAAGTTGTACATTCTGATGTTTCAAGAGGATAACACAATTCTGAGGCTGATTTGCAGAAAGATCTAATGATTGTTGAAAATACCTCTAGTTTGCAAACCAAGCTTGGTAGAGATAGGGATAATTAAATCTGTGGTTGAGGGCACAATATAACCACTTTAGGAAAGGAGCTGACAATTCATCTCACTAAAAAGCAGTCAGGAAAACTCAACGTGCCACATGGGCAAGTAAAGATCTGTTTGTAGTATTGAAATGAATGACCGACGCTGTCCAAATCATCCTGTGTGTATGTAACACATATAAATATGCCATACATGTTATATGTACATGCAAGTATTTTTTTTTTCTTCGAGACAGGGTTTCTCTTTGTAGCCCTAGCTGTCCTAGAACTCACTCTGTAGACCAGGCAGGCCTTGAACTCAGAAATCCAACTGCCTCTGCCTCCCAAGTGCTGGGATTAAAGGCATGCGCCACCACACCTGGCTCTAGTATTGAGTTTTCAAATATGCATTGCTTAAAATGTGTTTGAAGGGATGGGACAGAGTAACATATTAAAAACATATCACTTTGAAAATTTCAGGAAATGATATTAGCAAAGTGGGAACATTGGGTATGTATGAGTAGCATGAGGGTATATGAACCAAGGAAGTCTTTGTGGAGAACTACTTACCGAACACCCATTTTTACTAGCTTTGTAAAATGTCGTAAGCACTATATGAAACACCAGTCACAGGTCTCCTCTAATTTTCCTGAGAGCAAAAGAAAAAAAAAATTAACTCTGATCCTCAGTCAGTGCTCTTGTAATGTCTTCTTAGAGAAAACGCTTTCGTCCAGAGCAGAACCACTTCACCTGGAGCAGGCTGAAAACAGAAGAGACATATATGATATAATTATTTTCTTTCTCACATATAGACTTGCTGCTTAAGTCTATAATGTGACTCCGTAGATGGCGGTGAAGGAGAATGTGGTTGAAATGGACCTTGGTAACAGTCCAGTCCTACTTCTTGTTGAAAGTATTTAATCAGGAGTTTTTACCCTGCCTTAGATCAAATTAAAGACACAAAACATTTATATGTATTACATGCCTTTAAATCATAAGAGCTGGGCAGGTATCAACCCTTTATGATATCTAGCTTCCTGCCCAAAACCTGAGATCTGACTTGATAGGTTTCATCTGGGCCATTCTTATTCTAATTGGCCAGCTCTTAAGGCCATGTTTTTTTTCATGATTCACTTACCCCATGTTGGCTTCTCTCTCTACCTTGTCCCCCTCCTTCCCTTCCTCTCTCCCCACTTCTCTCCTTCTTTTCCTCCATCAACACCAACCCCTCTTTCATGGTGCTTTGCCTCGGACCTCTAGCCCAGGAGCCAAAACTCCACCTATCTCTCTTCTGCGCTGCTATAGGCTTTAGGCATCTTTATTCAACCAATAGTTTTAAGTTAAGGAGCATCACTTGGTGCAAGTGAGGATCTCTTCATCTCCAAGGCAACCAGGCCCAGTATTGAGCATCACAATACATAACAACAGCCCAAACATTTTATGCTTGAAACATATCTTCTAATGTGGAAGGCAGTGAAGAATGAAATACGCTTCTTTATAATGAACAAGCATCCTTGGGTTTCTAGTGAAAGTTGGATGATATTATACAGGAATAATTACGCAATGTAAAATATTGTCCAAAATATTTGCTTCAGCAATTTTTCTTGTTATTTTTCTGTAATATGACTTTTTCAGTAAAGCATACTGGTGTCTATTAAACATGTTTTGGCTTCTATTTTGTAATAGTGAATGACAAACATCTTCTCAGAATTCAACTCAACTGATCTCTGCATCAAACTGTGCCATATTTGAACAGTCTGACTTGGGTGAGCATTTGTGACACTGTTTGTCCCAGTGAGTGGTTTTTACTAAAATAACATTCTTCTGTTGATGACTCCGTTTCATGTTCTGTCTCAAAATACTAATTACTGTCACATCTTCAAATGTCTTGGGCCAGCTCTCTCCTCTTTATACCAAACAGTTTCAGCACAATCCCAATTCAATTCTCTGCATATGCCCCGCCCGAAATAAAAAAAAAATATACAAGATAATCTTAAATGTCATATGTAACCTAAACATCCCTGGATAACAACCACATTTCCTGGGCGCAACTTCCTGTCATACAGGATAGGAAGTATATAGCACACCTCCCGGTCCTCTGAGCATTACAGTCTCCCTGCCCTTCTGCAGTGTTCCCCGAGCTGTTGTTTGTACTTGTATTGAGGTCGGCCTTTACTGGGCTGCCTATGAGTGGGAGAGGATGTACCTAGTCCTGCAGTGACTTGATGTGCTAGGATAGATTGGTACCCAGGGGTATCTCCTTCTCAGAGGAGAACAGGAAGAGGGAAGGGAAAGAGGCTGTGTGAGGTGCTACTGGGAGGAGGGGGCTGTGGTTGGGATGTAAATTAATCAATCAGTCAATTAATTAAGGGAAAAAGAAAAAACTATAGAGAATGAGAGGGAGTCATGAGGATGTAGAGAGATGTACAGGAAGTAGAAGGGAGGAACATTCAGTTTGTAAGAGTTTTTTTTTTTTTTCTTTTTCTTTCAGAAAGTGGCATTGTAACTAGGACCTCTGCTGAGTAGGAAGATCAGCTGGATCCTTTCTCTGCCTCTCTGAATTAGCAGGCTCTCACCCCAGCATCTGGATCCAGAGTCTCCATTGACAAAATTGAACAATTGAGATTTTGTTAAAAAACAACAATTTCCATGTGACTCCTTGAACTCCTCAAATGCTTAGCTGTGGATCTCTGCATCTGTTTCAGTCAGCTGTTGGGTGGAGCATCTCTGAGAACAGTTATGCTAGGCTGCTGTCTGTTAGCATAACAGAGTATCACTAATAGTGTCAGGGATTGGTTCTTGGCCTTGGGGTGTATCTCAATTTGGGCCAGTCATTGGCTGGCCATTTCTCAGTCTCTGCTCCATTTTTGTCCCTGCACTACTTCTAGGCAGGGCACGTTCTAATTCAAAGCTTTTGTGGTGGGTGGTAGGGAGTTTGTTAATGAGGAAGGATTGAGAGAACTGGAGGAAGTAGGGACTCTACAGGAAAACAACCAGATCAACTAACCTGGACCCTTAGGGTCTCCAAGAGACTGAACCACCAACCAAAAAGCATACAAGGGTTGGACCCTGGCCCCCTGTGCATATGTATCAGAAGTGCTACATGGTCTTCATGCGTATCCCATCCCCAGACATTGATGTGAAGGCTCTCTTGTGCATACTGCTGATTTGTCTGGCCTCAGTGGGAGAGAATGTTCCTGGCCCTGCCAAGAGACTTGACATCAGTTCATGCCCATGGACCCCTCCAGCTTCTCAGAGGACCAGGGGAGTGAGGAGCAGGGAATGAGGAGAGGTTATGTGTATGTGTGTGGGCAGGAACTGTGTGGTGAGGAGGGCTGCAATTAGGATGTAAAGTGAATGGATGAATGAATAGATAGATAGATAGATAGATAGATAGATAGATGGAAAAAATAAAAAGAATAAAAAGAGACACAAGTTAAAATAAAAATTGCTAAGCTTTTTTTATTATTTACATATAGACTATAATAGAATGTTGACTCATCTTCTTATTCTCAGTTGTCATGAGTCTCTGGATTCAACACTGTATATTGCAAAGTGTAGCTTCTCTGATTAAAGCTGGAAGTAGCTTATGCATCTAGGTATAAACATAAATATTTAAAGGGCAGCTTAATGTGATATCTATATGGTAACAGTATTCAGTTTTCCACTAGGGCCTATGATCTCCTCAGCCATGAATTTAGACCAGATATATAGTACCATTTATAAAAACTTTAATGATACTATTATTTTAACCAGTCTAATTTAGTTGAGTTTCTGTACAAATCACATCAAGGATTTAGAGATTATGTACAGACTTATAAATTTACATTCACAAAGTTTGCAAGAACATGGTTACTTTTGCCTTTACATTTAGCCAATCATAAATGCATAGCTTTCTTTAAGTTTGATTTACATAATTTATTATCAAAAGTTTATACTATGACCATTTTATTTTTGGTTAGCAAATATAATTAATCTGGGATTGGAAATTTTAATTTTATTTGTTTATAATTTTTTTTGCCAATTAAGACACACTGATGTAATCCAGGGTGTCTCATGTTTGCTATGGTCCTATGGATAAATATACCACCATTATGCTTTAGCTTGTGCTTTATAATCAATGCAACCCATAATGAGCACAGACAGCAATGTAAATATCACAGGGCAAAACACATCTAGGAAAACAATTCTTCACGAGGCACCCATTTTCTCTAATGTGCTTATATAGAAACTGAAATTGGATGTCAGTCTGAACGCCTGTAAACAGATTATTTTAGAATCTGAAGGTCTATGCCAGAGGAGCTATTAGTTCACAGTTCTACAGAAATTACTGTGTTGTGAATAGTGGGCTGCTGATAAATTGGACTGGTTATTGTGTTTTATTGTTTAAAATTCTATTGAATCAACTCGGCCTGTCAAATTGAATGTGTCTTTACTCGAATACACAGTGAAGAAGTCACCTTAGCCATCAGTCAGGAACAGAAATCTGAATCCCTTCACATGTTCATCTGTCATCAAGCATTCATTAAATGCCAACTCAACATGCCCTGCAGTTACTGTGACACACACCAGGGCTCCAAAACCACTTACTATTGCCCTTATAGAACTTTTAGTCTACTTTAATGGATCTTTCATGCCAGGAAATTGCATCATCAATCACCTGCCAATAATTATGTATGTCATTTCTAATGGGGGCTTGAGAGTGTTTGTCTCAAGATTCCAACGAACATTAAAGCAGTAACTGATGTCTAGATTGATGACGTGACATAATAAGACAGTATAGGATTTCACCTATTTAAAAATGTTTCAATATTATTGAATAAGATATAAACCACCCAGTACTTTACCAATCTGAATACCTGTATCGAAGGAATGCAATAAACATTTCAAAGTTGCTATATGCATTAAATGTTTAATAGTTATCAAGGCTTCTATTTCTGAGGCCATGTCTATTTTTACACTTTATATCATAATTATATTATACTGAATGACTTCTTAATATTTTGAAAACTATTTTTGTGAATTTATATAACATTAGTAATGATATTAATCAATCAACAGACAATGTGTGGAAATAACTAAAAATTTGTACAGAGTATTGGCCGTTCTCTCTCACTCTTTTTATCTTCTCTCCTTCCCCCTGCCTTTCTACAATAAAGCTCTAAAACCATAGACTGTTTCTGTTCATCAAGTCCCGGACTAAAGACACTTGCCTGCGTGGGGACCACCCAGTGTCCCCCTTTTCCCCTGACCTCTCTTCCTTTCCCCTCCGGGGCTGAGTGCCACCCTCTGGCACCTATTCTGGTTTTAGCCCCTCCACCATATCCAGCATGGGATGCCGGAGATTGAGAACCCGGTACCAGGGGCTGCCCCTTGTCCACCCCCTGCCATGTGGGGTCAGTGGCTTCACACAGGCAGATGCCCATCCAGGGCCACGTGGAAAGCATCCAGCAGTCCTCCTGCATCTGCCCGCCCAGAGCACTGGAATTCTGACTGGACTTGGGCTCTCTCCCTCCCCTCTTTCTTCCCCTACACCCATGGCTCTGCAATTTAATTTCTATGGGATTGTGGAATTATGAGAGATTCATATGCTGTCAATGTTAAGCTGTATATTATTATGTCTAAATAGGATAAACATAATATTCTAGTCTTTCTTAATTTGTTAGTATCTGTTTTGCATCATATTATGTGATCTATTTTAAAGTAGTCAGTGTGGGTTTCTTGGTGTTTCAATGAAATAGTCTCTACTTTTTGGCTAGTTCTATTTGATGGATGTTTGTGGTTTTTTTTGGGGGGGGGGCTCATTTTGCTGTTTATTGCTATCCTCATCAAGTTTACTAAGTTGTGTGTTTGTGACATCATTAAAGTCCTTCGATTTTTTTCATGAAAGTTATTAGTTCTTTTATGTCCTGGGTTCTGTGATTCATCTAAATAATTCTCATTAAAGAACATTTGTATATGACTTTTGGATTTTGATTAAAGTATCATTTGCCATCACAGAAAATCTTAAGTAGACACAATGTAGAGATAAAGAGGTAATGGGTATCCCAGCCCCAGTGGACATATCTACATCATAGATGCTGCCCAGGGAACATCACAGAAGAGGGAATGGAAAGATTGTGAGAGCCAGAGGACGGGAAAATTGGCTGTGAATTTTAGGAATGGCTGAGAGAGAAACCAACCTCTGACTTAAAGTACAGTTCACAAGCCAAATGAAACTTTGAGCACATACTTTTATTTCAAGAAAATGTTGAATTAGGAGGATTTTTTTGACAAATTGCAATAATTATATATATATATATATAATAGTCTCCACTTAGAGATGGAGTTGCCACCCCACAGTCAAAAACTCTGACCTAGAGTTGTTCCTGGCTAAAAGAACTGCAGGGACAAAAATGGAGAAGAGCCTGAGGGAAAGGAGGCCCAGAGACCTGCCCAAATTGGGATACATCTCAAGAGGAGGCTCCATGGCTTGACACCATTACTGATGCTATGTTATGCTTATAGACAGGAGCCTAGCATGGCTGTCTTCTGAGAGGCCCAATAAGCAGCTGACTGAGACAGAACCAGATACTTATACCCAAGCTGGGGACCCCTGTGGTTGAATTAGGGAAAGGCTGGAAGAAGGTGAAGAGGAGGCCAACCTCATAGGAAAACCAGCAGTCTCAACTAACCTGGATCCCTGAGATCTCTCAGACACTGAGCCACCAACCAAGCAGTGTATGCTAACTGGTCTGTAGTCCTTGACACATATATAGCAGAGGACTTCCTGGAATAGCCTAACTGGGAGAAGAGAGACTTGAAGTGCCTCAGAGTAGGGAAGCCTGGTGGGTAGGGGTGGGGTGTGTGTGCAGGGGCATCCTCTTGAAAACAGGGGAGGAGGAATGGAATGAGGGACTGAGGGAGGGTGGACTGGGAGGCAGGCACTGACTAGACTGTAAAAAAATAAAAGTAATTTAAAAAAAAACCCTAAAAAAACTAAAAAGAAAAATTATACACAATTAAAACAATGGTCTCCACTTGTCTTATTTATCTATTTAATAGAATCACATTCTTTTTTCTTTTTCCAAAACATTTTCTAACTAAAGGATCCTATCGCTCTCTGTATTTCCAGGTTTATATATAATTAGTCTAACTTTTTCTTTTCTTTTCTTTTCTTTTCTTTTCTTTTCTTTTCTATTTACTTTTCTTTTCTTTACTCTTTTCTTTTCTTTCCCTTTCTTTTCTTTTTTTGTATAGTGAGATTTTTGCCCTGGCTCGTGTGAACACTCAGTATAGGAATGCCACTGTGCTTCTGGTTTCCCCATCTCAAAGGAGCACTCAATAGCATCACATCATCCATGAGATACGTGAGTTATGGGAAGCTAAACTAAGACAGGATTAGAAACCCAGCTAAGCTTCTTCCAAGAATCTCTATAATCACCTGTTTCAATCAGACTCGTGCTAGTACAGATAAATATGCCTGTTCTCAACATTCCCCATTACCCCATGGATGGCTGAGAGCTGGGTTTTGAAGAAGCCATCTGCTGTTCATGTCAGTGGGAGACCACTTTAGATGGATGTGCCCTTCCACGTAATTACTCCTCCGAGGGTAACTAGGGGGCATAAAGCCGTCTTAGGTTTTTACTATTACTTCTATCTTGCTCTTCTTTAAAAATAGACTCAGCAATTTCCTGCTCAATTTCCTTGGTAGGACCTATTATTAATTACATTTTTGACATTGCACTGAAAGTCACCTCATCCAGTCACAGGTTCAATCATTAAACCTGCGATTAACTGACATGATTTTATCACCAAGGAGTGTAATGTTTGGAACCAAAGAACTTTTATCTGGAAACGTGTTAAGTAAGTAGCAAGTGTCACTTTGCAGTGTTCATGCTACTAAATTTAGAAGGCGTGAGTCTGAGAACTGGAGCAAAGTATATCCGTTTAGGAATGTGTTTTTATTAAGGTTTTGGTTTTAAAGACTCTATGAAGTTTCAGCTTTTCTTGATTTGCTTTGTTGGCACTATTTTCTTAAGTAATTAAAGTACCAGTTCTACAAATGCTTAATCACAGGTACAAAACTCAGCTATAAAAGTTAACTCGAATTCAACATATCCACTTTGAGTTTGGTTGGTTCTTCAGTCTGTCAAGGGGATTGTTGAGTAATGCAGTCCACAGCAGCTTTTTGTATAATGTTTACTTTTCTTGTATATAGTTTTAAAAGCCAGAGTGCTCTAAAGTACAAATCAACAACAAATTCAGTGGTAAATAACTCATAGTCACCCCATACTCCAAAAGAAGCTACCGCAACTTGATATCTAGTGGTAATTTATAATTTTATAATATTACTTCTTATTTTTCCCTACACATGTTGCTTATTGAGTTTAACTATGGGAGAGCTAAATTACCTCAAATTTTTCCCAAAAATGCATGCATGATAAACTATTAAAGTTATTCAAACTGAAAACAAATTGTAATTCATTGCTATTACACCTGTGTTGTAGGTTTGCTAGAATTAGATGCCTCTGTTGCAAACTTCATTTTTTTTTTTAATTTTTAGAAGGCCCCCCTTCTCTTCTACCTTCCTGTGCTATTCATGGCTAGTTATATATTGTGCCCTCAAATTTGGAAGTGTTTGAGATAGTCTTTAGCTTACTGATATTCTGCTAACTCTGTTTTTGTGTGAATGTGTGTGAGCACATGTTTGCATGCCTATATGTATCTACACATTTTTATAAATAATATTTATCTACCTTTTAATCTGAGTACTCATATTCTTTAGTTCTGGAATTTTAGTTCTATGTAATATTGCTAATTATTTGATCCTCTGCATTGTATCAGTGGCTGGCCTAAAATAACTTCTCTCTACTCAGCAAAGTATCTTCTCATGTTTCTGAGAATACTAGTGATCATAGCTTTTCCTGTGACAAGTTTTTATTATCTTTTTCCCCTTTTTTTCAAAGACAAACAAAAAAAAACCCTGCACCTTTGCTCGATTCATTTCTCTCATGTTAGTAAATTGTGTTAAACACACACTTGCACATTTGTTGTTGTGGTTTCCTATTGTTTCCCTATCATCTAAAATTTTACAAAGCATGAGACTAGCAAGGTGGCTCAGTGGTGATGGCCCTTGCTGCCAAACCTCATGATCTAAATTCAACCTCTGGGATGCATACTATGGAAGGAGAGAAGCAATTCCCAGAAGTTTGGACTCTGGCTTTCATGAGACTGCTGTGGCACACACACATCCCTCCTCCAATTAATAAATGAAGAAATGCAGTTAAAGACTGGTGAAAGACTCAGCAGGTATTTGATGAGTGGATTAATGACCAAACAGGTAAATTTTGGGCTGTCTTTCTTCAAAAGAAGGTATCCAAGAACACTTTAAAATCCAAGGACACTTTCTATGAGAGGCTGAATTTGCTGACTTCTTAGGTTTTGGTGGAGCGATTGCAAAGGGACATAGTGGGGCCTTTTGGTCGATCATTCACATGTTAGCATATGTGCTTTCAGGGCTCTGTACCTCCAAAGAAGTCAGCTCTCTCTAGCTTAGTGAAGGGGTGCAAGAGGTGGTTCTATCTGGTGAAAACAAGAACCTGAATGGAGAAATGAATGTAATGAATGGGGTGCCTTCCGAGTTTCAAATTTCCCAAAGTTTTAGAGATGACTGAACTCTGTACCTAGATGTACTGTCTAGCATCTTGGATCCCTCATTCCTTCTCTAAGGGTCAGTTTCTCTGCAGATTAAAACTCCATTGTTCAAGGGCTGAAGCTCTTTTGTGGGAATGAGATGTAAAAATTAGACCTGTTCCAACAGGTATTTTCAACTATTACTTTTGTATGCTTCAACTTTCCATACACAATGATAAGATGCTCGTTACATTTAAACTTCAGATAGAGTCTTTGTTTGTATACACTCCGTGCATTCTCTGTGATTTACTAAGACTTAAAACACTTATTTGCTTGAATTCCAACTTTGTATGTCCTCTTTTTCTTTTTCTTTTTCTTTTTCTTTTTCTTTTTCTTTTTCTTTTTCTTTTTCTTTTTCTTTTTCCTTTTCCTTTTCCTTTTCTTTTTCTTTTTCTTTTTCTTTCTTTTTCTTTTCTCTCTCTCTCTCTCTCTCTCTCTCTCTCTCTCTCTCTCTCTCTCTCTCTCTCTCTCTCTCTCTCTCTCTCTCTTTCTTTTTTTTTTTTTTTTTTGACCTCTGCTGGAGAGTCTCATTGTCTTAAATTTTGATATCTTATTCATCTAATTTTGCTATTCACCTAATCTAGCTTGTCAAACCCAGCATATTCCTTTTTAAAAGCCAATGTGGGAATTCTACTCGCTAAAATACTGTTTGTCCATTTTACATGCTTTCATTTCATTCCTATTTTCTATGTGCTAGAAACTATCATTGTCTGTATGTCATTTTGTACTCTTATTGCCCACTTACTGGAATTTGGGAGAGAGTGAGAAAAAACAAAACAAAACAAAACAGCAAAAAACAAAAAACAAAACAGGTCTCATAGAACAAGACCAGTAGCAAGGCTCCACTGCAATTTTAAAACTTTGATATTTAGTTTTCAATGTGTGCATTCATTTTGCAATAGTGCTTTAGAAGTCAAAATAGAAATAGAGCTAGCTTTATTGTGCTATAAAAGACTTTTTGTTGCTATTAAGTGTCAATTGAAGATATATACAGCAAGCTGGGCAGGACAAGACACTCAGTAATTCCAGTGCTTGGCATGCTCAGGGACAGTGGGTGAATATTGAAGGCCAGCCTGAGCTACATAGGAAATTCAAGAATATTCTAATTTATAAAGAAAATCTCTTTCTAAAAACAAAACAAATAAACAACATAAAACAAATAAACAAATTTAAATCACACACACACAAACAAAATGGAAACGAACAGAAATATCTAACAGTTCCATTAAAAGTGCTATTATATAGTGTTAAATTATTTCAGGGTATTATTACTTATTTAACATGACAAAGTAGTATTTTATTTGGATAAATGGTAAGGTACAAAATGGTTGTGGTAAACATGGTTGTTTTTCATACAAATGAAGATGTAATCCGTCATTCTAAAACTGAATAATGCATTCAAGACTGCCTAGGAGATTTCTAATGATAGAAATGGCTTTTGTGTATTTGAATCTAGTAAACACCAAGCCACACCAACATTTTCTGTGGATTAAATGGAAAGATTGTTTGATTTGCTTCACGGAGGCATTGCAGTACCTACTGGAAAATAACAATGAGGAGGCTGAAATAGGAAGGGACTGAGCACTTGTCAAGCCAGAATTGAAGGTGCCAGGCAGTAAATTGGATTTTGTTTTGCAATAGCATTTAGTTTACCTTGTACCATGGTAACGAATATCATAGTATATGCCTTATGGCTGCCCTTCTTTCATTTATTTCTCTTGTTAAAATTTGAAAACTAGAATAATGGGTCCTTATTTTATTGTAATATAATTTACTCTTAAGCATGTTAGCTTTGTTTAGTGGATGCGTTTTTCCTCAGAGAAAGGTTAGCTTTCAATTGTCAGCTCAGATAGAGAATAAATAGCCCTATCATCACACTCAATCTAGACTCCAAGAAGTCTTTGAATCACATGACATGCAGCATCCTACAGGAACTGTGATTGCTCAGAATCCAGCTGTTCTCCACTGCAGGCTGGATTCAACATGGTATTTTGTGTTCTCTTTCATATTAGATGATAAAGAATAAATGAGAAAGAAAGACAGATACAATAAAACAAATTCAGATTCCAGAATGTACCTCATAATTTAAAGGATATATACAAATTCATAGAACCAAATCAATAAGATCTTTCTTTATGAATTCAGTTAAACTTATCCATTAATTTTGTGCATTCAGTAGAGCCATGATGATTGTTCTCTTTAGCCTCCCTTCAAGAGAGGGAAAATGCATCACCATAATATGAGGTGTGTCACACAAAGGATTCCAAAACTCAGCCAAGTTCCAGTACAAAAAAAAAAGAAGCATATATTCTTGTTGGGATATTTGTATGTATTTTTTGCTGGTTTATGTGTATGTGTGTGTGTTGTGTATGTGTATACATACATATGCGTATGTAGTTGCCCACATATATGAACATATGTAGAGTCCAAAGGTCAATATTGTGTGTCTTCATCAGTAGCCTCCACATTATGATTTGAGAGAACACGTAATCCACTGATTTGACTGGGCTAGCTGACCAATGGGCTTCAGGGATCCTCCTGTCATTACTCTCCATCCTCACAGGGTCATTGAGTTTTGTTACCAGATGTTAAACTGGGTACTTGAAATCTGAATTCAGGACCTTATGCTTCCTGGAAAGCTCCGTACACACAGAGATACCTCCTTAGTGTAGTATCTGTCTCTTTTTCAATTAATCATTTTATTTGTGTGTGACAGTACATGTCTGTGTGCACAGGTAAGCATGGGTGTGTGTAGGTCAGAAATCAATAAGGGTGGCTTGGGGTTTATCTGAAAAGTGTTGAATTCAGTTCTTTCTTCCTACCATGACTGTTCTGGAATCAAACTTAGGTCATCAGGCTTGGGCAGCAAGGTAGGTTACCCAATGAGCAATTAAGCCATCCCAATATTTTAAACAATAATATATTTGATGTTTCTAAAATACTCTAAAGTCTACATCAGTTGGTGATGCACAGCTATTTACTATCACCATACACAGCTTGTGCAATCCACCACACATATTAACTATTTCAGTAGTGTGTTCACTGGAGTAGACAGTTTTAGTAAGTCAATATCTCAGTGTGCAATAGTACTGTGGGGCTGTAGAAGGGGATTGAAGAAGTACATGGAATTTGTACTTCTCCTCTGTAATACTTTCAGATTATTTAGCTAACAGAACTGCAAGAATTACAAATGAGCACCAGACCGAGGACCCACTAGAGGGCACATTGCTGTAGAGATGGCAGAATTGAATGCCTGAGACTTCTTTGGAATCAGAGAAAAGAACTCAAATAGGGAAGGAACATCCCCATGAGTTATAATCCTAACTTAGAACTTATAGCAGAAGCTTCCAGGTGTTGAAAGAAAAGCGGCTACTGGACAACCCCTCTGTGCATAGTAAGCCTAAGGAATGAAAGCAACATAAAGACATCAACTAAAATGAATCTGAAATTCATCACCAATTGACTTACCCTGCAGGAATATTTATTTGGTTATAATGAATAGGTACAATGTATTAACATGAAACTATAAAGTTGTAAAGGTGAATGTATAATCAGCTTCAAGGTACTTTAATTAATTTTAATTTGGATATATCATTTGAAGACAAAAATATTAAAAACAAGTATATCTAAAATGACTTGTATAAATAAATATAACAAAAGATGATATCAGTGACAAGAGAGGAGAAAAACATCTCAATCTGATTTCACATCTCAAGAAGTTAGACAGAAGAAACCATGTGATGAAGTAGAAGCTAGTGATGAAGATATCAGCGGAAATACTTGAGACATTTCTACTCGTAGTTAGTTTTATGAAAAGTTGAAATTGATTAAACCTTTCCCAACATAAATCAATATATTGGCAAATGAAAGACCAATTACAATAGAGAAATACAAGTTAACTCTAATAACCCATGAAAGAGCTATTTGAACAAAGTAGATAATGTTGAAGTTTATAAATTAGTAGAGAGATACCATCTACCCAAAACAAATCATGAAAAGAAAAAGAAAACCTGAAGAGTAAAATGATAAAGATGAGATGGGAACTATAATCAGTGGAGTCCTAGCAAGTTCCCTCAACAACCAGCTGGGCGCACAGGCAGATGCTAGTGAGTATTTAAAGATTAAGTAAGGCCAGTGTTTCTCACACTGTTCTAAAAGCATCTAAGAAGAAGGGAAATGTTTTCAAACTTGTTTTACAAGTGTTTTTAAAACCCATCCTTATGTCATATTTGTTCACACTTGAGATGCTATGGCAGGAGGACGCAATGAATACAAGGCCAGTCGAGGCTACAGGAACCCCAATAAGAAGACCATAAAAAGAAAAAACGATTTAAAAGTTTTGTGGGTGAGTCGGTGTCCCTTTCGTTCCACTGGGGTTTCTGTCTGACTACAGGAGGTGGTCTTTTCAGTTTTCATATCCCCAATGCTGTGACTCACAACTAAGCTCTTCCCCATTGATTCCTGTCCCTTTTCCTGGTTCTCTGTCTCATCTTGGGGATGTGCCCTGCCTCCCTTCCCATCCCTGTCAGTTGCAGATTTACATTCATTCTCATGGCCATCTCTCCTGTCTCTCCTCACAGCTGATCCTGACTCCTCACCATTCCTCTTCCCATTTCCTCTCTCACACAGTTCCTAACCACAATCTGACTCTTAATAACTATTTTATTCCCCCTTCTAAGTGACATTCAGGTATCCTCACTTGGGCCTTCCTTCTTATTTAGCTTCTTTGGGTCTGTGGCATGTAGTATGGGTATCCTGTATTTTATAGTTAATATCAACTTATAAATGAGTACACACCATGGATGTCCTTTTGGGAGTGGGTAACCTCATGGGGGTTGCCCTAAAAGCTGTAGCCTGTCTGTGGGATATGTTCTTCTACCTGGGCTGCCTCATCTGGTCTCAGTGGGAGAGGATGTATCTAACCTGGCAGATGTGATGTGCTGGGTAGGGGGATACCCAGTACATTCAGAGGAAAATGTAAAAGGGGAGGGGGAAAGGATTGTGGGAGGGAGTAACCAGGACGGGGGCAATGAGCAGGATGTTAAGTGAATAAGTAAAATAAGGATAATAAAAATAATAAATGAAAAAAATAGTGAAACAGACTAAATTATCTTTAAATGATAACTCACAGAATTTATCATATTTTGTACAAAGTGATCTACTTAGTAAAGTTTTGATGCTTGTTATGCTTTCAAAATAAAAAAATCCACATACTGAATGCTAAAAAAATAAAAATGAAAAGAAAATGAGAGAGACAGAGGGGAGAGAAGGAGGGAGGGAGAATGGGAGAAGAGAGAGGAAGAAGAAAATTCCATGTAAATATTTTTAATTAGCATCCATTTTAAACAAATGTTTAGTAAATTATATCAAGTCAATTGAAAGGAGACATCCATAACCAAGTGAGATTTAACCTTCGTATGTAAGGGTGGCTCAGCATATTCAAACCAACAAAGTTTTATAGCACATTAATACTGAACAATACAAGTCTTAGAAACTTCTAAAAGATACACAAGGAAATAATTGGCAAACATTTTCTGACCAAAAAGCCTCAGCAAATTAGATATAGGAGACATATATTATGGAATATAAAGGTTATTTGTAACAAGCTGAAAGCTCATACTATATTTGATTAAAAAATAAAATATTTTCCTCCAAAATTAGAGCAAGTTAAGGAAGTCCACTCTTACACCTTTATTAAAGCTGTAAATAATAAACAGAGCAATGTGATAAGGAAGGAACATAAAAGTTCCCAATTTAGAGTGGAGTAATAAAGTTTTTTTTGTGCTGATATAAAGGATGTGTACAGACATCATTAAAATTAGACATACATGTAAAATTTTAGAAATAATACAAAAATCAGAATATCTAATTATTTAAAACATTTAAATATTTATTTATTATGTGCATACATATTTAACCTTGTATTTATAGGTACATGTTGTGAATAGCCCTGGTCTTGTATTTTGATGCTAATTCTGCTCTCCTGGGAGGGATTGCAGAGGAGGAGTGCCTTGTAAACCTTCTCTGCACCTTAACTTTTCAAATAAAGGCTAGTGTCTGTGACTGGGCAGAAGGAGGGAAGGTGGAGCTGAAGTTTGGGGGAGAAGAGAGAGGGAAGGAGAGAGAGGATGGAGGAAGAGGATGTAGAAGGAGAATAGAGCAGAAGCTCATGGCTTGGAGAAACTGCAAGTTATATGGGATCTCATAGATGAGAAATGGAGTAGGGTAATGATAGATCTGCCCAATCTAGGCATGTAGCTTGTATTCCAATTAATTGAGGTGTGATTTCTTTGACTGGACTTATTTGGGTTGGAGATTTAGATACACATGCAGTACATTACACGTGTGCAGAAGTCAAAGAACAACTTGCAGAAAACTTTTCTCTTTTAACATCTGGCTCCCAAGGACTGTGTTCAAGACTTTTGCTTGGCAATAAGCACAGTTACCTACTGAGACATCTCTCAAGAGAGATCTTTCCATTCCCAGGAAGATTATAAGATACAAATTCAAGAAATAAGAATCAGTAGTATTTCTATAAAGTAGAGAACTATCATAATAAAATGAAGAAGACAATCATAATGATAATATCAGGTTAACAACACAATAAAATTTTACCTATTGTCACATTGACAGAAGCAAACTTTAATCCATACCCTTTTGTTTCTTGTCCCTAAGATCTCATGTGAATAGCACAATATAACATACAGTTCAATTTTTAAAAGTCCTAATGTGTTTAAAATTTCTGCACTTATAAGTCCAAGTTCAAAGTTTCTTAACTGATATCTTGGAAGTTAAAAAAAAATAAATTATATACTTTCTTATTTCAAGAGGAAGTGATTTTATTGGATTTTTCTGTGGGGCCTTTTTATTTGTTTGTTTGCTGATTGATTTGAATTGTACTATTCTGGACAGATAGGCCTGGGTTGTAGAAGAAAGGTTACTGAGTGTGAGTGGGAATGAAGCCAGTAAGCAGCATTCCTCATAAAACATAGAAAAGAGCTGAGTTCTAAACTTTGTGAAATTTTACATGCAAAGCAAATGAATGTCATTAAATGCTGAGGAAAAAATTAAATCTTCAAACAATGATTGTGCCCAAGTGCAGAGGTACCTGTAGTGAGAAAATCCAGCACTAACCCAAGTCCTAACAATGAGTTCAAGAGAACCCTTTTCTTATGTTGGGAGCTTCAGAGAGCATTTCTGCCTGCCTCTCTAGGCTTTCTGAGATAAGAATCTGTTGGATGGCATGCCACCTGCCCTTTCAGTATTCATCCAGCACCCTGGGGACTTCTCAGCTATCTGGAGTTTGTTGTCACACTGAGACTTCTGCAGGGTTGGTTAACTTTTAGCCTCTCCAGTCAGTTTATTATTCTCTCTGTGCATTTTTTTTTTTTTTTTTGCTTTATATAGTCTTTACATGTTTCTTTAGACTTTGTATTGAAATTGCTCAGTTTAATCATGAAAGTGACTGCAAAGTGTCGGTATCTTAAAAGTAATTTCCCTCTTCCATGGTGCTTAAAGATGTGGCTCTATTGCAATCAAAGATCAGAAGCCAAACCATACCCACCAAATGAACGCAAACTCAAGCAGGGCTGGATGCGAGTCGGGTGCTGTGGGTATGCACAAGCGGCACCCTCGATGGCTTGAAAGTCTCCATTATTTTCTGCTATGTTTTCTTTGGGGGATAATGCCCATCAGCTTTTATCCACTCCTCATATTTGTAAAACAAGAAAAATTAACACAGAAAGAGCATTGCTACTGCTGATGTAATTATGACAGGATGATTCTCATAAAATGGACTTTGCTGATGACTAACTCATATCCAGAGTCCTTGTTCAGCTAAAACTTAATCTGTTCCTAAATATCATGGCTCTTTTCTTGTCTCTGCTCTTCATGGTAATATCTTCTTGATCAATTCTATGGGTGAGCTATAGCTTTTGCACAGTAATTGTTTCCCACGTTTGGCATCTAGCTCTGTCTCAAGGCCTGAGGGCTGCTGCTTGGCACATCACAGAGACGCCCAAGATGAACATGATGGGAGGTTCTGCATCCTTTGTCTGTATTTGTCAAAACTGTGTATTTGTCTGTAGACAACATACTAACATCGTTCTCCACTGAAACATCTTGGGCCAGGCCTGCACAGTTCAAATCACCCTCAGCACCAATGCCCTCCCTATTCCTATTAGGACAGTTCATTCAGCCCAACTTAAAGTATTCCATGGCTTTCCAAATCCAAAGTCTCCAAATCCACATTCCTCCAAATTAAAACATGGTCAGTTCGATCGCAGCAATACCCCAGTCCATGGTACCAACTTCAGTGTTAGTTAGGGTGGGTTTTATTGCTGTGAACACACACCATGACTAAAGCAACTCTTAGAAAGGCAAACATTTAATTGAGACCGGCTTACTGGTTCTGAGATTCAGTCCATTATCATCATGGCCTGAAGCGTGGTAGTATCTAGGCAGGCATGGTGCTGGAGTTGCTGAGAGTCTTATTATCTTGTCCAGAAGGCAAACAGGAGACTGGCTCCCACATGGTTAGAAGGAGGGTCTCCAAGCTCACCCTTATAGTGACACACTTTCTTCCACAAGGCCACACCTACTCCAATAAGGCCACGCCTCCTAATCTTGCCATTCCCTGGTCCAAGCATATTCGAACCACCCCAGTTTGATACATCAGTATTGATTTTCTCTGCCTGCTGCTTCTTTCATACCATCACCACATCATTAGTAAGAATGTCTCAGTCCTCTAAGAAAGTTATAGGTGGGATTGCACTCCAAAGTGAAGAGAATGCAAAAAAAAAAAAAAAATACAAAACAACAACAACAAAACCCGACTCTCACCTCAAGCATCACACTGAAACCATCTTCCTCGGCTTGGACTTTTTGTTCTTTCCTCATTTGAAAGACAAAACTAGTAGTTAACTCAGAATTACATGACTTCAACACTTGATTTGATTCTTATTTTTATCACATAGATCAGACCCCATTCACTAATGGCATATGGTAGAATTTTCAGCTTTGTTCCTGCCTCAATCTAATCATTCTATTCCAATGATTTATTATCACCCTATATTAGTACATATTAGTTATACAGAATACCAGATAGATGTACATCTTTCACCCAGGTATGTACTATACTTTGTTTTTCTACTTCTATGAAATACACTGATTTTAAATCCTTAAAAATATCTTTTAAAACATAACTAAATAATCCTACCAGCATGTGAACCATAAGGGCATGAAGGTAAATGTGCAAGCATAATAAGAAAAATATAAACTTCAGAAAGCAAGTGTATAAGAAATACTAACAGGGGGCTGGTGAGATGGCTCAGCGGGTAAGAGCACCCGACTGCTCTTCCAAAGGTGCAGAGTTCAAATCCCAGCAACCACATGGTGGCTCACAACCATCTGTAACAAGATCTGACGCCCTCTTCTGGAGTGTCTGAAGACAGCTACAGTGTAATTACATATAATAAATAAATAAATCTTAAAAAAAAAAAAAAGAAATACTAACAGGTTAAAAATGACAATACAAATAGTTGAACATGTTCTAATCATTGAATAAATACCTCCTAGCTATTTGTTTTGTGTTGGCAAAGGTGAAAAACATTCAGTGCGTACTTGGAAACAAAACAATGTAACCTTTGCTGCTCTGTGTGGACTGGGGAGAAAGGAAAACCTAAGATTAGAGATAAAAATATCTTGTGTTTCTTGATAAACACACACTAGCTACGTCTTATATTTCTCACAAACACTCTGATATCTGTGCTTCAATTTATTTTAAAATCTTTTGAAAAACAAAACTTTTGGTTCATAAAAAATAAAATTGTAAGAACTAAGAGGGAGTGCAACATGAGAGTTCTTTTGTAGATGGTAACAGCTAACAAAACAAGCAAAGCTCATCTAATCACTGTGTTGAAACATATAAAAGAATGAGACTTGGTTGCCAGCCAAGACATCGTGTTAGGGTAGTGATACCAAACTATGATTAGTGTGAGGGCCCACATCACACATAAAGTCAAGTGAATATATGCTGGCAGTCTAGACTCCCAATTATATAGACTGTGCTTTTACTTAGAAATAAAGTTCTGTCACCTGCCTGTGCTGCTGCTACACAATGTTAAGCTGCATCTCTTTAAAAAAGGAGAGAATTGAAAATAGAAACAGACATGTACAGAGAAAGTTGACCTGAAGGCACACATGGAAAGTTCAGTGTGGCTACACTGGTAAAGTAACAAGTCAAAGCAAGGAGATTTTTGACAAGCATCCCAAACTTGAAGAGGCACAAGAGTTTGACCTACAGACTTCTCAGACAGGTAGTGTGAAGTCTTTGGCTTGGAATTAAAGGTCTTTGGAAATGTAAGAAACATTATGTCAAGTCTCATTATCTTCATGACCATTATAAAAACCCTGGGGAAATAAAAGTAACTCAATTTTGAGATATTAATAAACTATAGAAAATCTGAAATAAATATATTAATTCAAAGGGAAATGGCTATAATATAGTGTCAAATGAGGGTCCATGGATATTTTATAAAGGGCACATGGTTCATATTGTTCCTTGGAGATTGGAAACATTAGAAAAAATCCAAAAGTTGAGTTGACGTTATTGGATCTAAGAAGGGGTTGTATAGTTCCCAGACAGAAGGACAGCATTGGAAATAATTATGTAAGCATTGGAGCAGCTGGCAAGGGATGCAGGAGTGAGACCAAGCTAGTCTCCTTGGTCTCCATTTCACAACTAAACTAGGCTATATTAGGCTATATAGGCTCCTTTTCACAAGCTGAAGTTTTGGTGATTAACCTCTGCAATCAGAAGCCATCAAAGGAGACCACATGTATATCATGGTCTTTCCCTCTGAAGACCAGGGAAGCATCCCAGAATGCCTTGCTTAGATCACTCCATGTATGTAACATGATCCATCCCTCTGAAGACATGAGACACTTATCCAGGAATGCGTTGCTTAGACCCTTTCACAGAGGAGAGAGTGGGAAGCTGAAATCCCACCCGTATTCTATCTCTTAAGCCACATGTCAGCAAATCTATGGCAATCTAGAGAAAAAAATGTCATCTTTTAAATCAGACAAGGCAAACTTCTTTTAAAAATTACATATTTTAATTAAAATTTTAATGTATAAAATAATCCAATTGAGTGGGACAGCCCGCGGCCCCACCCGAACTGGGGTCCTCCTGAAAGGCGAGCTGGGGCTGAAAGAGAATAGATGGCGAAAGGAAAATGTGGGTAAGACAAAGTTTTCTGATCAAAGCCCACAAGTTTAATAAAGTTCAGAGTTTATAAAGTCCATCCCCCACCACCCGGTTATTGGGGCCTGTGTACAGGTGAGCGCCTGTAGGTGGGCCTTGAGAATGCTGTCTCTGGAACATCTAAAAGTCTTCGTCTTCTCAGCAGGCAGTGGTGACTGCTTGGAAAGTCTTCTAATTGAAGACTTAATCCGAGGAAAATAAATGACATATGGAGCTAGTTCCTTCACCCGAAATGTTTGAGTGTCCACTGTTTTCTGAATCTTGGAAAACTAGAGTGAGCAGAGAGAGAAGCATGATGTCACTCCTCTGGGCATTGTGGGGACACAGGGGAATCTTTTCTCTCTTATCTTATTGGTGATGTCCTAAATCCTTCTTTCCATTTATAGTTTACAATGAGTTAATACCTTTACACAGTCAGACAGAGTTACTGAAATACCAACTTTACCACTGAGAATCCTGCTTGGTCACTGCAGCACTGTCAAGATGTACAGGATCCTGCCTCTCTCAAATGCCCAGGATGAGACTGCAAGGCTTGATATGAGTTCAACACTGGCACATGTCTCCCCATTCCCTCTCAGTGTCAGCATGAGACAGCAAGACCTGTTTCACCTTGTCACTGACACATGGAAGTGTCAGGTTTTAAAAGTGTTATCAAATCGGTGTGTCATTGGAGCTACGTCTTTCTTATTTCAGTTTTCATTTCACCATCACTAATGAGTGCAGGGTAATACTTCATGTGTTTCTTGGCTGTGAAAAAATCCTACTTGTGGCCTTTAGTATTAAGGTTCTTATTAGATTACTATGTTATCATCATAGTGGAACTGTATCAAAAGTGACACCACTGCATAGTTAAAAAGTGTAATATCAGAGAGCAAGTCAAGGACTTGGTCCTTGTCTTAAGAAAAAGCTCAGTATGAATACAATTGATAAACTTAGAAATTTTAACTGAAGACCCCTTGAGGATGTTGAAAGGTTAGAAGGCGGGATATGCTCCTTATAACTGATAGCATTGAGATAAATTGGCACGTTTGGTGTTTCAATGGATTATCTCCAGTCCATTAAAAAGTGTTAATGCCTAAGGGCTAACTGGTTTTCTGGGATAAAAGAATGAATAGGAAGGGGGCTGAGAGCCCTATATCATTTTAGTGATTTATGGAAATAAAACCGGTGTTAACAACTACAGTCTAATATTTCTTGTCTTTTTTTTAAAAAAAAAAAATACTGTCTCTATACCCCGCTAGATAGTTAGGTTAGGCCTTTCTTTTCTATTGATTTTGCAAACCCCATGCTTCTTAAGGGAAGAATGGCCAATGTCAGTTTTTCCAAATCATACTTGAAATTAGACCCAAGGGTGAGTTATTACTGAGTCATTTTTACATTACTTTAGCTCCTGAGCAGAACTGAATTTTAGAAGTTAGGCTAAGTCTGCGTCTCAGGAATTTTAGCCTTGCTAGAAGGAAATTGTTGATTTCCTACTCTACACAGTGAGTAGGAAATCAAGGATAAATGGTTTTCACGTTCTTGTTTTAAGTGAGAATTACTTGACAGAATTATTAAAATCAGTTTTCCAATGAAGACTCCTAATTTTGACTCAGCGTGTCTTTGCACATGTTCCAATAGCGTAGGATGGGGCATGGCAACTTATATGACTGGCAATATTATCCACAGCTGTATCAGCCTATGGATCTGGCTTCTTGACTTGCTCATGGGCCCCAGCATCTCTCACAGTACAGAAAGCTTCATGGCACGAAGCTCTCCCTCTAACCCCCAGACCTATTACACCTGAGATAGTTTTCGTCAGAGTTCTGTGGATTCTTCGTGGTGATTCAAGGTTTCAGTGCTGAGGCTTATGCCCGATTCTAGGAATATTTTGTGTCAGTGTGTAAGGATGGTATAAATATTTCTTTTCCATTTTACTGCTAGGAAATCCTGAAAGATGCGAGTCAAGTTCATCACCTTTCAACATGTACATCTGAGGGACAGTTCTGTTTTCTCTTCTATTTCTGTCAGAAGAGTTCATATTATATAAGACAAATAACTATCCAGCTAGATAAGGCTCAACATACTTGAGAAAATGACAGACACTACTTTAAAAATTCTCATTTCTTCCTCATTCAGTGTGCTTGATACACATGTATCATGTAGGGGAATAAGAGACACTGTTGAGAGTACCCTGAAAAGCAACTCGGTTACTTCTTCTTGAGCAATCTTGTCAAAGACTGGGAATAATAGGCCTTCTTTTCAGCACTTACAACTTTTTATAAAGAGCCAAAATGAAGTTTACGTTCTCTCAGGAAACTCCATTTCACTTTCAAAATCTCTATATTAGAGATTTAGAAAAATTCAATTTATTTTTGACTCTTGTTATGTAGAACAGGTCTTTTGTCCAACAGTTCTCCCCCTCCTTCCTCCCAATTTGAGGAGCCTTTGATAATTCTGTAGTCATAGCACATTCTACATTCTAAGCCACTCGGAACTACAACAACATTTACTCATGGAGTCTGGTTAAAATTGAGCCATTGACTGTAATTGCATCTTTGTACCAATGCTTTACCTCACAAAATTATAATGGTTTACAAATGAGGAGACAGAGACAACTGTACTCCAACCCAAAAGAAAAAGCTTCTCCTCCTGCTCCAGCTGCTCCTGCTGCTGCTGTTACATTCACCTGAACATATTCAGGTAATGTCTATGTTAATATCTGGAAAAACACCTCTATTGACTAAAGATGTTGCATAAGATATGGTACGTTTTAATTGCATCTATGTAAGTATTCTTACACATGGAAAATAAATGATTATTTTGTCTTAGGAACTTCATAAAAGTTGGTTATACACATGAGAAAATCAACATTATAAAGCTGTGACTCTTCCCGTATTCATGGATCATTAGCCAATTCGGTCTACAAGGGCAAATGGGAACAGTGATGTGTGTGAATGAACCACACCCGGATCAGCAATCAATGGGCAGATCAACTTAAGATGATTGAAGGCTTATGTTTTGGAGAACTGAGGGTAGGGATGTCCAGGATGGGCAAAGATCACTGGCTGGGGCGTTGGGGTATGTGGGGGCCTCATTAGCATGGGGAAACATTTCAGGACTCTCATGTGATGGCTGAACAGATTTTGTCTGCAGAAAGAAAATTGATCCTTTAAACTTATTGAAGGTACATGACATTCCTTAGGTAGAGGTGAGAATGGGGGCTTAGAACTCCCCAGACAAGGTCAGAGAAGGAGAAACTGTGCTAACAAAGGAGTCCTGCATTATTCACAGAGTCCCAGAAGGCTCTCAGGTCAATGGTTGACTTCAACCTTATTGAGCAGAGTTTTTCCACACATAGCAACTCTTCAAGGAGATTACTTAGGATTCTAGAATGAAAGCAGAGATTTATGAAAGAATAATGCAAAGTTATTTTTAAAAAGAAAGGAAGAACAAAAGGCAGAACATGAAAATTCTGTGCAAGGGCATCCTCCTGGATTCTTGGGTCACAAGATTTAGTGAATTAATTAGATTTACTCTGAAAGCAAATTCAATCTTAAATTTGGGAGCATAACAGCAGAGGGCTCACACAACAAAGAATAGTTTCAAGTAAATAATAAAGAAATAGGTGAAAAGGTGCAGAGGAAGTCTCCATTGTCTATTCACATGACCTACTACATTCAGGTCCTTCACTTGCCATGGCCAGTTCTGACCCTGGAATAGTAAATCTATGACTACGTAGTCTGGAAATGGGCTTAATGGAAGCAGCAGTTTATCATTCATAAAAATAACAAAACAAAAGCCAACAAACAAAAACGGAGGAAAGGAAGACCCCAAAGTCTCCTCTCTGTAATAATATTTGTCTCAAAATTTCAATCTCATCACTGTGAAAAGAGCTACAAAGTAAAGAAACCCAACAACCTAACATACATTGCCATGGCTTCAGCTATAGTATAAGTATTCATCTGCAGTCAAGAATACACATAGGGGAGAATTTTTAATACATTTCACCAACTTACACCAATCACATCTTCACAGGCATAAGGTGATGTCCACAAAGACATGCCTTTATAACACTAGCCTCTGTGGATTTCATGGGGAGCATATGCTTATGTTCATTTGTGAGTTTTTCTACAAGGTGGAAAAAAAATCTAGTTATTGCTAATTGGGTGGCTTATAATTTGCATTTTAATAAGACTCCAACCATTTGTATACTAGAGTCTGCTCATGAGAAAAATATACAAAATTATATAGTAAAATTTTACATGAGTCATGGATTTTTATGTACTGTTATAAGTTAGATTAAAGAAAGTAATTGTAGAAAAGCAACTTCAAATATATAATTTATTAGAAAGGACTCTTCTATTTATTTTCAATTTTGATAAGAAATGTTTACCACAAGTTGTTTGGAAGAATATAGTTTTCAGTTATTAAGCTATTCTTCTGTACTGACACTGAATACAAACTTTTTAAAAATAGAGGTTGGAGAGACTGTGCAGCAGTTGAGAAAAAGTGCTTACTATACTTGTATAAGACCTGGGTTCAGTCCAAAGCATGTATGTGAGAGCTTAGGTTGGAACATAGATTGAGTGACTGTGTGAATTGGGAAAATTTATGTGTTATGATGATAGATGGGGACTTCTGGCATGTGTCTTAATGGATTATATTTTTGATAGTTTCACAGAAGGGAACACAGTGCCACATAGAATTGCCATCATTGTTTTGAATATTCATATGACATGTTTAAATTTGTTGATTCCAAAGATTGCCAATATTATAATTTACTGACAGATAATAGCTAAGTATTTTAGTTTAAGAAGTCCAGAATTTGTTTGCATTTTTCCAAAAGATTAAATTAAAATGTAATGTTTTGATACTATGGAAATGAAGCTGACAATCCAATTTTTTTGTTGTTTTAGCACACAAAGAACAATTATGCTTGAGATAATGCCTGTTTTAGCATTCATCTTCATATTTACTGTTCTAAGAAAATGCATTTTAGACTGATGTTCTGATAGTTCTCTATTTTTATAATATTCTTGTTACTTTTATAAATTGGGGGATACAGATCAAGAGATGCATAGGGAAAGTTCTGAAATAGTCCTCAGTTCAGAAACTTCCAACCCTGTGGAGCTGGGCTATATCTCACATAGCACAAGGGTGAGGTCTTGCTTAGTTTCTTACAAGCCTCTTGCACCCTACTGTCTAGAGGTTTCAGTTCCTGTCATGGTGTGCATTTTTATTGTTTTGAGACTTTAATACCCATGTGCAGTATACTCTAATCATACTCACTGTCCTCCAACTTTTCACAGAACCCCCACACTCCTCTAAATTTTCTATCCTATTCTTTATAAAATAATTATTAAAGTTAGGCCATCTGTTAGAGCATAGCCTACCTATAATAGACCTCGGTGATGGAAAAAATTATCTTCCTACAGAAGTCAGCACCTTCCAATGACATTCCGCTAGGAGCTGGGCCTTGTGAGTCACTCCCCCATCTATAGTAGAATCTTGGCTTAATCTTGCACTGATCTTATGCAGACAGCCATAACCACTATGGGTTTGTAAGTACAGTGATCCTATTATGTATACAAGACACTACACAGCAGTCTTTACCAACTTCTGGCTCTTAAAATCCTAATGCCACCTCTCCTGAAGCATCCCCTGATCTCTGAGGATCAGGGGGAACAAGATAAATGTCCCACATGGTACTGACACTTTTTTTCTGCTTTGCTAGACGACATTTAGAAGTGTAGGAAATTAGGGCCTGCATTTCTTAGCTGTTGTAAAGAATGGAATCTACCTCTAGGTGGAGACAAGCCCTTGTCTCCTCTCTAAAGGATCAGTCCAGTAGTGCAGCTCAGGGACCCATCTAGGACATCATCCTAGCCTTATGCTAATATGCCTTTTCCCTCCCAGAATCGCTGTGCCCTACTGTAATCTCTACAAGCTGAGCTACCAGGGTCTGCCTGCCTTTCTGAGACCTGACTCTAAAGGTCATAGTTGCTCTTTTTTGTTCTTTCTTGCCTTGTTTTTCAGATTCTGGCCAGAGCCTGCATATAATTTTAAACTTTCTAATTAATGCTTTGGGCTTTCTTGTTCTATTTCTAACCCTTCCTCTTTGCTGTACAGCTCCCTGCCACCCTGTGGCTGACCTTGCCAGCTTATCTTCGCCTTTCTCCTCCGGGCTGTTGTGACACTTATAGTTTGCCTGTTCTTTGATTTTCTTTTTAAACTCTAATAAATTCTCAAGAAGCTCTAGATAGAAGTTTGAGTCTATTCTTTGCTTTCAATTATGTTTGTAGAATCTATCCATAAATTAGTTTATTGGTGAGACTTAAAACCCCAAAATGTGTTCTAATTTTCTCAGTATCATGTGATAGCTGAGTTGGGAACCCTCAGATTTCTGCTAATACACCTTTCCTACCCTTTAATTCCTTAACAGAGATAAAGAGATAATTCCTGCAATCCTTGATGTTGGCATAGTTTGTTCTCCATATTGCCTGGGTGAGATTGGCTCAGTAACTTTGAGTATTTCATGATATAACTAGTTTTTTTTTTCTGTTTTCACTCAGTTGTTTCATACCACAGTCTCTCTCTCTCTCTCTCTCTCTCTCTCTCTCTCTCTCTCTCTCTCCTTACAATGATGTCTAAGGTACCACTTCTGAAATATTAACTTCTTCCTTGGAGTTTTATTACTTTGTCTGGAGGAAATGTAAGGACACTGACACTGATTTGATTCTGCTGTTCTGTGATCTGGTGGGGCTATGACTCCTCATTCTTTTTCTATAATAAAACATCCATTTCATATTACTACGTGTGGGATTTTGTTGTGTCCTTTTGAAGAGCCTAGGATTCTATCAGTTTAGTCATTGGAAACTGGTTCGATCCTTTACAAGCTTGCCTTTATGTGTGTTCAGAGTCGTTCTTAGTGGATGGTTAACTTATCACCTCCAGCCTAAGACTCTTTGGTGACGTTTTTGTCTCAGTTTCTTAGGCAGCTGATCTGCAGCACCTGCTCTCGGCTCACTTCTCTCTTCTTTCTCACAGAGGCCTTGTGTTTCCATTGTTCTTCTACGTTGCTGCTGTAGGTTTGCCTCTAGGAAGTGAATAGGACAATTATGTTAGTGTTATCTATTTCTACCTGTCAGTCTCTGACTCCTGTGTTTTCTGTTGCCCAATATCTAAAAATAATTGCTTCCTATATTTTTGCTATGATTGTGTTGTATACGGTAAGGGTCTGATCTCTTCACTTCATGTTATTTCTCATTGAGGCATGACATAAGGGGTTTTATTTATTGCATTTTCCTGTCTTCCATTAAAACTTTCTTTTCGAGGATGAGTTCCTCTGAGACTGACCCACTCTTTATGTGGCACAGCACAAAGAACAAAGGGAATTCCTATAGCACTGAGACTGTATAGGGATATAGTAACCAACACTCCTGGGAGTCAGCTGTGGAGGTTCAAAAAGTTTGTACCTAACAGCTCACATTCTCTCATCCACCACTCCATGTTGTTGCGTTGATCACGATGTCTGGCTTCTCAACAGAACAAAGGGGCCAATTGCCTTGGTTTCATGGTGCAATGCATGATACCTATCAGAAAGACAAAGATCAATGAGACACATGATGGCTCATGCTGGTAAGGATGTAGAGTAAGGGGAACACGCATCCATTGCACACCAAGAAAGCTCTCTAAATCAGCAGGATCAATGCATATATGAACTCACAGAGACTAGAGCAGCATGCACTGGGCCTGTTGAGAACTGGACCAGATGGGGTCCTAAACTCAATGGAGAAGTGAACAAATGCCCCGTCCCTAAGCCAGAAGCAAAGTACAATTAATAACCATTTGCTAATCAATTGAGTTTTCTCTAAGGGAGTCTCACTTGGGAAACAAACTACTCTTAACGATAGGCTGCATGCCCAGCAGTAGACGGCCAACAGGAGACAAGGTCAATGGCATCAATATTATGGAAGCTCATAATATTATGTTAGGGCTCTCCCTTTAGAATTATATATACATATATTTATATTTATATATACATATATTGTTATATAGATGTATACATACACACACATATATAATTTCTTCATTTTAATTTATTTGTACATTTTTCTTCTCTACTTTTACAAAAGACCTTCTCATATATATATAGTTAAGTATTTTATGAGGAGACCAAGTGGGTCTCTGTGTCTGTATTTTTTTCTTGTGCCTTCTTGCCTGCCCTTGGGATCTTTTCCTTTGGTTATTATTATTATTATTTGGCTGTTTTTATTGTTTGTTTGAACTCAAAGTTGTTCAGTCACAATGTGTTATTTTTTAATATTATTTTATTATTATCTGTAGAAGCCTGTTTGTTTTCTAATGAGAGACAGAGAAGAGGTGGATCCAGATGGCAGGAGAGGTGAGGAGAGGAATTTGGAGGAGTAGAGCAATGGAACCATAGTCAGGTTTTATGTGAGAAAATAAATCTATTTTCAATTAAAGGGAGAAAACAAAACAAACCAAACATACTTGAAGAATTTTCCCTCACTGCCATCTTTGTGCTCCTCATTCACTTACACTATAAGGGAAGGCTTCCATGTTGCTGCTCTCTAAGAGCTAACATTAAGGAAAGCCTAGAAACAAGCAGGAGACTGCCAAAATAAGAGAATCTCAGTGAAATGGAAGAGGGTTGGGAAGGGGAGAATCTCAGCGCTGGCATCTTTAGTCAGACCCAACTGGAATCATTTAGTGTTCATCCTCTGAAAGAAGGCGTTCAGTTTCTGTGTCTCCCAATTTCCATCCCAGAAGGTTTCGGATGCTCTTTCTGCATTCATTTTTCTTTACACATGAAGAGGCACAGCCTTCTTTTCCATTTCTTTTAACTTTATAAATATACTCTCAAAATTATCCAGACTGTCTTCTTTGGTAGTCACACCACCTAATTCTTCACTATCTAGGTCTACTCTGGGGTCCACATGCCAAATTGTGCGAGATGACCTTGATGACCATTGAGCATCTCTGCCTTCTCTGCTCCTGGCAAACTGCTCTGCTGTAAATGATAGCTCTTTGTTGACTTAGAGCTGCCATCTGCTTCAGCAAGGGAGCTGAGCAGGCTGAAGCCTTGGCTCCTATCATTCTTTATCACAACATTGGGTCAGATATTGACACTCAATATTCTTACAATTTGCTTCACTCCTGCATGTTATCCTTTAGGGCAGTTTCTTTCGGGTAACCTCCATCTGCTAGAGGCATGTTTGCCAGAACATTCTTGAGGTTCTTCAAAACTCCATATCAAGCCAGGATCCTCATCTCAGTAAACCATACCTCTGCCAGAAAAATCCATGAGGCGATACTGTCAAGATCCTATTTCTGTATACTCTAAACAGTAAACCCCAAATGACTGGATCAAGTAACTGCTATTTCAGCAATAACAAACAGAACAAAACAAAACTTGTTTAACACTACATACACATAGATGTTGAATTTCTTTACTGTCAGTTGTTCAAGAGTGAAATCTTGTAAGTCTGGAAGTTGCCTCTACAATACCATCTTCACTTTCAAAGACACATGGTATCAGAAGTCCTAGGTATTTTTTTAAACAATGTATCTTAGAAATTGAGCATTTATCTATTATTCCTGAGATCCTAGGATTTAATAACTAACACTGTAACTAACTAACTAACTAATAAATTAATATTTCACCTTCTTTGCTTTAATTCAAATATGAATGCTTATATATACCAATATTGACTAAAATATGATAACATATATTAATACTTTCTAAACGTCAAGGGTATATAAAGATAAAATTATGAATCAATTATATTTTGCATGCAATTGATTTTCATTTTTTCTGTAAATTTATTAGAATATGTTAAATATGTAGGCTACAGATTACACAAGTATTGGGTTATAAGATAAGGTACACATATTTCCTTTATCTCAGAGGAAACATAATCTTTAGCTAAGGATATGTATTTGAAATATGTTGACTGAATCAAATATATCAATGCGTGTGAAGTAATGTATCCATGAAGAGAAATGATGCTTCTATTCAAACAGAGGAAATTAGTATGCATCATTAAAAACATATGAGGTATAAACTATAATAACATCTTGTTGAAATGATTCAGTGAGCCTCAAAAAATGCTTGTTGCTAAAAATTCTTAGAGAAGATGTCTTATTTCCCTTGTCAATCACCATGAGTTGAATCTTTTCAAGAAATAACTTAGAAACTGTGAAATGACTTAGAGTGTTGCCCTACCCCTCAGCCCCTTGGAATGGTACTTGGGGGTAGGTGTTAAGAAGGCACGGAATCAGTGAAGCAAATTCCGTGAGTCAGGTGAGAAGCAGAAGCAGACTCATTTATTGCCAAATTGAGGAGTGACTTTATATCTCCACCCATGCCCCTTGGTCCACGACATCTCACCCCTTGTTGCTGGCACCATCTGATTTGCTGGCCAGGTCATGCACTCTATTGCCATTTGTCTCCATGTGCCAGGTAGATCTTAAGGTTGTAAAATAAGGATGCAGCTGCTGCACATTTGTGGGCCATTATGGGCCACAAGTCAGGATATGCTGACTCATTCCTCCTACATTAGTAGATAAATGTACAGAATACTCAAGCCTGGCTACCTGAGTTCAATACTTTAATTCCACCTAAAAATGATATGAGAGAACTACTTACTACAAAACGGACCGCTGATCTTCACATGTGTACTGCAATGTGCACACTCATGCACGTATATCATGCATACATGCAAACGCACAGTAACCCATTTTAAAAATAGTTTAATATTTATTTTGATAGCTTAATTATCTAACCATTCCATTTAATTAAAAGTAAGAATGTGGAAACATTACTCATAACGTGAGAATGAAATCACTGATATGCATGAAATGTTAATTAGTTTTGTACTTCTACAGATAATATACAGATATTGAGTTTCCTCTCAACCTCAGTTATTATTTCAAAGCACCACTAGGAATGCTGTCTGAACTCATGCACATACTACAGCCCTTACTCCTCATGGTAAGCTGTGGTCTATTGTAAGAAAAGTCTTCTTGCTTTTATCTCATAACACTAGAAATATTATGTATTTTAGCCTTTAATAGGTATCCTTTATGATGACCATGATGTCATCCATCTTGCCATTTCTCATCTTACAGTGGGAAACACTTTACTTAATAAAATACATATTGAGGTTATACAAAATTGCAGGAGCCATGTTAAATGATTTTTAAAATTTAATACCTATATACATGCCTTGATATAAATTTATAATATACATTTATATATGTACATATCACATAAAAATTTTTAGAAGCCAAATTGTATATTTACCCACAATATAAAGGACTATATTTATTATGCTGTTTCTAATTTCAGAATTTCTAATGAACACTGATTATAGTTGACAAAAAAAAATACTTGTGGTGGTTCCCACATGAAAACCCAGGAACCAAGAGATTGCAGTAGGGAGACCACCTTAAAAGCCAACTGGAGCGGTACAGGAGTTTCTCAGGCCAGATAATTGGTTCAGTGCACAAAGGTGCTGGCCATGCAAGCCTGGCAGGCTGATTTCCACATCCTATGAAGTGAATTGAGAGAAGTGATTGCATAATACTGTCCTGTGGCCTCCAAATGCCCACTGTGGCATGCACTACAAAGTGTGCATGTTCTCTCTCTCTCTCTCTCTCTCTCTCTTACACACATACATATGCAAACAGAAATTTGCTAATTCTTTGAATATTAGAATCACATATTCTAAATGCTTATAAGTAATAAAATCTCAACAGAAAATTATGAAAATTTGAACAGAATAGAAATACTATCTGCTAAAATGGGAGTGATATGATAAAGCATTCTATAGTATGTGCATGTGGTATGTGTGTGTGTGTGTGTGTGTGTGTGTGTGTGTGTGTGTGGTGTTAATTGGTTCCTTTGAGAGTTTTGTACAAACCCCTTTCTTAACTAACACTTCACAGATGCACTCCTCTTTTCAAACTTTGCATTTTTTTAATCCATAAAGACTAATTTGTTCTGCCAAAATATTCTTGGATCTGTGTTCTTCCACTGGAGCATGGTCAACTTACCAGGGTTTATATATTTAATAGTCTATACCAGAGAAAAAGGAATATGTTGGATCAGTGATGTAAGTTTTCAATGCAGAAAATTAAAAAAAGAGAGGATTGCAATAAATAAAAGAAAATAATTTGTTAATGTAAAAAGAAATGGGACTCAAGATAAAAGCCAGAACAGTGTCAGAAACAGAAGAAGAAATATTGGTACAAATTTTGCAGCAGTTAATACTGTGGTAAATATGCATTATCAATACCTTTATATGATATACCAGCTTTGTGAAATGAACAAATTACTTGAATGTTACAAATTCCTGGTGATTATTCAAGAATAATATGCAATATCTATCTGTCTATCACCTATTTATCTATATATCATTGATTTTAATTTCATCTATCTATATCATATACATACAAAAGAAATTAAGTGAACAGTACAAAAAAACCACCCGAGACTTATCGAAGGAAGAATTTTATCTTAGACAACTTGTGTTGTCTTTCTGTTTCATTATTTATGAGTATATACTCTGGTGAGGTTTTTCCCAGTAGTTTTGTACCTCAAGAAAAAGGGTTAGTTTTTTTAAGGCAATTATTAGAGTGACAACATCCTAACATTGCCATATAGAAGTGATATTATTGAGAGCAGAAAATTGCAGTTCCTGATATCCACCTGATGTCCACCTCTTTCACAAGTGTTAGTGGGTATAGTATACTTATGAGCAGATAGGTGAAAAGTGATCACTGCAGAAATAATGCTCTTTTGTGCTGATGTCAGTGAATTTCTAAATAATCCTTCATTTTTTATTGTTATGAATTTCCAATATGTGTAAATTCAAGATCTTGCAAAATACATGATTTATATCTTTTATATTCTAATATTACAGATCATTAACACTTCAGCACCATTTTCAATATTTTTTCTGAGTGATAAGTCATCCCTATAATTTGACATTCACACATAAATAAACACACACATGCACATACTAACTGCTTCATATTCAAACATAAAACATTTGTTACTTTATAAGCATGATTACTACTAAATATACTAATTTTCCTGTGTTCTACCATACCACTTACGAACTGAAATAATTGTTTTTATCTATGTTCTTGGGATTTTTTAATAACAGGTGATTTCAATGTTCCACTTTATCAAACATATCAAACATCTGGACAAAAAAAACCCATAAGAATTCAATGACATCAAACGGACTTAATGGCTATATTTAGCATATTACAACCAAACACCAAAGAATATAAATTCTATTCAGCAACAAACAGAAATCTCTAAAATAGACCAGATATTGGGGCATAAAACAAATCCCAGGAAATCTGTAAAAATTGAAATAACTCCATTTTTGTATGCTATCTGAATACAATGATATGAAATGTAACAGCAAACACAAAGAAAACCCCCGTGAGTACACAAACTCAGGGGGATTATGCAACTCATTACTTAATGATGAATGGGTCAAAAAAAAAAAAAAAACCCAAGAAAGATACAAGTTTCAAGAACTGAATGAAAACACAATACAGTAAAACTTAAATTCTTTCTTCAGAGGGAAAAACTTAAAGATCAAAAAAATGGAAAGAATGCAAATCAATAACTCAGTAATGCAACTAAAATATTAGAAAACAAGGATCAAACTAAACTCAAATCTCATATTTAATATTTCAAAGAAATAGAAGGAAAACCCTATAGTAAAATTCACAAAATCTCCACAAAATACCCTGGATACCTAAAACAATTCTGAGCAAAAAGGTCAACACTTGAGTGATTACTCTTCCAGATATCAAGATACATTATGAAGCTGTAGTAGTAAAAACAGACATATAGACTATTCTGGCTGGTTTTGTGTGTCAACTTGACACCAGCTGGAGTTATCACAGAAAAAGGAGCTTCAGTTGGGAAAGTGGCTCCATGAGATCCAGCTATAAGGCATTTTCTCAATTAGTAATCAAAGGGGGAGGGCCCATTGTGGGTGGTGCCATCTCTGGGCTGGTAGTCTTGGGTTCTATAAGAAAGCAAGCTGAGCAAGCCAGGGGAAACAAGCCAGTTAGTAACATCCCTCCATGGCTTCTGTATCAGCTCCTTCTTTCTGACCTGCCTGAGTTCCAGTCCTGACTTCCTTGGTGATGAACAGCAGTATGGAAGTGTAACCTGAATAAACCCTTTCCTCCCCAATTTGCTTCTTTGTCATGATGTTTTTGTCCAGGAATAGAAACCCTGACTAAGACAAATTGGTACCATCATAGTGGAATATTCCTGTGATAACCTGGCCATGTTTTGGGAAGGACTGAGGAAGGACTTTGGCACTTTGGGCTACAAGATCCATTCGGTGTTAAGAGTTCTGTGGGATGTTGTATAGGAGCTTGGAAGATAATGTTGAGAACAGTGCAGAAGATGGAGGCCTGGCTTGTGAAATTCCAGAGGGAAGATTAAAGACTCTTCAGGGCCATTGCTATTTTGGATTGTGAAGATCCTGGGGTTCTGGTTAGCTGGGGCTGAAGAATCAGCTGTGATTAACAAGATACCAGAACCACTAAAGTGAAACCTTTGCATTGCAGGGACTAGCTAGATACTGGCTAGCTGGAGCTAAGAAATTAGCAGTGATTAAGAAGAGACTAGCATCATTGTGGTAACATCTTCTGGGAAGGGTTTTCTGAGAGCATAAAGAGGCTGTGTTCCAGAGATAGCGAAAGTTGTACCTCGTGCAGCAGCAGGACTTGGTAATGTGTAACAGTCACCCAGGTGGTACTGGTTTTGAAGGCATGAAGGGGTCATGCAGAGCAGCTTAGGCTCAGCACTGTGAGAGGCCATGGAAGGCCATTGGTGAAGGTGCAGTCTCAGTTGCAGTTGATGGCCCAGAACTGACTGAAGTGTTTTGGAGATGCCAGTACCATGAGATGATCACCAATAACAGCAGCAACAGTGGAGTACAGACAGTTAGAGTATAGAAGATAATGTGTGTGCTATGAAGGTCAAGGCTAGAGAAGTGACCCAAGCCCTTGGAGGAGCCCAGAAGAACGTGAGTTGGATCCCAGAAATTGGATGGTTGGAGATTGATGTTTGGTTTTGATTGTGACTGTGCCCTGATATTTTTCCCTCTTAAAGGAAGAAAGTATTTTAGTGAAGCCCACATTTAAGAGACTTTGGATTTTAAAAGATATTGGACATTTTAAAGGGGTTGAACTTTATTTAATATACAAGACTGTGGGACTTTAAAATTTATTTAGATCTTGGGGATGAATAAGAAAGTAAGGGTTGAAGCTTAATAGTGATGTGTTTGTGTGTCAAGTTGACAAGGTGTCAATTGTACTGGCTGGCTTTGTATGTCAACTTGACACAGGCTGGAGTTATCACAGAAAAAGGAGCTTCAGTTGGGGAAGTGGCTCCATGAGATCCAGCAGTAAGACATTTTCTCAATTAGTAATCAAGGGGGAAGGGCCCATTGTGGTGGTGCCTTCGCTTGGCTGGTAGTCTTGGGTTCTATAAGAAAGCAAGCTTAGCAAGCCAGGGGAAGCAAGCCAGTTAGTAATATCCCTTCATGGCCTCTGCATCATCTCCTGCTTCCTGACCTNCCTGAGTTCCAGTCCTGACTTCCTTGGTGATGAACAACAGTATGGAAGGGTAAGCTGAATAAACCCTTTCCTCCCCAATTTGCTTCTTGGTCATGATGTTTTTGTCCAGGAATAGAAACCCTGATTAAGACATGGACCATTGGTAAAAATAAGAGCTTCAAGGATTGCTGCATACAACGATGTCAATTTAATATTTAATAATGATAACAAAACATGCACTGTAATAAACAACCATCTTCAACAAGTCACACAAGAAAACTGGATATCCATATACAGAATAATGAATTTAGATCTGAACCTGACACAAAATACAACTCTCTATGTACAAAGGGGCAAAAGTGAAACCTGGATCATTTAAGGTGCTAGAAGAAAACATAGTATGTACATAAAAGTATATCAAGGGATATTGCATTGCCACAGACTGGACTCAGTTGGTCCCTCTACCCGCAGGGAACCAGGGTTTTGGTACTCAGGTGGGCAAGAAGTTGGCGAAAAAAATGACAGACACTGACACAGAGAGAGTGCTGTATCTGAATGTAATTTTCAAAGTGAGCATCAGACTTATATTACAGAAGAAAACAAAGAAGTTAGGTGACACATCAGCCAAGGTACATTGAAGTTATCTGACACAAAACAGAGACATGCATACATAAAGACTGACAGGAACCAGGCAGTGTTTATAACTGAGATAAGATCAGCCCTATCTAAAGTCAGCTCCTGACAGGAGCCAGATGAAAGGGCTAATATGCCCAGGTGCAATTCTGGTCTATTGTATAACCCATCACCAGGGGTTTCTGCTCTTGCTAACTTTTTCCTCTTGCTAACTTTTTCATAAATAATATAATACTCTAGTTCCTCCTTAAACCATAATCCTCCTTCTTCCTAGACCACTGTAAATTCCTGCATATGGGAATGACTTGGTTATAATTCTAAGTTTACTTTGTTGAAATAGCCCTGAGATTTTTTTTAACTCTTATCCAGCAAACTGCAGGATGACTGATTAATTATCAACACTGAGGGCATTTCATCTGAATGAGTGACGTTCTTACAAAATTCCAAGCCCAGGGTCAGCTCAAGGACTGCCTAGGACATTGGTGAAGGACAGGAAGCAAAGTTCAACCTAATTTAGGTATTTGACAAATCATTTCTTGGAGGTACCTATAATAAAACAATACTGAAATAAAGCACACAGACTCATTCAGCAACTATTGCAAGGACAGATTTGCAGCACTCATGCTAAGGCATGGGGGATGCCAAGGCACCAGGAGACTAAGTTTCCTTCAGACTTTTTGCCTCAGGACTGTGGACAAACTTTTGGACTTGCCACGAAGACTTCACTGGAGTGGGTTTGGCACTGCATAGTAGATTCCATTCTGAATAAAATGTCACTTGCCCATAAACAAAGTCTCTCTTTTGACAGATAGAACCTCAGAAAACTAATAGGATTTTGTAACGATAGAAAACAACAACAACAACAACAACAACAACAACAACAAAAACAGAGTTGAAAGAAAGCCCACCACTCACGAAAAAGTCTTTGTGAGCTATCTATCTGACAATGGTGAATATCCATAATACACAAAGAACTCCAAGAACAGTGAAGAAAACAAATTATTGAATTAAATAATGGGTTATGGATATTGAACAGAGAATTCTCAAAAATCTAAATGAAAGCATTTTAAGAAGTATTGCAAAAATATTTTCACCCTCCCTAGCAATTCAGGAAATGCAAATTAAAACAAATTTGAGGTTTTTTCCTTACCCATTCAGAATTGCATAGATCAAAAAATCAACTAACAATAAATTCTGCTAACCATTTTGTGAAAATGGATTCCATATTCACTCCTGGTAGAATTGCAAACTATTACATCCACTCCCCTAGAAATCAGTCTGTATACTTCTCAAAAAGCTAAATGTATATCTGCCGTTTGACCTAGCTAAACTATCACTTAACATTATGATACAAGTACTCTATATTTTATTCTACTATAAGAGATACTCTTGCTCATCCATACTCATTATTACTCTGTTTCCAAGACCTAAAAAGTGACAACATCTTAATGTAGTTCAACTGATGAATGGATATGAAAATTTGGTGCATATACACGATGGACGATTTCTTTAGCTCTATAAAAAATGAAATAATAAAATCTGTTAAATTATACATAAATGGATGGAACTTGGAAAGAGCAGAAAAAGTAAGGTAACCAAGATAAAGAAAGACAGATGTTGTGTTTTTCTGTCATCTAATTCCAAATCTTTTAATATAAGGATGTATCCTGTAGTAACAACAAAAAAAACAGTAAATTAAAATGGTCCTTTAGTGGTGGAGGCTAGAGAGATGCATATGTTACAAGTGATTTTTAAGTTGAAGATTGTGAAAAAGCATTGCATGGAGACGAGTGAGAATATCCCTTTTAAATTATTGAACACAGGAGTCCAAGGGACTTGCAAAACATTTTAGGATCTTAATTTTTCTGATAGTTGCCTCCCAGAGATTGAAGTATAACTTTTCTCTTATGTTGTTATCTATCTACAGCCAACAGTGCTTTAAAATTAATGTATGCTGAAACATTGTACATTAAGAAAAATAGACATATGGCAATAGACTAGAGCAGAAAACTTCTAAGTAAGCTTATATATCTGCAGTTAACCAATATTCAATAGTGTGACATGTACATTGGAGAAAGAAAACTATTTCACAAATGATGCAAGGAGGAAACTATACAGACATACTTAAAGATGGAAGTGACATTTTCTTTTACTGTTTATAGAACTCAGATCCAATGGATGAAAGACGATGTTAGACCCAAATCTATGCAACTATTGTAGGAAACTATTGGAGAAGAGCTTCAATATATTGGTACCCGTAATGACTGACTTTTTGGACAAAGCTTTCAAGACAGAAATAAAAGCAAAAATTGATCAGTGGCATTATAGAGCTTATGTACAGCAATGTTAATAGCTGATAGAGTTAAGGGACAACCTATGACCTATATTTAATGTTTAAAATGTAAATAATTTGTGATAGTTAATTTTCATTCCCAACTTCACTGGGTTTAGAATCACAATGTAAACAAGCCTTTTGGTATATTTATAGGTGTTTTTCAAGAACATTTTTACTGATCAGTGGAGACGTACACTGAATATAGGAGAGAGTACCCCATAAATGGGGTCCAGGACTAAATAAAAAAATAGAATGAAATTTGCTTTTGCCATGTATTTTGTGATGTCAAGGAGAAAGAAGCAAATACAGAAAACCATACTGTGCTTATGTTTTGATAAATCTGATCATGTAGTTTGTACTACTTGAGACTGCTTTGTGACACTAATAATTAAGAATCTGAAGCTATTTGTAGGAAAATCCTAACTGCTATGAGCAGAGATTTATGTGCCATTCTGGTAGGCATGTGTAAGACCAGAATGCTTAAAGAAATTGGAGAGCAGGCCTCCAACAAATATTTCATAGGAGAACAGGACTCTGTTGAAAACTGGGTTACAGGACATTTAAATTATATCTATTCACGAATGTTGCTCTTTTCTGATCTTGTTCTCAGAACCTGAGTGTGACTGAACATAAGAGCAATTAACTAACTTGTTTGACACAGAAAATCCGTCCAGGGTAGCACCACTTATCTGGGTCGTGTGTCCAGGTCATCACTCATATTCAGTGTAGATTGAGAGAAGCAGGTAGAAAAGACGATGAAAAACAGGAAGCTTGGTGAAAAATTTAGTTGGTGGTAAACTGGTGAGGACAAAAACAACTGTAATATTTAAAGAGATTAGCAACATTGAAAAAAAGCTGTGTCTGCATTGCAGCAAGAGTCTTGAGGGCAAGACACATCATTTATTGTCTCTGCGTTGCTAAAATATAAACCCACTTGAAACAGGGGGAATTGAATGGGAATGGTGTTAAAGTGGTTGTTGGAAAATAGCAACACAAGAAAAATATTTCCCTAGAATCTACCTGAAAGGCCCACAGAGGACAATTCAACTATGGTCCAAAGGGTCCACTCACATCCTGCACTGGCAGCAGAATATTGGCAGCATCACTCATCCATACCATATTGGATCATTTGAGGCATGATAAGTGCAAAAGTAAAGGTCACATGAAGACTTATGTCAAAGTTTCAGAAAGTCCAAGTGATATATGGTAGAGATGAATTTCTGCCAAGAGGCCCTCTAAAGATAGGAAGAGGAGATGATGCATTTAGGCAAACTGCAATGGAAGACACACAATTTTGGAGGCGTGAGGACTGTAGGATTCCACAGAATAAAGCTACAGACAAGGAGTGAAACCAAATTAGAAAGAAGCTATGTGTACTTCAGAAGGAGAAGATAGAAGGCCAGGGATGCCTATGATCATTTGGGTACAGATTGTTCTATTCTAAGACTTGTCTTGATAGCTTTCATTTTTTTCATTAGTCCTGTCTTTTTTGTTTGTTTGTTTGTTTGTTATCTCCCTATCTCATTCATGGTGGAATGATATACTTACTTTGAATCACACTATATTCAATGTTTTTAACCTGATGTTAATTTTTTTGAGAAACTCACAGGGTACTTCTGAAATTCAAGGTTTTATCTTGAATCTCAGAAGAAGTATAATCTTTTGAACACTATTGTGCGACAAAAACCACACAATTTGGGGGATTTTTCAGAGATGATCTAAATGTGTTTTGAATTATGAGATTAAAATAATGCTTACTGGGGAAATAGTGGATTGCTATAACTTAAAGTGAATGAATTTGGGTGTCACGATGACATTGTGATGGTCATTCTTCATTGCCAACCTGACTGGATAAAGATCACCATGGAGACACACTGCTAGATGTGTCTATGAAGAAATTCCAGAAAAATTTAACCGAAAGAAGATTAATCATAAGTGTTGGTGGTACTATTGGGTGGCATTGGGTCCATAGTGAGTAAAAAAAATTAATCAAGTGAACACGAGCAATCATCTCTCTGCTTCCAGACAGCAGATGGTAAATGATTCAAACACATACTTTTCTTTTTTAAAATTTACTTTACTACACAAACCTGGAAGCTAAAGAACATCACACACCAAAATTAATCATACCCACATCTGTACACATCAGTTACACAGTTAGAATATGCATTCTGAAGCTGTGGAGCTTCACATAGGGATGCTCGCTTTCACCATCAAGTATTTTATCCTCTTATCTAACATCAAAAAATGATGAGGCCTTTACAGAGTGAGAACTAGAAACACAATTGGCTTTATATTCTCTTCCCTAACTCATTCCCATCACCTGCACTCAGTCCTTCCTCATCCCCTAACATTTAGCCTTTATCATATGTTTTCTATGTTTTATTCGATGTACCTGTGCTTATTTACATTTATATTTCTATATAAAATTGGCTAGTTTCTACATATGAGGGAGAGCATGTGGCTATTTTTTTTGAGAGTGTGTGAACTGGCTTCATATTATACATTGCAAGTTTGTTAATTTCCATGCAAATTTTGTGATTTTATCTGCTTTAGAGATGAATGGTACTTAATTTTATACTTTCTTCATACATTCTATTTCCAAATAGATATCTTTCAAGAGCAAAACTAAAAATAACCAATAATTATATGCAAATGTTCAATATACATACAAGGAAAATGAGAACCATAACTACAGTGAGATATGATCTCATTTCATTAGAGTGGCCTTTATGAAATGACAAAAGTATGGTAAATACAAATATGAGGGGGAAATAATTTTTTTATACACTCTTGATGAGACTCTCGCTATCTCCCAACTGGGTATAGATATAGAGGAAATGAAGTCAGCATACACAAGAGGCATCTCCATATCTGTGCTTATTAAGCGGCACTATTCAGAGTAGCTAAGATGTGGATGATTCCTGGAAACCCAATGGCAGATGAATAACTAAAGAAAAAAATAGATTTATGTATCTACTTTTATATTTACACTATTCAGCTATTTATAACTGCACAATACTCAATTGTATGTGTATGTTTAAGTAAAAATGAGTGAATTCCTGGAATGTGTATCAAAGTGGTTAGAAGTGGAAGACACCAAGTGAAGCACACAGGAAGGCAAGCATCACACATTCTCTCTCATATGTGGCAATGAATATGAATGCATGCTAGCTTGGAATTACAAGGGAATGGGAAGGGAAGGCAGAAGGTTGATATTGTGCTGATGTGAATCAGAATGTTCCCTGAAGGCTCTGGTATTTGAACACTTAATGACACTGTTTGTGGGAGGTTTAGAAGGTGTGGTCTTGTTTGGGGTATTATGTCACTGGAGGAGGCTTTGAGAGTTTAAATCATGATTTACAGTTCATTGGTTCTGCTTTGAGCTTTTGGAGGAGATGATATCACTCAGCTTCCTGCTCCATCCAGCAAGTCTTGCTTCTCTGCATCCTTACCAGGACAGAACTGTATCCATCTGGAACCATGAACCCAAACAAACTCTTCCTTCTACAAATTGCTTCTGGTCATGGTGTTTTATCATAACCACAGAAAAGCAAGTCATACAGAATGACATTCTCCATATGGGACTGTCGAAACAACATCTAATAATGTATAGAATTAGCCCATGTAAATAAAAATAATGATGATAAATTTGTAGAAGAGTTGTAACACAAGAATTCACAAGTATTCTTTCACTGAAGAGACAAACTACTTACAGGATTGAAAGGTAGGCATCCTGTGGAAAAGGATGACAGGGGTGGAGTTGTGAAAGGACTCAGTTTTATTTAAGGAGCTGGCAGCTGGGAGTTTGACCATGCACCAGTGAGTATTGGGCAACACAAATAGGACTTGGTGGTTTCTTTTTCTTTCTTTTTCTCTTTTTCCTGGGTGGAGACACAAAGGTTGAGAGGATGGACCTGGGTGGATTGGCAAGTGAGTGTGATCAGGTTTCATTTTCTAAATAATCCATAAAATACTATGTGTGATAAAAATGTAAGTGACTCTGCTACTTAAAGCATAGTCTCAGTAATGTAAAAATGGTTGTGATGTCATGGCTGCCTCTTCCTTTTTCTTCGTTTTGAAGTTGACTTCATCATCACTTTCTCCCACTTGGTATCTGGAGATAAAGTATCATTCCTATTATCATGTCACAATTCTTGATGCACAAATATAAATTAGATCACTGGTTTGTAATCTAGAATTGCTACCTTTTGTCAAGTAGACCTACCCATATAGTATCCCATACAGATAAATTTCTTCAAGGTGAATAACTACTACTACATGTGACAATTTTGTTCTCAATAAAATTAATATTTATCGTAATATTTATAAGACGCATCATTTATTACTTATGAATTTATTCTTGGTAGCATATGGTTTTGGGTGATGATGGCATTGCCTAGAATCATTTGAGTATTATCTTCAGTAACAGAAAACATATTAAATTAACTAAGCACTGAGCATGTATTCTGAGAGGTAAAAGGGTAAGTCCTTTGGCATCACAGCAATAGATTTCATTTTATTAAACAATTTGGTATTTTTGTATTTGGCTCTTTTATAAATTGTGGCTTTGAAATTACCTTGTCAAATTTCTTTTTGATGTAGTTATATAAATTTGAGTTGGCTTTTCAATATTTATTTACTTAATCTCGGCATGATAGTACACACATCCTCCCAGGATTTGGGAAACTGAGGGAGGAGAGTTGTGAGTTTGAGGTTAACCTAGGCTACAAAAGAAAATTGGGTAACAACAACAACAACAAAAAACCTTCTCATAATAAATATCTATGCTGTAACTTTAATGTTTCTAAATTATAATGATGATTCTTGTTCAATTAATTCAATTTCTCATAATAATATGTTAGTACAAGAATCTCTCTAATTTCTATTCATTCCCTGAATCTAACATTCTTATCCCTTTAAATATATATTTTTTTTATGTTTTGAAAAAAATCTATATAATTGTAGTTCCTATAAAGCACTTTGATAGATATATGGAAACATTGAACATGAGATTCTTTGAAACTATTTAATTCGAGGAAGGAAAAGAGATGTGTGAAACGTACAAGTTAGGTTAAGCTTAGATAAGATGCTAGTAAGTAGAGCATGCGTGAGTTATACACTGAGAAGAGCAGAGCACCAAGGGCACAGATTATGCATGAGGCATCAAGAATGTATGAGACACCAGAGGCACTGAATAACAGGATAAATTAAATATACATGAAACACATGAAACACTTATTATTCATGAGGTCTTAATTCAGTCACATATTGTTGACATCCATTTTGGCCCTCACAGTTCTGTGCCCAGAAAACTCACATAAAACCCATAGCTGTGCAGTAAGATCATCTGCAAGCTGTTGCTATTAGCCAGGCATACTTATCTCTGTGCTTCTCCAGTGAAGCAAGAATGTAGCACTTGCCCAGGGCAATTCCTGCCAGTGGGTATTTTGTTGGGATATCAACCCTTATTTTGGAAGCTCTGTAATTATAGAGAAAGCAGAGATAGGAAAATTACATACTTCACTCTGAATTCACATGCATGCCCTGTTGAATGCACACATTGCTATAAATATACTATTGTCTCTGTCTTCCCTCATGCTGAATATATCAAATGCGTGTAAAAAATAAGGTGTTTTTGAACTATTGGATTTGATGTTTCCCCTAGTCGGTGATCCTTTGTGAGTCCTTCTTTTGTACTGTACTGGGAGTTCCTTGTTGTTTGAAGTAACTTCCCATAGAGACTCCACTGGTCCAAGTAAGTATTATTTTATCTTTGAATTTATTTCATTGACAGAGAACCCTCAATACCTTTAACAGAATGCATAAAACATCCATTAAATATTTAATCTCCTTAGAAAACCTATTTAATTTTCAAGCACTAATAATGTTGTCACAGATAAACTGCTATGCATACTAATACAACATAAACACAAATCATATTTGATGTGTAGCAGATGAGCAAGCGCGTGTGCACGCACACACACACACACACACACACACACACACACACACACACACACACACACGAAAGCAATAACTTATAAAGCTGGACATTGCCATAAGTGAACTTACAGGAGAAGAAGCAGACACTTATTGGTCTTTTCAACTGATCTCCTGATGTTGAGTAAAACCACAATTGCATTGTTGACTTACAAACAGAAAGACATTAATAATTCAGTCACAGTAAGTCTATTTGGAGCCCCTCTCTTTTATTTTCAGTCAGCTCCTGCCAAGACATCACCAAATTTGTGGCTGATATTTTAGACCAAATCCCACATCTCACCTTGAATTCAGAGATTTCTTTGTAAGACAGATCAACTAAGCCTATGCTAAATCTATGGCCCAGCCTGTTTAATAGTAAAAAGCACCAGTAGTTGTAGCTACTGTTGGAAAGTCTAGATTAAACTAAAACTGCTGATATAGATATTTTATAGAAAAATGCAAGATTTTTGAAGTAACTGAAAGTGCATTGGAAATGGTGCTTGTATTAGGGTTGTTTCTCTCCAAATACTCTTTTCAGTTGTGTTTACTTCCAGGAGAATGTGCCATGTACTGTAATACTGTTTGATGATATTTCCTGAGTATTCCACATGATTGGATACAAAATTATCTGTTCCCATATTCTTTACTTCAACAATTTCTTTGAAATGTCAACATTTCCCACAAGTAACATAAATGTTCAGAACTTATAAACTTTAGAAAATAAGCTGAATAATTGTTATTTAATGATGATTATTATAAAACACATGATTTCTTTGCTTTATGATAGATTCAATTATAGTTCTTCTAAATACATTTTATTTACATGGTATTTTGTTTGGTCTCATTAGTCAACCAGCTAATCAAATGGACAGTTCATGTGATAAAGTCAATTATGTAGTTAAGTTAAACTCAAACAAACAAACAAAATCAATAAGTGAGTAATTACCACTGTTTTACCTCCTCTGAATAGTTGGTGAATTTATACCCATGGAAATCCAAGTCTTTATGGTTTTCTGAAACATCAATATTATACCACATAGAGTAGAAACCTGCATTGTGGATGGTCCGTACAGAAAATAATGACTACCTTCTATCTATTAATCTGAATGACTTGGCACAAAGAAGAAAATGCATTATATTTGTGACATAAAAACTAAAAACTTTTTGTTAAGGTAGTTTGGATTTATAAGTGATGTCCTGAAATGGACATTTATTTGGGCTCATGGTTACAGTTATGGGAGTGAAGGCACAGAAGGCATGGCAGAGAGTGGGGCAGAGGCTCTCATACCTGGTGGGTCAGGAGGAAGAGTGTTAGACAGGCACTGGAAATAATCCCACTGTGATGGTTTGGTAAGTGATGAACATTTTAAATAAAAAAAAAATATTTTGTTCTCTTGAAAGCTCAATACCATACAATGATGGGCAGCTTCTTTCATAATGGATTATGTTTTTCTTGTTTTGTTTTAGTTTGAGACAGAGTCTCAAGTAGACCAAGCTTGAATTCACAATCCTCTTGCCTCTTCTTTGCAAGTAACAGGATTCAGGCACCTATCAATCACATCTGAATTGCTTCTTACTTCTTATTGTAAGTTATCAAACTCAATTATCTGTAAAATGCCACTTTAAAAACACATTTAAAGTATTTAGTAGTTTGCCTAAGTTACAGGATCTTTGTGCTGGCTACTTTTATGTCAACTTGACACAAGCTAGAGTCAGTTGAGAGGAGGGAGACTCAACTGAGAAAATATCGTCATAAAATCAGGCTGTAGGAAAACCTGTATATGGAGTTTTTAAAATTAGTGATCACTGGGGAAGAGTCAAGGCCGTGGTGGCTGGTGCCACAATTGATGCTGTGAGAAAGCAAGCTGGGCAAATGCTAATGTGAAAGCCAGTGAGAAGCACTTCTTCATGGCCTCTGTGCAAGCTCCTGCCTTCAGGTTCTGGCCTGATCGAGTTCTACCCTAACTACTTTTGGTGATGTGCTTGTAAGTGGAAGTGTGAATGGAATAATTCGTTTCCTCCCTAAGTTGCTTTCATTTGTGGCATTTCATTGCATCAATAGTAACCTTAGCTAAGACAAATGTCAAAACACGTCCCAAGTGGCGCTTTACCAGTCACATATTGTTAGTCTCTTGAGTTAACAGTCCCATTCGAACTCACATATCAATAACAAACCAGAACATATTAGTAACATCCAGCTATACTTTTTCTCTACATGTAGACATTTAGCTATGTTTTATAGGTATGCTTTCTACTATTCCTATCCCTTGTACCACTTTGCCCACCATCTATTCAGACATTCATGTATCCGTCTATCTTTCATCCTACTGTAGAGAGAGAAAAAGCCTTTCTTTTATCCCCCCCTCATTCTTTCTCTGAGGATACAATTACATTCTCATGAAGTGGATTAACATGTAAGAAATTGGTTTAATTATACTTCATGGATAAGCATCTAACAAGAATATAAAATTTAAAAAAAAAAAAGGCTAAATGATTGAAGCTGACATGACATCTGGGGTCTAAAACAGAATAGGGTGTTAGGATTTCCCCCAATCTATGGGGGTGCGCGAGGAGGAGAAACATGCCAAATCCACCTGGCCTTATTGTTTGTACAAAGTCTTTCTAATGCTAGGCGTCGCCTAGAGTAACTCACGAACGACACTAGGATTTATTAATGAAAGTTTTCTTTATAGGTATAATCTTCTTTTCCAGTTCTCACAATGTGTAAGAATTCTCAAAAAACATTCTGCTTGAGAGCATGGCAGGAAGGTTCACAGTGGAGTTGTTGCTTACATCCACGTTGTGCAGTGCTATGTCCTCTACCATGTCAAGGCTCAGGAGTCTGCACCTCAAAGCAGAGCACCGTTATATAATAAGTACCTTGAACTGGAAGAATATTGCCCTGCCCTTCCTTCTCCTGCCTGTCCATCTCTTATTCCATGAGACATAGAAGCAAGAATCCTTGGTTTGTTGTTTTGTTTGCTTTTGTTTTTTTGTTTGTTTGTTTGATTGACTGCAGGGACAAAGTGGACTCTTGACCCTTCCCCTGTGCAAGTCATAAACTAGAAACATGCTTTTGTCCCTAGTTCATTGAGGACTCTTCCCAGGTGGTGCCTTCCCCCTTACCAGTAGAATCACTGCTATCCAGGGACGACAAGAAGAACTTGAATGGACCAGCCTTTTTGGTCCATTCCATAGGTTCCTTCCTCAGAATCTGATCATTAGATTGTGTGCCCCTGAGAAATAAAAAGGTGATGAAAAATAGCAATAGAATAAGTGTAAGACAAATGATAGAGTACTAAATAGAGAAGATTGCCTATGTTCACATTTAGTGTAATGATCTAAATTAAAAACAATTAGGTATCTGTGAAAGGTCTTTGCAGAATTTTCACACAGACAACTGAACATTCAAGTCTGGGTTAGAGAAACTTCTATGATTAAAAGTATAAATGCGGTGTCACTACTCTGACTCAATTAATGTTTAAAATCAAACCTAGAGAGTGTCTGGTACTGGGAATCAGTCTGTGTTAGAATGGGAACACAAAGATAATATTATACAAATTTAAATATCTTCTTTGAGTCTAAGTTACCTTTAGTATAGATATTCTGGCAAAAAAACTACATTGAAAAGTTATAATGGTGGCTTTTAATTCTTTGTTATTTCTATACCAAATTTAGGAGTAGGTTTTTACAGAAATGAAATAAATGCAGAGATGATTTCATATAGCAGATCACATTTTAAATTGATTTTGTGTCTGCATGAGAAGTATGTGAACTAGTCAGAGGACTTTGTAGAGTGAGTTCTCTCTCTTTCCTTGGTGGATTCTGTGATCAAACTCAAGTCCCTGGATTTGGTGCAAGCAATTTTACTTGCTGCGTTTCTTACTGGCACAATATTACTGATTTTAAAAAGTTAATTAAAAATATTTAGTAATTTTTGAAACAATAGAAGGCTATCAAATGGTATTTGCAGAGCCTGATGTTCTGAAAGAAGAAAGTGAATACCATAAAGACATATAACTATGGTAATAGACCTGGGCAAGCACCATTCTCATCAAGCAAATTCAGAGTTGACTTATACTCTTAGCATTTGAGTTAATTATCCATGCTGAAGTTTCTGGAATTCTGGTTGTTAACATTTTTAGTTGGCTTAAGTATCTAAAGGAAAAGGACAGGCTGACATCAGCATATGAATAGTCTGGGTAGCTATGATTTTTCTTAGAGAATATTTGTGGCATTTCTCATTATTTGTACTTTCTTTATAAGTCTAACTAAAGCCTTTTGCTTTTAATATTTCGCCTCAGGGAAGCATTATGCTCATGTGCCCGTGATCAGAATTCTAAGTCCAAAACATCTAAACATCCCATCCCGTGTTGAATTCAAACTAGCGCTTCAGCTCATCATTTCAGGACATATGATGCAGGAAATGGTGACATTTGTGTAATAATTAACATTCTTCTGCAGTACATGGTTGCATCTACACATCTATCCTGTTAATGTATTGTAAAGAACATGATTATATGCACGTTTATATATTTATGTTTACATAAATATTCAAGTTACTGGCTTAAAAGTTAAATCATTACATGATTTCTTGGTCCATTCTGGTGTGACAGGTATCAAATGATTATGAGTTCCAGATGAATCTAAGCTACATATTAAGGCCATCTCTCAAAACAGCAAAAACCAAAAACTAAAAGGAAACACCTATGTGTGAAGGAAACTCCAAAGACATTGCTAGTTAAGAAACAGTCAAATATGCAGAAAATAATGTAAAACATAGCAACTTTCTATTTTTAATCTACATGTACAAATTTATTCTCACACATGACTAGATATCCATAAAACCTTTACATGTGGACTTGTAAATATTTATAATTGGTTTTGGTGACAGGTGCAAAACTGATGATAATGAGTTATTCTAGGTGATGAAAAGATATTAAAACATTTTAATTCTTAATTTATTGTTAGAATTATTATATATTATAAGGGGAATAAAATTTTTTGCATTGGTTTTGTTATTGAATACAAAATATACTTCTTACATTGATATATGCTGTCTACCATCTTAGGGAAGGTAAATTTTATTTATTTTTAAGTTTTAAAAAATTATTTTGTATATTTTTATATTATGAAAATGTATTTTTAAAGACCATAATTAAATTTTTTTTCAAGTAACTAAGTTATATTTCATATTTTATTAAAAGCATGTGTAAGGTTTTATGAAGTACTCATTAAAAATACAAATAACCAAACACAAATTTGCTCTAAAATGGTTGGTTTCTCAACATGTCAGTGTGATTTCCTGTCTGTCTGCTTACAGTAAGGCAATAGTTCTTCAGCTCATCAGATACGAAGAGCACCTGTGCTTTCAAGTGCAGAGAATCCTGCGGAAATTGAAGTGCATTTATCCGTGAACATTTTGTGCACTGCATTGTAGACACTGTTTTGTATGTGATAGAACATATTTTTCCCAAGCACCACTATGCCATCCAATCTCTAGTTTCTCTATCACTATCATTAAACTTTATGAGCATAGCTTGTGATGTGCAAACAAAAGCTTGGAAAAGATAATTGACAATTTGGACTTTTATAAAACAGATGCTAGTTTTGTGATCATCATAATAAGTATTATCATTGTTATTATCATTAAAACAATGTTTATATTGAGACATTTGTTATCTGTGCAAATGAAGTATAGGTAACATCAGGTTTTAAAATAATTTAATAAATTTCAGATTGATAAAATAATTTGAACTGTCATAATTTTTAAGCTACCTCACCTTTCCAAAAATCAATTTTCTTCTCTCCTTTCTATAGAATAGAAGCAGATATCATACAAGAAAGAAAATTTTCTTTAAGATCATCTAGGCTTGTCTTGTTAGGGAAATTGACTATTGTAGAGATTTACCCCATGTGGGAGGAAATGGAAGTTTCTAGAGATGGAAGGAGACCCAAAGAATATGAAAAGGTACTTTTCCCAGCTTGCATGTGGGCATTTTATATCCTCCTAAACACTTGTTTGCCACCGGTTTTATTATGATCAAATAAGAAGCCACAATTCTCATGATATATAATAGGTATAAATTCTATTCAGTGAATCTTTATAATTACTTTTTCTCTTGACATAGTTTTACAATGTACTACCCCTGCATTATCTCTGCTTTAATGAATAAAATCTGGATGAAATATGTTATTTGCACATTTAAGCTGAGTGTTGAGCCTGTGGGAAGCTTGTCCATGTATCACTTCCATCTTGAGGGAGTACTGAAGCCCAGGGGCAGTGTATAAAGCTGAATCCTAAAGTGAAAGGTAGACCAGAAGTTCCCAGGTCTATAGTCCCATAAAATGGAGCCTTCGGGTTTGTAGTAAAGATGTTCTCCATAAGCTGCAATAGAAAAATGTTTACTCCATTATTATTCTTTTGTATTTGAAGCTAACACTGAGGATTTCTAAATGTTTGTTTTCCTTTTTCTGTCTCAACTAGGGAACCTCCTATGGGCTCTCTTCCTGTAGGCATGATGGTTATGAGCAGAAGAGAATCATAATGGGCCTGAGCTGCAGCACATTGGAGTTCTGTTACAATGTATTAATAGTTACAAATACAATAGTTTAAAGCAAAGCTGGGCCTACAGGTTGGTGGTGTGGCTGAATGCTCATGAGACCCTAAATCCAATCCCCAGTACTGCAAAATAATGAGATTATGATGATGATGATGATGATGATACTGATGTTGATGATAAAAACATTAAGATCTAAATACTTGTTTATTAGCCTGATATATTTGGTAAAGCAACATAGATCACAAATAAAAATATTCATATATAAAATAGTTTTGAACGCATAGACTGACATGATTTTGACCTTTCAGGAGTCAACCTTTAGATGGTTTAGAACTAGGACCAGTGATGCCTACACAATTGAGCTGTTTACTGGTGTCTTTCTTCTTAGCTTCTGGCAGAATTTAGTGTGACCCTTTCCAGGCTACTGCAGAGAGGTTCCTGGAGACATGTGCCAGTTTTCTGTAATCTGCTTTGCATTATCCACAGTCCAAACATTGATAGATGGATGCATCCCTTAATCCTCTGCAGTGTATTTTAGACTGTGGGAGAATGATGGCCACTCTTTGAAATCCTTGCTCAGTTATGAATTTAGTCATTCAGTTTTCCCTTAGTCACAGTGATTCTCTCTGTGCTTTTTCTGAAATACATTGTCATCAATCTATTCTCTTTTCCTCTTGCTCCGGGTGACCACACATCTATCTTTTCTGTTGTTTTGTGTCTTTAAGAACTTATGGATGTCTATTGTGGAGAAGGGCATCACAGTGAGTGGCTTCTTTCCAAAGGTGATGCCTTTGGGATGTGTGGGTGTGCTTGAATTTCACCTATTAATGCCTTGTAGTTTTTAAGTTTGTAGTTGGATCCTTTTTATTTTATTTTATTACTGGTACATGAAAGTCAGGGCTGCTGATTTTTGCTATTGTGAGGAAAGCTAAAATTAATAATTTGAACAAGTCTTAATGGATACAGATTTTCACTTAATTTACATGCTTACTAGTTTATTGATGAAGTTATTTGCCATAAGCCATAAACACACATCTTGTTTTTCACTTCAAAAAAGGGATAGAATATAAAAAGATAAACAAGAAAAATTCAATTTATTGATTTGAAGCAAGTATGTTTGATGTAAGATTAACTATAATTAGAAGTTTTAACTTAGAAGTTATACTTCAGAACATTCTAGAAAACTCTCAGGATGTTGGTGTATTAGGCAATAAATCAAGGACAGAGAAGTTGTGTGATGGATAAAGCACTTTTCATTTCAAGGACCAGCATTTGGACACAATGATATGGATGAACTGCCTGAAATCTCAGCTTTCCAGAATCAGAGAATGGAGTTCCTGGAAACAAGCTTACTGGTTAGATCAGCTAAACCTACAAGATTCAGGTTCTGCAAAAGACCCTGACTTAAAATATAAAGTGAGGAGTGATGGAAGATGGTATCCGTATCAACCCTCAGCCCCGACGGCCATGTATACACACACTCACATTCAGTTTCACACTCCTACGTACTCACACCCAAGTACACACAATATGAACATGCACATACATGCAAAGACATGGAAAAGAAACAATAAACCAAACAGAACTCCTAATTATTGTTATAATTACTTGTCACAGAGTTGGTGTTAAGCAAACAGTATCAACCTTACTATAACTTATGTCTAAGATAATATTTTCAAATATTTACTGCCTAGTAGCACTATCCAATAGCAAGGCCTCTCGATTTCCCATCCCAGCTCCTACTTGCCACAGCCTAATAAATCACATATGAGTATGATCACAGGGTACTTCTGAGATTGGCATAAACCACTGAACAAAGTAATTCTCCTTCTATGTTGTCTTAAACATTGTCATTCTTTTGTATGGCTAATAAGAATGGATTGGAAATGTGTAGAGCCTACATTCTTTATGCATTTTTCAACTGATGGGCATCATCATCCCTAATTTTCTGCAGAGTAGTTATCCAGATCCTTATGAATACTAGCATATGATCCCCTACATAATGACTCTCTCAGCTCCTATGGTACATTTTTAATTGAGTTTACTCTTACATTTTCTTCATTTCTTATATATTCTGGATATTAAGCCCTTGCAGATGTGTAGTTTGAATCATATATTAAGGCTTCTGATTTAGTGTTTTTGTCAGATTCCTGAGTACACATAGAGTTGGTCTCTGTGTCTGTATCTGTTTCATGTCCCTTTTCTTGGACTTTTTTCCTTCTGTTTGTTTTGTCTTATTCTGATGTGTTAGCTTTTGTTTTATCTTATTGAATATAATTTTATTTTATTTTACTATTATTCCTTAGACACTTGTTTGTTTTCTAAGGAGAAACACACCAGTTAGAGCTAATTGGGAGGGGAGGTAGGGAGGAACTTGAAGAAGTAGAGGGAGGGAACACCCTAATCAGAAATTTTTCTGTAATAGCAAAGTGATTTCTTTAGTCACAGAGTACAATGATGTTAGATGATTTTTGACAATATAATTATGTTAAATTAGGAGCCAAGTAGTTATTTTCAAAGTGCCTGCCCAACTGGCTGATATCACAAACTTCTGCATATTATAAGGCATATAATTCAACAGCTTCCACTGCTCTCAAAATAATTTACTTTTCCTCTGCCTTTTAGAAAACAGTATACAGATCAGGTCAACAGTTATACAAGCATTGCATATTGGTAATAAAATGAGGATACACTGATTTCTTAGTATTAATTATTACAGTCCTAATTGATGCCTATACAGTGACACAACCATAGATGTATTTCAAATGCAATTACATTTGAAATTTGTTGATGTGTACTTTATACAGGTGATACATTTTACAAGATAAAACATTACCTTGCTATAGACTACTTCCTCCAGGGTAGCAAAAATTTCATTACTGCTGTAGAATTTCCCAGGTCAGTTTTCATTTGACAGCAAGAAAAGCTGTGCCTATTAATGAAATGGAACAGGGGAATGCCATGATTGAGCTCCCAGTGGCTCTGAACTAAATTTTTTATACCATACTATTTACTTTAGAAGTTATTTGTCATTTGTTTTGTGACACTCATTTAAGACAGTGCATTTGTGAATTGTTGTCTATATCTTTATTAATTATATCCTTAGTTTCTCTTAGTTGTCTAACTTACGAATACCTTCTAGGAAAAATTATTTAATGAAAGTTTGGGGATTTGACATCTCTCATTTAATAAAATCATCATTTTGAACATACAGAATGTTAGGTCATAGGCAGTTCAAATGTCCAAAAGTGAACCAAACTGGACTCTGAATTTCCGATGGTTAAATAAAAGCAAACATGCCTAAGGATCTTAAGAAACTGGTTCTCATCTGCTCAAAGGAGCCATTTGTCTTACCTTTGGGAAAACTGACTCATGGCTCCCCGGATATGCACTTGTAGTTGCATACCAAAGCCCACGCAGCTTCTAGGCCTCCCCCCTCCCTACACTCAAGTACTTTTTCTACATTCCCAGGTCCATGATGGCCTTCCTGGGCCTCTATCCTCCCAGATACCCATATTCTTTTTATAAAGGCAAGGTTTAACCCCATCCCTGCTTGTCACTCCCTTACTCTCTCTACTGTTTACTCCTGTCACTATTGTCTCTCGTGCTCTTCTTACTTCTTTCAAAGATAGCTCTGGCCATTTCCAGTCTTCTTTCCTTTCTCCCTGTTCTGGATTCTGGATATTGTCTGTCTCAAATATAAAATAAAAACATTTCCTTTAACCATATCATGGAGCGGTCATGTTGGCAATTTCTTTACTGTGCCCCCCTCTGTTGCCAAAACCCTCACATGCACAAGATAGTTATTATGCAACATTACTAATGAAATGTTATAAATAATCATTCACTTTTAAATTATCAATACCACACATATGCATATAAGCGTGCAAACATGTGCCTTAATTTTTTTCAAAAGGAGTTTCAATCAAAAAAGTGAGCAGTTTTGAAAACTGCGTCCTGGAGTATCCGTCTATAGTTCTGGTATCCACTGATAAGAATTCACAGTACCACATGGTACCTGCCATTTTAATGACCCAGATGAGAAATATTAGGTATAACAATTATTTCTCCTAAAATATCTGAGCCAGACATTTTATTATTTGTAGTTTAACAACTCTGATAGTTTGAGCATGTTTGAGCACGTTGACTAAGGCCTATGAGTGGATGACTCCAAGGTAGCCACTCACAGTATAGCTTCTCCTCCCCTTGTTCGCAGACTCTTCCTAGTTGACAGTTTCTAGACTTCAAGAACATTGTTGCTACTTTTCCTCTTGAGGTAAAAGGAGAAGGAAACCCCAAGCTGTCATATTTACTTTTGAACAAAAGTGTTGCTTAGCAAAGAAAATCAAATGCTAGACGTTTTTGTGAAATGCGTTACCAGAAGCTCTTGTCTTAGAGGAAGGCCAGTGACAGACAGGACAGGATGCAGGCATCCAGCACAGGCATCTCCGCGTCAAAAATGAATTCTAAAAGAGATCAGCTTTCCAAAACCTTCCTGACAATGGCAGAATGAGAAGGTAGTGACAGACCAGCTTGGTGTCCCGATTTCGACATCTGTCCTTGTCTGCCGTCTTTCCTCTTTCACATCTCCCTCCCACCCCGGTCATCCCTCCTTCTGTAGCTGTTCTCATGGACTTCCATTGTTTTCTTTTTGGTTGTGTAGGAGCCTTAACCTTGCATAACCAAGCCCCCTCTACAGCCCCTGTTCTCTTTCTGTCCTCATTGAAGTCAAATAATCTGGTTTAAATCAGCATTATAGTCATCTAGTATTTATCAAACACTTTTTAATCACTTTTAGCCTGGGCATTAGTAATATCCCTTGTTCTTTCTTAATCTAGCAAGAATAATTATAGTATGAAACATTCTTATAAGCATTGTTTCATATTGCATGTACTTTAAAAGTCTACATTAATTTATTGTTATGATAATAATTTCTTATTTTGAAAAACACATAGTTCCTGATCTGCTTTTAAATTTTCAGATCATGTAGAGAAGAAGGTTAGTTATTTATATACAAAAATGAGATAATTATCCCTCTGTGTGTTTATGTCTCTGTATATGTTCACATTAGTAATTATGAGTATATAACTCTTCTGAATTTCTGTATGGTATGACTGGTATTGTTTTTCCTTTATCATTGGTTGGGTTTTCATCAAGCAGGGACGGCTATGGAGGGGTCGAGTAGAATGATTGCCTCTCTCTGTCTCTTCTGCTTCTTCTTTTTCCTCTCCCTTTTCTTTCTTCTGTCTTTGATTGCCACCTGCAGGTTCAATTACACCAGACTTTTTTATTTTTACCTTGTGTTGTATGTAGTATCAGAATGCAACAATTACTTTCATAAATAACATGTCTTCCTTCCTTGTCCATTTTATGTTCACAAATTGACTGGTTTTGAAGGAAAACAGGTTAAAACGTGGCACAGTTACCTTTGCCTACTTCCTGTTAGCCAAGAGACATCGTTTCTTACATGGTACTCAGTGTTCCACACAGAAGGCTGATGGAAGTATGTTTTCTGTGTTGATGCCCCAGATCTCCACAAAAATGCTGATGGTGACTTGAAGATAGTCTCATTTGTCCCTAAGTAAGAAATTCAATCTGCTGTCTTCTATTTCTATAGTAATTGATGCAATACATACATCTTGGGGACTATAGAGATGTCCCCTCTGGTTAAATGAAAAGACTTTCTCAAAGGACCCAGGTTCAGTTCTCAGCACCTACATCATGCCTCACAGCCACCTGAAACTCCTGTACCTGGGACCTGATGCCCTCTTCTGACCAATGCAGGCACTGCATATATTTGGCATACATTTAGGAAAAATACATAAAATAAGATAAAAGTAATAATTTATTTTAACTATATTGCATTAGATACTTTATTGTATTTTTCTCTCCAATGCAGGGTCTATTTCCAACCTTTCTGATTTTATTACAACATGTTTTACATCACTAGTGAAATAATTCAATTTTCAAAACAATCAACTACCCCAAACAATCATGTCAAAATTGATGATCCTGTTGGCATATACCTAGCTTCCACTTGATGCCTGCAACAGCCTTACTGTTATTTCACTGTAGCCAGACACAGGCTGTTAGTTTTCTAGCCTTTCTATTTTATACCTTTACTTGTGTATAGCTTCTTGTCTTGCAAGCAAGCTTAGGAACATGTGAAACTTCAATGCGTTCTCAGTATGTAGTGATTCAGGAAAGTAGGTCATTGTATTGATCAACTGATGCTTTGTCTCTTTAATTCCTTTGAGGAACTTGATATCTGTTGTCAATTCAGATACTCCACTATGCACCACGTAACACTAGAAGCTTTTACTTCTATTCGGCTGCCCTTGTACCCATGGCATCCTTTTCTTCCCGTTGCATTCCTTTATTTTCTGGACTCTGAAACTACCACTCTGTTCTCCACTTCTGTGAGATCAGCATTCAGCCTCCACATGGAAGTGAGAATGTTTGGAATATTTCCTTCCATATAGGGTCCTACAGTTCCGTTCCCAGTGCTATAAATGACAGGATTTTCTTTATGTTATTCATGAAGAGTAGTCCAACCTGTCCAAATACATTTTTTCATCTGCCCACACATTGGTTTTTCTGCTAGATTAGGGGTGGATTTCTTAGTGTTATGAGCTGCATTACAGTAATTATATGAATGCAGGTGTGTCTTCTACATAATACTATATATTTACATATATAAATTATTTATACATTATATAAATATAATATGTTTATACATGTCCAATTTTGTATTGCAGCCAAGATTTGCAGCGAATAAGACTGTAGAAGTGGTTACCCTCTTGTTCTTGAGTCTACGAAGAGGAAAGCTTATAATATATATGCTTTAGTATGTTAAGTTACATACCTTCTATACTCAAATTTTGAATGACTAATTTCATGAAGGAAGGCTTCATTTTGGAAAATTACTTTTATCCATCTGTTGTGATCACATGATGTTGCACTTCATTATTTTGCTATGATTTAGCATGTTGATTTATATACATGCTGATATATCTTAACCTGCCTGGGATAGAGTTAATTTACCCATAATGGATCATCTCCTTTCTATGATGATTGATTTAATTCGTTAGCATTCACTGAAACATTTTGAATGAATTTAATCAGGAATGCAGTTTGTTCTTCTCTTTCTTTTCTGTCTCCTTCTGTAGTTTCAGTATCTGAGTAAGGTCAGCCATAATTAATAACAATAGCTATCAGTTTTTAACAATGGTCTTCCTTTTAATTATGTAGAATTTCTTTCTTCAACCTAATGGTTTTTTTTTTTTTTTTTTTTTTTATGATTTTAAAATTTCACATAGTGCGCCCTGGTCACATTCACTTTCCTTTCCTCTCAATTCTGTCCTCTAACCCTTCTGAACCCACCCATAAATTAAAAAAAAAAAAAAAAAAAAAGGAAGAAAAAATTACAAGTCTAATTTGTGTTGCTCATATATTTTCTGGAGTCTGGTCAAACTCCCACTGCTCAGCCCCTGAAAGAAAACCGAAACCTTCTGACCCACCAGAGACCATCACTTGTGGAGGGGTACACTTCAGTTCCTTATCACAGGCTTTAAAGCATTCTCTTCCGTGTGTTCCTGTCTGGGCTGTTACTGTTTTGGGGACAGGGAGTTGTCATAGGAGTCTTCTAGGAGAGTCCTCCTCAGCTGTGAATCTGCAGCCATAGACACCTGAACAGGGGCAGCTCCCTTGCCCTTAGATTCCCTCGTGGGTGCGTTCATGTTTTCATCCCTTCACTCGATCTTGGCTTTTATAAATCTATGCAATCTGCTTTCTTCTCCAGTTGGAGAATTTAACCAATTTATATTCAAGATACTGATAGGTCAATAAAAGAGTACTCTCTCTCTCTCTCTCTCTCTCTCTCTCTCTCTCTCTCTCTCTCTCTCTCTCTCTCTGTCTGTCTGTCTCTGGTGGTTTTGTTTTGTTTCTGATTTTGTTCTGTTTCTCATTTCTTTCTCTTGTGTTTTTCTTTGTTTTGGGATATATTTTATGTTGATGTAATATATTTCTCTTTACATTTTGTGTGTCTGTGTTGCTATGAAGGTTTGTAATTTTATGTGTAAATGATTCTATCTATCTATCCATCTAAAACATATATATCTATCTTATATGGCATATATATGTCTGGTGATGCTAAATTCCTTGTTTTCTTATAGATCAGTTTATTTCTTGTAATCAAAAAATTTATTTCTCCATGGTTTAGTGAAGGATTACATTTAAAGAGTATTTAACATTTTAATATAATTTATCTTTATTATATTCCTCCCTCCCCACCTCCATACTTACGCAACTTTATATCCTCCTTCTCTGTCCCTCTCTTTGTCTCAAAATACAAAACAAATCAAAGCAAACCAAACCAAAACCCAACAAAAATATAAATATCAAAGTATACAAAGCAAAACCAAGTAAATCACAAAAAAAAATAAAATTCCAAAATAAAACAAAATACACACAGAAAAGAAACCTGGAGTCCATTTTGTGTTGGCTGCCAACCCTTGCACAGGGTGCCTGCTCTGAAGAGCGGTTTGTATACCCAGTGACACATCACTGGAGAAAACTCAATCACTGTCTCAGAAAGTATCAATTGGAAATAACTTGCTGGCTGGGAGTGGGACTTTTATGTCAGCTTACCTTTCTCAGCGCTGGGATTTGGTCCTGTTTGAACTTGTGTAGGTGGTATTGTCTGTTGCAACAGTCTCTGTGAGTTCTTATCTGTGTCATCTCTGTCGTGTCTAGATGATGCTCTCTCCTCTCAGTGATCCACTCCCTCTTGAGAGTGAAGACTTTCTGCATCCTTGTTTTAATAGATTCCTGAATATTGAAGGGGAAAAGTTTGATTAAGACATCCTACTTAGGGCTGATGAGTCCAAAATCTCTCACTATCTGGACATTGTCCGGTTATCATTCCCATCTACTGCAGGAAGAAACTTCTCTGTAGTGGGTGGAGCAATGTGTTGATCTATGAGTAGAGTTATCAATCATTAGGAGTTATTTTGTTGCAATGTTTCTTTAGCAGAATAATACCAAGTTTCCCCCTAGGACATATGACCTATTTTTTTTTTCTTTCCAGATATTAAATAAACCATATAACTCTACTGGCATGAAGATTTCAATTGGGAAGCCAGATGTTTGTTTAATTGGAATTTCTTCATGTAATTTTTTTCCTTTCATGCTGTTCTTATGGATTGTGTGTGTGTGTGTGTGTGTGTGTGTTGTTGTGTTTCTAACAGTTTAGCTATAATATTTGTGAGAGGAGATCACTTTATTAAGCTTTTTTTTTTTTTGAGCTTTATTAAGCAAAGTGTTCAGCCATTATTACATATATATTCCTGTCTCTGCCTTTCCCCTTCTCTTTCTTTTTGGACTACCTACAATGTATGAAGTTGATCACTTATAGGTACACTATAAATCTCAGAGGCTTTCTTCTGAATTTCCATGTCTTTTTTTTTCTTTCTGTTTTTTTTCCCCTTTCTTATCTTACTGTGTTATTTTAAAACGCCTGTCTTCAAGTTTAGAAGTAGTTTTCTTTGCTTTTTTTTCCTGTCTGCCTCATTTTGTGCTGAGGCTCTTAACTGTGCTTTTAAGGATATTTATTGAGCTATTTAGTTGAGGGATTTCTGTTTGGCTCCTTTTTCTCCCCTCTGCATCTCTTTGCTGACTTCCCACTCATTTCACATGGCGCCCCCTCAGCATTCCATCAAGCTGACTTAAAAAAAAATAATCCTCTGAGTTTCTCTAAAATCTATATTTTGAATTATTTGTCAGGCCATTTACTGATATCTTCCTCATGATTTGTTGCTAGGCAGTTATTGTCCTTCTAAAGAGAGTTGCTTACCTCTGCCACGCCACGTTCATCATGATTCCTACAGTACAAAGTTGTTATTTGTGCATTTGGCAGGTGGTTTTCAGGATAAATTTTACTGGTAAGATATTTTCACACAGTGGTCCATCTTAGGTTTTACTCGTGTCATTTGTGTTGACTTATGTGCTATGTGGACACTAAGCTACAATCTATGTTGATGACACCACCTGGTCTCCCAAAAGCTTCAGGGGATGTTGGGAGGATTACACAGCACATGCTGCAGGTGCTGGCACGGCACTCATTGGCTGTCATCTGTTCGTATGAACATCTGTAAATTCCTGTGGGACAGGGTGTGCATGAGATCACTCTAGTGTACCCAGGATGGTGAAATGCAGTCAAGGAAAGAGCAGAGGCACAGTATCCTTTGGTTTCCAAGGGCTGTGTAATCTGGGGCTGCCACAGGAAGCCTAGGTAAATGTGAATCATGGTACCAAGTATGAAGATGGAGCCCTTGTCAGTCTCTGACATCACCACATGGGTCCCACTGCACCCATTGCAGCAGTGAGCAATGAGCCCAGATACCATGCCACGTACTCTACACCTATGGGCAGATAGTTGTAGGCTTAGATTACAAACAAACAAACAAACAAACAAACAAACCTACTTTACTATAGGAGTATCAAATTTTCCTCAGCTGTCATCGCTCTGATAAATTCTTAGTGACATAAACTTTAGATTCTATACAACACTTGAAATTGGTGACTTCCTACCTATGTTTCTCTTGACTTCTTTATTTCTGCAGGCAATGTGGGAGGAAAACATTCTTTTATATTACAACTATGATAAAATTTTCAAGGAATAATAACCTGAACTAAAAGTTGTGTCCTTTGGAAAAATAGTATAGGGTAGTTACCGACAAAGATCAGATGGACGAGAGAGGAGCAATGTCTGTTTCTTTCACCTAAACTTATCTTAATAAATAGCTCAGGAACAGTGATTGTGGGAGTTCTCAGGAATTAGATGCAGAAGCATTAAACTTAATAAACTTCCTCATTTAGTTTCTAATCCAAGCAGGTACTGCCTCAAAGTTCTTAAGTTGCACAATTAAGGTAATTAACAGTAAAGAACTCTAATTGCCTTAAAGGTTTTCTAATTGCTTTTGAATTTTCTTATAATTTAGATGAATACATGATAAAGTAAAAACCATGTCAAAGAGAGAAAGTGTTGCTAATTTTGCAGAGAATCCAGGATTCTTTGATGTTTGGAAGCAGGAGGAATGAAAGGCGGAGGAAGGGCCACCTATCAGATGAAAGGAAGCGCTGCATCCAGTGATGTATGCACATGTGAGAACATATTTAATGAGGAAGGGTCAGTCATATGTAATATTTAAGGAAAGGCATAGTGCAGCTACAGCTATTGGCATTTTAATATGAAAGATAAAACATGTTAATAACATTTGTATAAATTAAATTGAATTTTGAGGTAGAGAACCAAAAGACGAAACTAAAGGAACAAACTAGAGGAAAAAGACTTGGCAGATGAGGACCACAAGAGTCAGAGAACCCTCCCTTCCTTCAGCCCTACCTTTCCCCACCCTTCTTAATATCGTCTTTCCTTCCTTCCTTTCCTATTTTCTTCTTTTGCTTTCCTGTTTAGAAAATTGTTAAAAACTACCTTTCTACAAAAATGAAACTAGTGCAGTGATCTATGATGACATGCTGAAGGTTGTATAGGAAAAATAATATTCAAAAGATGATTATTAGTTACAGAGTTTTTTTTTTTTTTATCAAATTGTATTTTTCTATAGAGAGTTCTTTTCTGCACAGATGTGTGCCTACTAGCTATTCCACTCCACGTGCCCATGGCAACAAAGTCTTCAGAGAGCTCAGGGCTTTCTCTTCTTTTATTTTAACATTTTCAATCTCTGTATCATTAGTTTGGTATAATTGCAATTAATAATAAAAGTACATTTTAAATTATATGTAGATATAAACACATACACATATAACTGAACATATTTGAGCAAAGTAAGTTTAATATATATATTTTTTTTTTTGCTTAGAGTTCTTTCAAAATCTGTGAATCCATTGGAGTCAGATAGTACAAGTTAAAACTGTTTGCATGACAGTATTAAATAATTCTGAAGGTTTTAGTTTGTCTCCAGAAGCTAAATGCTGATAGGGAAACCATTGTGTTTTTGTATCATGGAAGAAGAAACTAAGGTTTAACTCTCAGAAAATTTCTAAGTAGTTAGATATGGGATAAACCTGACATATTCAAATATTAAGTATAGTGAACACTGGCAGAGTCTTTGCTTGCTTATGTTAAAGATGTTAATAATTTATTTCTCTTTGAGTCATCCACGATTACCAAAGTTTAAATTGCTATGTATTGATATCATTTTGAAATTGGTTGTTTCAGTTTTAGAGAAATAAATGAAAAGAGTATAGATAGAACTCGTAGGAGCTTTTCTTTCATTTTGCATTTTTTTTCAACTGAAAATGAGAAAAAAAATCTTAACACCCTATGTCATTATGCTGTCTTAGCTAATGAAATGGTCAAAATCATATTTTATCTTTACTATCCTGCAAACTGTTTTCCATTTTCTCAATCCTTCATCTGACTGTAAGTATGAAGAATGACAAATGAGTGAACTACAGAAAAAGCATGATTATTTGTGTGTGTGTGTGTGTGTGTGTGTGTGTGTGTGTACACGCGTGTGCACATATGTTCAGTGTCAGTACCACCTAGAGATCATAGAAATTTACTTTTGTTTGAATGGGTTCAGAAATGAACAAATATCCTGTGAAATAAATTGAATAATGCTGCTGACTCTCAGTCACAGACACCCTTTGTAACCCTTGTACTGATGGTTACTCTTCTGCTGAACTACCACCATTGGCCAAGGTCCCGGCAACATCCTAGGTAAACAGTCCTGGTACTTTTTGCATCTCTTATTCACAGATCCTAAAAGCAATGTCACTGAAAACAATACCAGGAGAATTAGAAAGAAGAAAAAACTATTAAGAGTAAGTAATTTTGTTTCCTTCTGTAGGTCAGGTTTTATTATAAATTAGCCACCTGTCTCAGTTCATCCCGGCAGCACTGTTCAACTAACTATTCATGCGCAGCTAGGAGCCTAACTCCCCACACCACAACTCCAGATGCAAATAGAGCTTAAGTGGAAAGGGAAGCACACTATGTGCCTATTTAGTTGATTCCAAAGGTGTGAAAGTCCTGTCCCAACCAGAATGGCTTCCACAACGACCCGGGAAAAATGATGAGGTTGCACTTACAAGTGTGACTTACTTTGCCTAAAACGGTACTCTTTCAGCAAGCAAGATGCCACATCTCAGTGCCCACAGAGGTAAAATATTCTGACAGGTAATGCTCACAGTTCAGAATTTAAATAAGATCCACTGAAGTGATAGAAGAGGTGCAGATCCCAAGTAGATTTTATCATGTATTACAAGTCATGGAGAATTTCTTCAGCAATGTGTGTGTGTGTGTGTTTAATTATTTTGCTTATTTATATTCCAGATATTGCCCACTCCTGGTGCCCCCTGAGTTATTCACTGCATACCCCTTTCCTTTTGACTCTGAGAGGGTGCATGCACCCTGCCCCGCATCCCCATTCCCTGTAGCATCAAGTCTCATTGAGGCCAGACAAGGCAGTCTTTTGCTACATGTATGCCAGGACCTCAGACTACCCTGTCTATGCTCTTTGGTTAGTGGCTTAGTCTCTGGGAGCTCCTGGGGGTTGGGGAGAGGAAGGTGGGCAGGATCAGGTATGGGGAGGAGATAGGAGAGAAGCCCAGTGGATCAGTAGAGTGAATAGAAATATGCAGCTGCTGCGGCTGGGGTGGGAAGAGGAGGTCTGGAAAACTTCTAGAAAGGCCCAGGGACTTGAGAGGTGCCCAGTACATAATCTGGGTGACCTTAATCAAAATACCCAACAGTGATGAGGTGAAACTTTCACAGACCACCTCCAATAATTAGACAGGGCCCCTGTGGAGGGATGAGGACACCGATCCAGCTTAAGATTTTTCGACCCCAGAATTGTTACTGTCTAAAAGAAATGCAGGGACAAAACCAGAGCAGAGACTGAAGGAATGGCTCACCAATGACTGCCCAACTTGGAATTCATTCCATGGGCTGGCACCAAACCCTGACACTATTACTGATGCTACGTTGTACTTGTAGACAGGAGTCTAGCATGGCTGTCTTCTGAGAGGCTCTACGAACAGCTGACTGAGACAGATGCAAATACTTAACAGCCAAGCACTGGACTGAGTTGGGAACTCCTACGGAAGAGTTAGGGAAAGGACTGAAGGAACTAAAGGGGATGGCAACTCCATAGAAAGACCAACAGTGTCAACTAACCTGGACAGCTGGAAGCTCCTAGAGACTACGCCACAAGCCAAGGAGTAACTTTATGAGCCTTCCACCTGAAGTGTGTGTTTTAGTTAACTTTGCACGAGACAGCAAGCGCCTCTCTTCACTGCACTATGTTACCACCATGGCTGTGGGTTCAGAAAGTATTTCAGTATGTCACTTCAGTGTGTCACAATGACGGCTGTAGGGTCGCTTGAGTTGAACATGAAAGTATCCTCTTTGAAATTGAAACACTATTTTGACTTGAAGGAATATCCAAGATACAGTTCATTATTCAGTCTTGGGTACTTAGCAGATGCGTTCTGGAACATGTAAGTGATAACCCATGCACACGTTAGTTGTCAGTGAGGAAACCAGCCTTTAAGCAGAAATCAACATTTTGAAAAACTGGTAAGTACTTCCACAGGTGTGACAGATGCCCAATTCTCAAAGCACTTTCTCTAAGTCTGAGGCTGATGAGAGGGGAGAGGGATGCATAGCAGATGTTTGGCTGTTTTAATGATGTACAATACATTAATAACCTGGGAGAACACTATGCTGGAATTCAAAAGACAGTATCTTTATTTATTTTGAAGAGAACTTTGTAATTCCTTCTATGCCTATAGTTTACAATGCTTAGAAAATAAAGAAAAAGAAAACTTCAGATACCTCCAGAACTAAACAATGAAACTGTAGCCAGTTAGAATTTCAAGAGACCCAGAAAATTAAGACAGCAACTGAATATTTATGAGAAAGGAGTGCTGACTATTCTGCAGATTTATGCTTTTTCTACAATCACTTATATTTTATGTTGTTTTGTTTAAATCAATATGAGGTGTAGAGGAAATAAGTGGCTAAAGTATTTGGCCCCTTTCCTCTTAATATTGCTTATTATTTCCTAAAAACAACCCCATGTGATGCCTTTCAGATGGCAAATGTTAGGGTTTAATTGAAAGACATTCTCCAAGGTGAAATAAGTTTTGATATCACAAGGCCAAGTATATTTGCCTTGCGATAAGTAAGATCCCTGTTGAAGTGACAGATATGCTTGTAGCCTGGTTTCCTTCTAGGGTATTTTAGGTGCTCTACCAGAAATTCCAGATTAAGTCAGTACAAATAAGCAAAACACAGAAAAATATCAATGATTACAGCAAGAACCCTTCCATTTTGACATATATTTAAATTTCATACAATGTCATGTTAATTGGTTACATAATGAAAATTATTCCCTTCTCAGAAATACAAGAACATACTGAATACTCAGGAGTAACCTATAGGTTTCCTCTGATTTTTCAATTAAATATGATTTGATTACCAGAGGACAGGGAATTACAAATTCAGAAATGGCTTCAAGGTGAATTCTTGAACAGAAGCAATTTACTTATGCTAATGCCGGCTAACATAAGCAATTCGAGTAACTGTCAACACTTTAAAAGGTTTGGAAGGCATTGATGATGCTTAGAAATATTTAAACTTAATGTCCTAATTTCATTTAGTTAGTTATGGGGTGATATATAAACATGTAACTCAGTTTTAGCTATATATATACTGTTTACCAAAACACCTTTATCTTTCTCATCTACCATTCTTTCTCCATTTTTATGTCTTCATTTCTTGTGAAGAAAAATTGATGTTGAATGTGTATTTACCAAAATTGAAAAAATGTTTCAATCCATTTTTTGCTGGCATGGCAGAATATTTGAGCCTGAGTAATTCAAAGCAAACATAGAAATTGTAAACTTAATTTTAAGAATGTGTTTAAATTCAATTTTTAGGATTTCACAAATGAATATTATAGTTTCTACTTTACACTCGCCCCTCCAACTCTTCTTATATCCCCTATTTCAGCTCCGTGACACTTTTAAAATTTTATAATATACACAAACACAGAACCTGCTGAGTACATTTAATATTGTTCATATGTATGGTTTAAGGAATGACTCTTTGGGATCAAATAACCCTTTGGGAAGCGGTCATTCCTACAAAAGACTTACTTGGCCTCTCTCAGCAGCCATCTGTAGCTCTTTTTTAGGGGTGGGGTATGTGAGATTTCCCCTATCCAAGGTGACATGTCAGCTAATATCATTGTCCACGTCTTGTTTAGGGTAACATTGTTAAGATTTCATGGAAGCAACTATGTCATGTATAGACAACACAATCTCACACAGACATTCTGGTCCTCTCAGTTCTATAATCTTTGCACTCTTCCTTCATGATGTCTATCTAGCCTTTGCCATAGGTGTTTGGTTGTAGATAGATCATCTGCAAATGGAGTTGTCCTCTCCATTTGACCAATTCTTGATTTCTGTGATTGTCTTCACTATGACTCCATTTCCTTGATGAGTCACGAGAGCTACACTTATCTGTGGATACAACAATAAGTATTTAGAATGCAACAGGTAATCATACTGATTTAGGAAAATGGCCGTAATAGGTTTTCTCTTGTTCCTCAACTAGGGTCTTAGACCTCACCAGACACAGGTAATTGACTTTGCTTACAGTATCAGGGATATTTTCTTTCCTCATGAGCAGGCCTTCAGTCCACTTGGACTGCTATTTGTTACTGCCAATATAAAGGTACCACTATAAATTTGTAGCCTTGGGTTATCTTGCCTTGGTGATCATTGCTGTGACTTGTAGCTGCAACTGGGAAAGACTTGCTTTCTTTTCTCACATAGCAGCTAGCATGTCATCTCCATATGTTATGGGAGCCGATTCCCAGGGAGGAGGGAGAATGGCAGATCATCTACCACCTGTGCCCAACGTGTGTGCTGTCTTTAGCAACAGGGTTTTTCTCTTTGACTGAGAGACAGCCAAAACAATGCCAATAGCTTGTATGTTTTCTGAATCTCTTTGAGATTGAGTTTCCATACGCTAGGTAGTGAGTTTTTTGTTAAAGCTCTTGGGGTGAACATTATAACTCTTAGTAGCCTAACCTCAATTAAATTATTTATACTTCTACACATACACAGTATCTATGTATCTTTAAGTAAACCTGATGTTTTCTTGTATGTTATTCCATCATCCTCTCTCCCTCAATATTGCTTTCCTTAGCCATCTCCAAATGAAACTTGCAATTCTTCTTATATTTCCATTTACAGCACTGGTAAATCTCTAAATCCCTTTCTCCTACCCTGTCTCCCTTTTTGCCTTCCTGACTTCTACAGAGACTCCAGGTTTTTAATCACATATAAAGATTCAGAGCTAGTATCCACAAGTAATAGAGAACACACAGTGTTTGTCTTTCTGGGTCTGGGTTACCTCACTCAGAGCAATATTTTCTAGTACCATCCATTTACTTTAAATATAAATTATAGGGGTGTAATTCTGCCATTGAGAACTCTCAGAACTTGTTGCCAGTGTCTCGTGAGTTCTGTCATGCCGTGTCTTCACAATGCTGAGAGAAAAGTAGGCATGGTTAAGTCAGAGGGACAAGTAGCCCCTCCTAAAACTGACCTCCTATAGGAGCCCTACTCCTGCCACAAGTGACCACATTCATTCACGAGAACAATGATCTCATGATGTAATTATCTTTTGAAGTATGTCTTCTCAATATAGCAAAAATGACAATTTAATCCCACCATGGGTTTAGGAGGGCACAAAATGGTATATGAAGCCACTGTAAAGTCCCCAAACTCTGTTCAAACTTAGGGGTATGCTTGGCTCCTTCTCTAAATGTTTATTATTTTAACTTAGCTGGTTTTTTTCCTTTTATCCACTTTCCATTTTCTGGGAAAATTTTGGAATTTTCCAGTGCAATAGGATTAAAACCTTAGTAGGATTAGGAATTCTATGGTAGAGTGGTTTGAATTATAACTATTTTATATTCATATAAATTTAAATTTGTTAATATAAAGATTAAAACATTTTATTATATATTACATTAATATTTATGCTATTTATGATATGTGAGTGTATACATGATTTTTAATATTTCTTTCCTTTAGTAGCAATGTATGAATGGATTTTAAGTATAAATCAACAGAGGAAAGATTTAAAGCATGTGCCAAGATTAACCAAAGACATCAGTATGAACTCTGTTCAGCCTGATGCAAATTCGATGATCAGACACAGTTTGGGCACTGGTAGTGAAGAAATAAAGGGGGTGGGAGAGATGACCCAAGTCCTGTCAGAGCTCTGGGGCTCTGGGAAGGAGGATGCACGTGTTCTCTATGTGCTGCCAGGTGGCATCTGGCTGTGGGAAGCCACGGAACCCCATTCTGCAGGGGTGGAGAGGGAGCAGTTTGGGGTCCCTGGGCCTCATGAGTCCAGGTATTAACAGATTCTAGCTCTTGGGCATCATAGGCCATCACTAGACACTGAGAAAGAGCTGAGAACAAAGTGGGAGCCCCCGGGTGGCTCAGTCAGCACTGGGGCCAAAGGGAAAATGGGCAGGGGAGAAGGTGCTGGGTAGTTCCCACATGGGCTAGAGTCTTTGGACTGATCTGGTAGCTGGAAACGCTGCTAAGCCTTTCCGTGAGAGATTAGACTCGGCTCTTTATGGGAAGGACTATTCCATTATTCTAGCATAGTGGGTCTTGATGATCAGAGATGGCCCATGGTTTTAGAGCTTTATTGGAGAGAGAGAGAGAGAGAGAGAGAG
>NC_034599.1:86795919-86822161 GCF_900095145.1 Mus pahari
AGAGAGAGAGAGAGAGAGAGAGAGAGAAGCCATGGCCACGTGGAAAGAGGGGAGAAGGGAGGGGGAGAGAGGGAGAAAGAGGACTAGAGAGAAAGCAAGAGAACCTAGAGAGGCAAGAGAGACAAGAGAGAGAGGAGGGGCCAAGCAGTTCCTTTTATAGTGGGATGGACTACCTTTCTCTTGTAGGGCAATTGTGGGGAGGAGCATACCTGGCTATTGCCAGGTAACTGTGGGGGTGGAGTCTGGACAGCCTACCTGACTGATGGCCATAGAATGACAGAGTTGAGGGCTCATGGTGTCAGACATTTGTATCTGGGGGTGTAGCTCACTGTTCCTTCCCGTGTAGGATTTTCTACTGGGTTTCCCGAGTAAGACTTGCTCGGCCAGAACACCGACTGACTTTCATGGTCCTACAGACACACAGAGAGAGATGGGCATGTGAGCATAGGGTCAAAGTATCCACAGACCCTCTCATCCATGCATACTGAAGGGCTAGAAGCAATGACCACCACACCCACGGAAGGCATGAGGAAAGCACAACAGCATCGTTTCTAAATATGCTTATCCAAAAAATGGACACTAGATTTTGGAGAAACCATCCATTTGGTCTGATTGGAAGGGAAAACACGTTCTGTACCATGAAGAAAAGGAAAACATTTTTTAAAAGGAACGTATGTACAGGAGTGCAGTAGGCAACCTGAAGCAGTTCCCTGCCGACTCACCTGCAAAAGCAGCGGCAAAGAAATAAGAGCATTGTTGATTAGCTCAGAATATCAAATCAGCATCCAAAAGTTCCCTGAACAAAAGTGATCCTTATGTCATAGTAAGGGTACCTAAGGCTCCCTAAATTCTCGTTTGCTGAGTTTTTCAGGAAAGTACAATCTTCTTGATGTCTAGTATTGTTCCCTCCACTAAGTCGCCAGCTGTTTTTTATTTCAGGATGGAAAGAGTTATCTAATGTATATCCTGGGGCTCAGAAGTACCTCCTGTTTTGTCCGTAGGTTCAGTCACCTAGCAGAAAGCCTGCTTGTGACTTTTCAGCCTCAGGATGATTGAAAGTGCCTAGACAACCAGGCATCAGCTGTCAGGAAGGTGAGACAGGGTTATTTAACAATAGAAATGTCCATACTTATTTGTCAACATTACACAGGGTGTTTATAATTTAAATATGCTCACGTGGGGCTTCCTCCTTGGCTTGGACTTCTCCCTCCTCAGATTGTATACATTATCGAGCCTCTGGAATATGTGCGAATCTAACCACAGGCCACAAAGCCTAATTATTTGTGTGTTTCTGATGAGCTAAAATGCACCGTAAATTTAAAATTCACATAATCAGGTTTTTACATCTATAGAAATAAAAAATTCACACAATTCAGTTTTTTTACATCTATAGAAATATAAACTGTTATTTGCCACAGTGAGCTCTGTGGCCTGTGTTTAGATTCCCACATATTCTAGAGGTTTGCTAATTTATACAAGATGAGTAAAGTCCAAGCAAAGAGGAATGCCTCCCCACATGTGATCATATTTAAATTATAAATCCTCTGAGTGATGTTTACCAATAAGCATGGACATTTGTATTGTTAAATAATTTCTTAGTGGTACAAGTTTGCATTTAATTCTTCCCTTCAGTATGAGTTTAAGTGGAAAAAAATCATCCTGTTCAATGGAAAAATATCCAGTGAAAAAAATTATTATAAAATGTTTAATAAAAACATTAATAAGTTATATTGTATCATGAATATACATATTACAAAACTAAAGATGTATTTATAATATATTAGGAAGCACTCATATATTGTTGAACTAAGATAAAAATTTAAAAGAAATCCAAGCATGATCTATTACATGGTTATTTCTAGGTTATAAATTTTAAGTGTATATTAATCATGCAGTCATTTACTTTCTCAAAAACGTAAAAGACAGCATGATTTTTTCTCAAAGTGCATTAATTTTATTCGTGCATTTTCCTTTCCCCCAGGTATCTCTGGTTGAGAGTAGATTGCAAAACCCTCCAGATAAGTAAACTTTAAGGCAAAGACTGTAACTTGATGTGATTTAATTGGATTTCTGTTTTTCTTTCACTTGTCTTTTTTAAGTATTTGTACAGTAGTATCTTTGATGACTTTTTTTGTATCTTTAATTCAAATAAGATTTTAAAATTTTTTCCATAGGGAACTATTTCTTTTTCTATTGCAACTATTTAATTTGAAGAAAGTAATAAATTAACCTAGTTAAAATATAGCCAATTTTAGTGTGAAACACTTTTTCTAATTATATGTATGAACTTAACATTCTTAAAAACGTTGTCTATTTTTTAAAATTATCTTTAGTCTTTTTTTTTTTTTTTTACAGTCCTGTCATTATCCCCTTCCATGTCTGCTCTCTTGACAATTCCTCATCCCATTCCTCCACTCCCATCTCCAAGAGGATGACCCTACCTTCCCCCCAACCCTGCAAAGTCTCCCCACTCCATGGGGATTCTCAAGTCTCTCAAGAGTTCTCCTTGAGGCCACACCAGGCAATTGGTCCTCTGCTGTATAGTGTGGGGAGCCTTGTACCACCTAGTGTATGCTACCTGATTGGTGACTCAGCATCTTAGAGATCTTGGGGGTCTGGGTTAGTTGAGACTGCTGGTCTTTTTATGCAGCCATCCTTCTCCACAGCTTCTTCTAGCCTTTCCCTAATTCAACCATATGGGTCCCTGAGTTCAGTCCAATAGTTGAGTATAAGTATTTTCTTTTGTCTCAGTCAGCCACTTGTTGGGCCTCTCAGAGGGCAGCCATGATAGGCTATGGTCTTTAAGCATACCATAGCATCAGTAATAGTGTCAGGCCTTGGAGACTCTCCTTGAGATGGATCCCAAGTTGGGCCAGTCACTGGCCCTCTTTTTCCTAAGTCTCCTCTTCATTTTTGTCCTTGCATTTCTTTTAGACAGGAACAATTCTGGGTCAGAAGTTTGGACTGTGTGATGGCAACCCCATACCTCCACTTGATTCTCTATCTTTTTATTGGAGGAGGAATCCATAAGTTCCCTCTCTTCACTGTTGGGCTTTTTATCTAAGGTACCTCCCTTTGAAGCCTGATAATTTTATATGAAAAATACATATCTTGTATGTTACATAAATAGTGCATTAATGATTTAACTAACTTACTAGAAAAAATCAATAAATCCAGTTTTGAAATAAATATGAACATTTCAATAATAGTTTTATTTTTATTTTTTTTTGGTGGTTCAGTAGGTGACACCAATAGTCCTTCCTGAAAAACAATGATGGAATGATGCCTTTTACTTCTTTTATGACAGTATTATAAATGGTATGCAAAACAGTGATATAATCATTCCCTGATTCATCACTTTGTCTACCCCTCAATTAGATGTCATTGTTTGGGATTAATGGTGTGTACTAAGAGTATATCTGTATTCTAGCCAGAGGCATTAAAGGTGTGTGGTGTGTCTGCATTTCAGTCCAATCATATCTTTGAATGTGACCCTTTGCAGAGCAGCCATGCTGCTGAATTAAAATTTGTCTATAACCATGAGACTGCAAACTTGAGAACCACTGTCTCAGGTTAAAGTTTGATGACCCCTCATTGGCTGGTACCTTAGTTCATGGGTCAAGTTTATCTGGGCTGAGAGAGGACCTATTGCCTATTATATAACAAATAATATCAAGGTGAATTTCAATAGAATATTCAAATATGTTGCTATTAACTGCAAGACTATTTCCCTAAAACATAGTTAAAAAACCAGAGCCCATTTCTATCAATAATACTGTATAATAGATACATAAAAGTCAGTAGAGTGGTAGAGACATAGAGCTATTGTTTAGTTAAATCTATGAAAAGCTAATATCTATTTATGATTTATATAAAACTACTATAATGGGAATAAATTTGTGTGCAGACATTAGCAATACACATACAGTTATATTTCAGTACATATAACAAGGTAGCCAAAGATGTATGTGTATGAATAATGAAGGCCTAATTAGTGAAATCAGAGTAGGCATCTGTATGCCTAGATATATATAATTGAAATATTATATATGCACACACTGAAACAGGACAAGTTTTAATTATTCAAACAAAACAGTGAATACTACAGTAATTCTAAATTTATTTTCACTAAATAAGTTGCTCAAATAATTGTCAACATTTTATCTATATTTTATCTGCATGCAGTTCTACAAAATAAATTATAGTGGTTGATGTATTCTAATTTTCAAGTCAACTATATCATGAATAATTATATACAACTGCTAATTTAATCATCTCTGGTTTCTCCCTTTAGTCAGTACATTATTTACATAACTTTATTGTTATAGCAGACTTAGACTCATGGAGAAATTGAAATGAGAGAAGAGATCTCATTTACTTCAGTAACCCTCCCCCAAAACACACACAGACACACACACACACACACACACACACACACACACACAAATGGCCTTTCCAATTATCAATAGCTCCCAGCACAATAGCTTGTGGTAGGGCTGATGAGCCTTATTACTGATGATGATCATCATCCCTTGTCCGTGGTTGATGTTTACACTTGTATTCTTAATTGTCATTTCTACTTCCCACTTCTCAGCTCTAGTACATTCCTGAAATTGTTTTTGCTTTCATTTAATTAAATGTAAATATTGTCACTGATATGGGTTTAGGGCAGATAACAAATGCTTTGTCTTTATTTGTATTTCCCTCAAGAAACTGGCTTAAAATTTATAACTTTCTATTTTAAGAGAAATGAGTATATAAGGTGTGCTCTTTTGTTCTTATTTGTAAATAATCTGTTTGTTGTTTCTTTTAGGTGTTATATCAAAGACAAGACCTTTGTGAATAACCTTCACACTAACGAAGCTACATTAATTGGGGTGATTTTTCCAACAATCTGATCAGACATCCAAACAAAGAGACAGCTTGGTACATCTTACAACATAGAACTTGAGAAACCACTGAACTTCACTGTCCAGATTAATCTGATTCATCCAATCAATACTCCCGACTGTTTTTCTTAGTATAAAAAATTACAGTTTTGGAATGCCCAGGGTTTCTAATTCAAAAGTCCATAGAGGTCATCTTTTCAAGAACCTTCAGTCGTAATTTAGTATAGTATAGACAATCAAGGAAGCACATTTTAAATAACTGGTAAACAGTGCTTGTATAATTAAAAATTAGCTGTAACTGAGGAATATTACTGAAACTGAGGCTCAGCAGTGTCATCTTAGATTCTGAAAGAGAAAGCCTCAGCCACAGATAGACAGATGAGGACACTTCAAATCTTTTGTGTCCCGATTGTATCCTCTCCCATTGCACACTGTTCTTTATTTTTGATTCCACTGGAATTCATGTTAGAAAATATATCATGTTTGCTGAGTTTAAATTTTAATGCAGTATATGTCAATCTGAAGAGATAAAAATGGAATATATAATTTTTCTATAGAAAGAAAAACTTAATTGATACTGGGTTTTTTTGTTCTGTTTTGTTTTGGTTTCTTTTTTAAGTAGAACATTCCCGAATGATCTGAAGACTCTAGAAACACATGAAGCCCACGGTCTATACATTTGTCTGGTAAACTGTCACAAGCCACATATAGAGAGCCACACATAGGTCACAAAATTATTCACTGAAATTGACAAATATTTTTAACTTTGTTTCTCTACAGCATAACTTTTGAGGCAGTTTACTAAAAGGTGGCTTAGTCTTAAAAATTATAGAGAAGAGAAATGGTGTTTCAGAGAAAAAAATTAAAATTTCTTCTCAAGTTCCTATGAAATGGTTTTCAAGAAACCCTTTGAGAAAGCAAAAAATTTTAAACAAAGAGCATAGAATTTTCAGAAAATCAGAGCAACAGACAACTCTGTAGATCACTGAAGTAGCACTGAGATGCCAAATACATGGAAGATATCCTCAGGCAAATTTAAGGAAAACCATGTCCACCACTGATGTGAAACCATTAGGCATGCTACATACTCCTGCAAAGAACACAAAGATAGAAACTGGGCTACCATTGTTACTTTTTGTTGTTATTTCGTTGAACAGTGTCTCTTTTGGCAGCTCAGGTTAGATTAGAAAATACTAGGACATCCAGGCAAGCCTTGGACTCACAGCTAACCTCCTATTTCTCTTTAAAAGTTCAAGGGCTACAAGTATGAGGCACTACATCTGTCCTGTTACTCTGATGATGATACTCCATGCTTTGTTTTTGAATTATAAGTCATATTGTGTATAAAGTATATTTAAAGCACACACTTTAAATAGCTTTTACAATTAAGAAGGAGCATATTCCCAATTCCAACAAATTACTATATTCTCAAATCTCTTGTCTTTCTTTGGGTCATATTGGAAATGATGCGCTACAGTACATGATAATTGTCATTTATAAGTATTAAAATATAAAAGTACTAATGTTGAAATTCCACAACTATTTACAGAGCACACTAAATTTCATTGAATATTGGGCAAGTGGGGAGAAATTTAACTGCATCATTTTATTCACAGTATTAACAAAGAATAAATATCTCAATTTCATAAATTAAGCAAGAAAAATTGTAGCATTATATGAAATCAACTTTTTAATACTTGTGAGGGTTTATTTGCTTAACACATAACTATTGTTGACTTTTCAAACCTCTCAGTTTTTCTATGACATAAAAGAACTGCATCTCATCACAAGTGAATATTTTCATAAACAGCAACATTTAGACACTTGTTCTATAGGTAATGAAAATTATTCATATGCTAATATAAATTAATTCCATTTAGGTAACATAAGGAATCATCTTCTAATCATAGCTAAATTTCAATGTTTGAGGGTCATTCTTGACTATTAACTTATTAGGATTTGGAACCACCTAGGAAAGAATTCCTGGACAAGTGTGTGACTTAGGGAGATTTGGCTGAGATAAGACACCATTGATGTATGAACTAAGCCATCCCTTGTGCTGGGTGGGGTCCCAGACTGGAAAAACAAGAGGGAGAATAAATGGATAGGCAGCATTCATCTACATGTGCTTTCTCACTACAGGCTTAGAGTGACCAGTCAACTCACATCCCTGCTGCCATGCTTTCCAATATTGAAGGGGTGAACCTTCAAACTCTGAGCCCAAATTATTCTTTTTCTGCAAGTTGCTTTTGTCAGGTTTTTTTTTTTTTTTTTTGGTTACATCAATGAGAAAAGTAACTAATGTACAAGTTTACTTTAAAATCAATAAAAAAACAAAATAAAACAATAAAATCGCAAATGTGTTCTCATACGTTATGCTTGTCCAGAAAGCAATGATAAATGATAAATTCACACACACACACACACACAAACACACACACACACACACACACACACACACATACATCCCACACAAATAGATTAATGTAGCCACTCAACCAAAAACTTGCCCAGTTCTAAACTCTAAGCAGTTCAATGAACTTCTACCCAGGTGGCATAACCATGATAAAGCTGTGGAGCTTTACTTAGGGTCTTTCTGTTCCACTGCCCATTACAATTTTTATGCACTTGTCCTCCTTGAAAAGAGAGGGGGGAAAAAAAATCCAAACTCAATTGCTTAAAAGAAAGATTCATTTCAGAATCCTGCTGCCTTAAACTCTACTATCCAGTTCACTTCTTTTTATTGAAAATAAGTAGTAAGTAATTGTCAGAGAGTTAATAAATACAAAGACATGTTGTAAAAGGTGCTAAAAGTAAATGTTAAAAAACAAAGGAAGGAAGATTAGCACAACCTAATGGATATTTTGTGTTTCCAGCCAACACTTAGTTGCCTGTATTGATGAGCAACAGCAGAAGGTTGGCCAGCATGATAGAAATCCCTTGAGTCTAGCTTTGGCACAGTATTCCCTGTGGGAATAAGCATTGCTGATGCTTTACTAAGTATGACTTGAACAGTTTTTCAGGTGTTTCTCAGCCATTCGGTATTCCTCAGTTGAGAATTCTTTGTTTAGCACTGTATCCCATTTTTAAATGGGGTAATTTGAATTTCTGGAGTCCAGCTTCCTGAGCTCTTTGTATATATTGGATACTAGTCCTCTATCAGATTTAGGATTGGTAAAAATCCTTTCCCAATATGTTGGTGGCCTTTTTGTCTTGTTGACAGCGTATTTTGCCTTACAGAAGCTGTGCAATTTTATGAGGTCCCATTTGTCAATTCTTGATTTTACAGCCCAAGCCATTGCTGTTCTGTTTAGAAATTTTTTCCCTGTGCCCATATCTTCGAGGCTAGACTTTTTTTCTTAATCTAACCAATGCTACTCATAATATTTTGTGATAGAGGATGGAAGTATGTGATTATAAATATGATGTGTATGTTTTTATGTGTATTACAATTTTATGTTTCTTCACACAAATAAAATTTGTCTTCAATAAAAAAATGTAGCCTTCTCTTTGTCTTATTTTGCTTATGCAACATTTCAATTCATTTCATGATTGGAAATGAAGCAGTCTGCAAATGCAGGGAATTTTAGGGACAGAGGAAGCAACAAAGTTTTGACCCCATTGTTCTGTCAAAGTCTCTTGACAACTGGGAAGCAGGAATTGCAAACATACCCACATTTGTGATGATGTCTTCCCATAGGGATGATTTCCCCTGCAGATGAAAATATTTGTGTTTAAGTACTAATGAACCAGCCTTCAGGCCTAGATGTATGTGATCCTAGTGACTACATCCTAACTCCCTGCATCTCTGCAATGCATTGTTTTCATGGAATTATTTGTTTTATGTGTCATTTTCCTCCTAGAAAAGAGTTAAGTAAATGCTCTTGTCATTTAAAAACTAAACTTTTTATTTGTTAATATCACTATTCTTGACATGCCTAATTTAATGAGTGGAGAGTGTATGTTAAATACTTTAGGAGTACATACTTAAAAGCATGGTAAATGTTTTATAGGTGTTATTGTATTAGGTTTTTTTCCCTGCTTTATGACATAATACTCCTATAAATATTAAATTAGGGGAGAAAGGCCAGAGGGAACATAGCTAACCATGGTAGTGAGAACACGGTGCCCTTTTGGTAGGTAAGAAGTGGAGAGAGTGACCAGCAAGTCAGGCTTTCTTCCTAACCCTCATAAGCTGGGCCCCACTGTCCACATTCCCTTCAGTCACAAGAATGGTTTCCTAAAACAATGACCCAACTCCAAGTACTAATTTATGTTTCCATGTCTTTTTTCTTGAAGGGATAAAATACCCTGGTGAAAAAAAATGATACCAGAGAAAGAGTGTATTTTGGCTAACAGTTCTGGAGGGATATAGTCCACAATGGCAGGGAAGATGTGACAGTGGGCAGAGAAAGCAGGACAGCAAGAGCAACAAGCTGATGGATCACACTATGCCCACACATCGAAAACAAGTGAGGGAATGGGGCTAAGTCATAGAACTTCAAATTCATCCCCAGTGATTTAGTTTCTCCATCAAGGATGACCTCTTAAAGTTACCAGAACCTTCCTAACAGTGCTGTCTCCTGCATACCAAGTATTTAAGCACATTAATAAATCAGGTCCACTTCACATTGAAATCATAACACTGATGTATTTTTAATATTTTAAACCAAAAAAATAACCCCCAAAACAAAAAAACCCCACAGATGTGGGAGATTACTAAACATGTTTTATAACTCCTTAAGATACTTTAAATATTCTTTATTAAGTAAAGAATATTTATTTAAATACATTAAATAAAAATTCTTTATTTAATAACTTTTATTAGAGTTATAACACATGTTTCATTTGTTTCATTGAGCTATACAGATTATATTGGTTTCATAGACCCAAATAAGATTTTTATCCCAGTGGAAATTTTAAAAGTAAAATTGAAATTGTGATGTATATATGTGTAGGTGTGCACGTGCACATACACAGACACACGAGTTAAATTCAACAGGTTGAGCTAAGATGGAGCCTCCTTGATAATTTCTTTTTTCAGTTTTGCTTTTACAAGATGACCCAAACAATATTTTTTCTTTTTCTATTAGATATTTTCTTTATTTATATTTCAAATGCTATCCCAAAAGTTCCCTATACCCTCCCCTGCCCTGCTCCCCTACCTACCCACTCCCACTTCTTGGCCCTGGCATACCCCTGTACTGGGGCATATAAAGTTTGCAATACCAAGGGGCCTCTCTTCCCAATGATGGCTGACTAGGCCATCTTCTGCTACATATGCAGAAGACATGAGCTCTGGAGTTACTGGTTACTCCATATTGTTGTTCCACCTATAGGGTTGCAGACCCTTTCAGCTCCTTGGGTATTTTCTCTAGCTTCTCCATTGGGGGCCCTGTGTTCCATCAAATAGCTGACTGTGAGCATCCACTTCTGTGTTTGCCAGGCACTGGCATAGCCTCACAAGAGACAGCTATATCAGGGTCCCTTCAGCAAAATCTTACTGGCATGTGCAATAGTGTCTAGGTTTGGTGGCTGACCCAAACAATCTTTATTGCCTGAGGAGAGGGGCGAGTTCTTAGAATATGATTGCCTCATTCTCATGGATACTTGCCTTCATCCCAGGGAGTCCTGCAAGCTTTTCCTGTTTGTGGAATCCAAGGCAGCTGGGTATTTAAGACAACGATATATATCTCTCTGCTTTGATACGGATATGTACAGAAGGAAGTCAGTAGCCCAGAGGGAAGGAGATACAAGGAGAAGAAAAAAAGGCACTATCATTGCAGTGCTCAAATAAGAAGTCAGCAGTTCTTAAAAAGGAGAGTTTCTAAGTCTCTGTTCTAACAGGACTTAACTCTTTAACAAGTCAGATGATTTAAAATTTTTGGTAGAAAAATACATCTCCAAGACTGTTAAAATATTTCTTTCTGTGTTTAGAAATATGCACAAGACCATAGCTTCAATCCTATTCAGTGCTGACCATGGAAATTGGATGCAGTACTGAATGTCTATAATCCCAGAATTTGGGGGATAGATGCTGGAGGATTCCATGCTTGAGATCATCCTAAGCTACAGAGAAATTGGCTGTTCTCTCTCTCTCTCTCTCTCTCTCTCTCTCTCTCTCTCTCTCTCTCTCTGTGTGTGTGTGTGTGAACCTATCTCAGTAAATGAACCAGGCTTAAGGACTGAGTGTATGTTACCTTTGTCAGACCTCATTGCTCCTCTAGACAGTTGCTAGGAATCTCACACAAGACTATTAACTTTGTTGACAGTAAAGATCTAAAAAGTTTCTCTGTTCCTGTGATCCCTATCAATTATAATACCATCAGTGGTTCCTCAGAACTACCCTCTGACCTCATTTCAGTTTCTATCAATCCTTCTACGAGAAACACTGTGACAAAAACCAACTTGGCAAGTAAAGGGTTTATTGCACCGTATATTTCCAGGTAAGCGAGGGCGGGAATTCAAGCAGGGCAGGAACCTGGTGGCAAGCATTGAAGCAGAAGCCATGAATGTATGCTGCTTACTGACTTGATTCCTCCATGACTGGCTCAGCTTGAGTTTCTAGACCACCCAGGAAACCTGCCCAGGGGTAGCATTACCTTCAATAGTCTGGGCCCTACAATATCAATAATCAGTCAAGAAAATACTCTACATATTTGCCTACAGGCTATTTCTTTGGAGGCCTCTTCTCAAATACCATTCTTTCTTTTAGATATGTCTCAGTTTCTGTCAAGTTGTCAGAAGCCAATGGGGACAATAATGAAATGTGATTCTTTTGGATTGTCCACATCCAGGCTCTAGGAGTGTCTTACTTTCTTGGTGCGTCGCCTTTTTATACAGATTTACCTTAAATAAATCATCACATTTTTTCATATTCAATTTGTGCCACACTGTGATTAACTTCCCATCTGTCTGTTTTGCCACATAAAAGTGTTGAATTGTTTTACCGGCTTTTCAGTCAGGGGGCAGATGTGTAGCTAATATGACCAGGTTTTTTCAGTGAACTGTTATATGAATCTTTAAAACATACTTGTCTAGAAAGAACCAGCAATACAGAGCCAGGAAATGAGTAATTCCTCGATAGGCATAGGTTTCTTATCTTTTTCTTTTCTTTCTTTCTTTCTTTTTTTTTGGGGGGGGGGCATAGGTTTCTTGCTATACAGCACAAACAAAATTAAACTACTAATCTAAGAAAATAAAAATAAGATGCACAAACTCTTTTAAATTCGTTATAATGAACTTGTGTATATAACATAAATGTGTATAAATAGAAGTGGACACATTGGGATGTTTTTAACTTATGTAAAAATGGTAATTTTAGATAATTTACATACGTTCAATGGTGCCACTCAGTCTCTGAAGGGCCCAGGAACACCCACTTGATGAATATAAATAAAGCTTACGTTTCACAGCTCTAACATGGAACAACTAGGCACTTGTCAATCAGAACACATAATGCACTGAAACTTCTATTTGAACATAACTGATAATCACCTTGTAGGTCTGTACGAACAAACATGCATTATGTGTATTCATTTGTTACTCCTAAAATCCATGAGATATGAAAATAGATCTTTTAAGCATCAGTGTAAAATTTATTTTACGTAAGCACACTTTCCCATCTTTCTCTAACAGAAGACACACAGTAAATAGTAATACCATTGACATAATAACACCTCATCAAGTAAATATTATGCTTCATTCTAAAGTGATTTCCGTGTAATAATCTAGTGTTAATAGTTAATAGGAATAATATCAAATCAATAATATCAACTGCTGTTGAAGAAACAGATGACCCCTTTCTCTTACATAATGCAGAAATGAAGACAGAGGAAAGTAGGTATTTAGTAAAAGTGGGCCAGCCTGAATCTCTTTTAATGATTAAATTAATACTAATTATTGTATCATTAGTAAAACTGAATCACTAGTTTAACGAAGTATATGAAAGCATAAATGAATTTTCTGTTATGTCTTATGTCAGTTCTTGAACATTGAGCACAAGCCAGTAACCTATTCAAACAGGTAGGAAATGGTAGGATGGTAGGATGCCTTAGCTGAGAAATATGTTATTTACTTTTATTTCTGAAAAAAAAAAAAAGATATCAAAAGCAGTTTGTTCCCTCAAGTCACTAAAAGTGACAATTATGTTTGACTTATTTTTCCCAATGTTTACATTCTTTCTTAACTAGCCTTTTGTTTCTAGCTTTTCCTGATGAACTATAGAACATGTGGTGTGTATTTAACTTCTGTGCATGTACATATCTGTACACATGATTTCTCATGCTTTGTTATTGTTATTAAAAACAAAATGTGGGTTCTGACTTTTTAAAACTCATTAGAAAGAATTATACTAATCTAAAATGAAGTATAGACATCAGATTTAAAAAATAGTATGAGAATTGTTTAAATGTATATTGTAATGAGATAACTGTGGGCCATTATAATTACTATTTTGAAATTCTTGCAACAAATGTAAACTTCGGGTGTAAAGAATCAGCAGAAGTGGGGGTGGGCAGAGCAATACTTTAAAATAAATGAGGTAGAACTTTTTTTTCCAAAATAAACATGGGATCTGAATGGCACCCAAGTTGTGCAACAATTTGCCCAGCAAATTTCAGCCACTCAGCATCTTGTGTATGCTATGAATCTCCATTTCAGATGCTATTACCTGATATGGAATATAACAAATCGAAAGATGGAAGGTTCTTAACTTCATCAAGCTCCAGCTGTGGCAGAGATAGTAAAAAGAACTTTCCTCTTATAAAATCAGAGGACATATGAGCATCTTTAAAAGCAATAATAATGTTATTAATTTTTGGAGCTTAAAATAAAATATTAGAATGCAAGTATAATGAGATTTCAAAGAAAGTAGCAATATTTTTTTTGTAAATGACAGAAAACATGTGAGATATTAAAAGTATAGGTTAAGAATTCATGTTACCATCATCTATATAATGAGCCTGAGTAGAATAAATCAACACAGTATTTTAAGAAAAATTGCTAACCACATAAATTGTTGAAATTAATTGTATGCCTTGTATTTGCTAAGAGTTATGCTGCACAGCTTTCTCCTAAGGGAATTCATACTTTTGTGTGAATTCAAATGGTCAGGACAAAGCATCTTGTATATATAATGCGATTCTTCATGCCAAGGTAGCAGTACTCAAATTAAAATTCCCTTGGAGCTGGAAAAACCCATTTTGCTAACTCCCACGCTCAGCATTGCTGATATTGTAGGTCCCTTGGGGAAGACGATATAATTTACATTTCTAGTGATTCCCCAGATATGTTAGTGGTGATGATAAAAGAAAGGGAGAATTTCAATCCTGCTACACTAAAGGCAAAAGCTTGTCCTCATCTGTCTGTGCTCGCCAACCCACACAGCATGAAGGAGGAGAACCCCACCTTCATGGACGAATATGACAATTCTCATCATATCGTGAGAAACAACTCCCATGGTGGCTAGAAGGGGATTCTGGAGACTTTATGCATGCCTTGAAATCCTTTGTATTTCTTAAAATGGAACTGGAGATATTCACAGTGCTCCAAGACCTAAGACCTTTGAATGTCTTCCATCAAGTTTGAGGACCATTTTGACCTTAAAACACAACACAGAGGGGCCCAACAACTGTCAAAATGGAGAGAAAGACCTAGTCCCTTGTTCCAGCAGAGCTCCCAAATAAAAATCTACTAATTTTGATTTTCTTGCTTCTATAGTCCTGCTTCTTATTAACTGAAGTGTGTCAACCAAGATACTTTGGTGTGTGTGTGTGTGTGTGTGTGTGTGTGTGTGTGTGTGCATAAAAGATAAAAAGCCACAAGGCTCAGGGTTGCATGAACTGGACAAGTTCTCCATATAGCCACTAGCTAACAATAAAGGCATTCTTTTCAGCTTTGACTGTGTCCATGTGGTAGTCTCTCTTACTCTGTTACTCTGCAACAATAGTCTCATAGAATTTATTCCCATTCTCACCCAAGAAATGTCAGTATAGATGTGTTAAAAAATGTGTCTCCCCAAACCCTGCCAAATTAATCAGTAATTAGGGATGAGATACAGACTACTCACCAATCAGAAAGACAAGTACCCCAGTGAACCTGACTAAAAGCACCTAAGGACCTTAGCAGCACTCACAGAGCTGTCTGATGATGTCTGGCTTATGCATACGACTAGCCTCCTCCTTGAGTGAATGGCAAAGCCAAAATGTAGCCTGTGGCCTGTTTCAAAGCTTATACACTGCTCATTTGCATCAGTTCTGAATAGGAGGACAATTTGCTAGTTTATATCAGCAGAAATCTCATTTTCCTAGCAGCGGTGTCGAATACATCAGCTTCTTCTTGTTTTTGTATCCCTGAGTACACCAGGCATACTGACTAAAAGGAAGGAGATGGTCAAACAGATGAGCCTACTCAGACTGTTGAAAACAATTCCTGTGCATATGGATGCAATCTCAGTGGATGTGTGAAGGGAGGCTTTGGTTTACACCCATACAGTTCAAGAAAGAGTGTAGGTACCAGAACCTGCCTTTTACCTAAGAGCTAAGCCTTCATGGCTATGAATGTTTTGGCATTATTTCTGCTGTGCTAGGAGAATGGAATTTAGTAGAGTGGATTCGTGTTCTTTTCTGCTTTCATAACCATATCCATGCCTCCCAGGACAGCTCTACTGTGCTGCCCAGTCGAGGCTCGGGGCCCACTGTCCCATGTGCTGCAACTTTTAAAGGGCTGGACCAGCTGTCTGATTCTCACTCTTGGGATAGCTCACCTGTACCTTCACTATCAGGGCCAGCTCCACTATGTTACCCAGGCAAGGGACAGGAGCCCTGCTCTCCTGAGTGCTACAGCAAGTGAAGAGACAGGACTTAGCTCTCCAGGTCTCCTGTCCTAGGAGTCAGCTCTCCTGGTTACCACAGGTGATGAGCAAGGAGGGCATCACTCCTGTGGTGATGCCAGCTCTCCTGCACTCTTGCCCTCTGGCTGGCTTACCTGAGTCAGCTCTACTGTGCTGCCCAAGTGAGATTCAGGGCCTGCCCTCCAGAATGCTACAGCCAACAATGGACATGACCAGCTCACCTGCACTCATGACCCCAGAGCCAGCTCCCCTGACTGCTGCAGGTGACAAGGAATGGGGGAGGGGCAGCACTCCCACACCCACACTGCTTCACAATTGACTAGTGGTGGGGCCACTCTTCCATGGCACTTCTTGATCAGATAAGATCGTTTACTGAAAACTGTGAAATGATCATTTTTCCTATTGTACCATTAGTTCATTCTCTTATTATTTGATACAAATTGAACATTGATTATATTTTATATAGATGTTAGCCTGAATACTTGTTCTGATTCAGGTGTAGAAATGTGTTGTTGAAAGAATATGTATGCTGAAAAATATTTAAAATGTATTGAAATTGAAGTCTTAATGTTAGGTAAAGGTGCTTGTTGCCACAGGTAACAAGTGAGTTCCACACAAAGAAACTCCCATGGCAGAAGGAGAACCAACTCTTGCAAATCATCTTCTGAGCTCCATATGTATGCTCGGGCATGCTTATTCTCATACAAAAACACACAAACACACACATACACATACACACACAGAAAGAGACTATAATTAAAGATTACTTTAAAATCAAAAGAAACTCAAACTTATTTTGTAAGTTGTGTATTGTATTGTATTGTATTGTATTGTATTGTATTGTATTGTATTGTATTTTTGTAAATCTTGTCTGTATGGGCCTTCACAATTAAGATCACAGGCACTTGATCTTTGTTCCTAGTAACCACCTTTTTTGGTATAATGTGTTTTCTAAACCAGCTCTGTGGTGTCATTGACATATCTCGTCAATTCAATGTAAATTATAATATATATATATTATAACAGTATAATATAGTATATATAGTATAATTTAGTATATATAGTATATATATGCTCTCCTTTGGATAAGCTACTTTTGTGTGTTCAGGGTGATTTTATTTCCTTTCTTTGGTTATTTGAGGGAGTGTTTTTTGCCAGTCTTTTTTGCAAGTCAACAATATTGTGGCCTCATAGTCTACACTAGTAATGCCATTCATAACATGTGTATTATGAAGTAATTTATACAGGCATGGATTCATCTCTACTTTATACTTCTCATTGGTCCTCCATGTAGCTTTAATTTCCTGACACAGCTGGCAGATTTTGTTTGAAAATTAGTTTCTTCTGTTATTGACATGTCTGCACTTATTTAATTTGCTAGCATATTTGAAGGTATGATTTCTACCTATAAAATGTTTTTAAATGTTGGGAGCACACATATATACAAATGCACATGAATATTTCTGCAATTTTTTTCTTAAGTGATAAATAGGAACGATTTTTGCATATTTCCACACAGAGTAAGCAAGGCTAACATAATTAGAGTTTGGGAGTAAGAAGCCTTCTTGGTTTCTTGGAAGTTAATTAGAAGTGATCAGAGGATCATGATTGTGGATTTTGCCAGATTATTTTCTACTCAAGTGTACTTTGGGGAATAAAAATTTGAAGGTCAGGAGAGAAAAAACAAAGAGTTTAATTCTTTAATGCAAACAAATATTAAAATAAACTTATAATTAACTCAAAGTTTTTATAGTGTTCCGATGCAGGAAGGCTTGCAATGTCAAGAACTTGGTGTGTATGTGTGGGTGACTCAGAATCAGAGGGATGGGAGAGAGGTGAAGGACACACAAATGCCACACAGTAATTCTAAGGTTATTATCTCTTAGTCATAGTTTCATCAGCTAAGCTTTTTCTTATCTTATATTTACAGTAGATTAAATGGAAATGTTTTTAAAAATTAGCACCTACTTGGTTAATCCTAAAAAGTTTTAATTTAATAGTGAGATAAAATAAGTAACTTTTAAACCATTTATTACTCATCGTAATTATCATTTAAATCAGAAGAGGCTTGAATCATAGCAATTGTATGAATTCTAGGTTATGTTATATGAACCACAGTTATGTCACATGAGTTTGTTTTGTTGATGTTCCTTGTGAAGAAATTTTTAAATTTTCCTTGTTCTTTTTAAAGGGAATATTGCCTGATCTTCTTGTATATGAAACCAGAGTCAAAAACCTATGTCATCAATAAAACAGAAAGTCCAAATTTCTTGTTAAATATGTGTTTCACTTCATATATTTCCAGCACATGTACTGTGCAATTCTGAGAAAAGACTGTGTAGATTTTTGCTATTAGCATCTAAAATGAGAAGTTTAGCTTCATATTTAGAGCAGTATGTTAATATGCCGACACTTCACTCTGGGGATAAAATTACTTATAAGTCAATTATTACTCAAATGCCGAAGCACTTTGCCAAGATGCTAATCCTGAGTATAACAACTTGACCTTTCAAAATTCTTAAAACCTTTCTGAATAATTACAGCTCAGGGCAGTGTTGACAGATTTTCAGATTAATGATAAAATTATCTTTTTGATATGTTAACTTTTTTTGTATTCCATTCTATTATACCTCTGAGTTTTGGTCAGAGTCTTTTTCTTAAGCCGATCTCGCCTGGATTTCCTTTCACTATTTCATTATCTGGTTTCTTTCACTGAATTGTTTATTTGTTACAATTTTAAGAATGATCTCTTTCTAGCTAGGCAATAAATTCAGTCCCAAGTTTTCTTGTCTTAGAACATGGTTGTCCTTTGGATCATAATAGAAGCCAAATCTTGACTAAGAACCTTCCAAGATCTAATGATTCAGATGCTTTTCCATCTGCTAAAGATGGGACTTTTATATGTAGATTTTTCCAGAATGATATTTTGAAAGCCTAACTCTAACATGGGTATATTGAAAGGTTCCTAAGGAACTAGGATCAAATAGGATTATAATGGTAGGGCCATGTCAGTGGGATTACTGTCAACCCTAGCTTCATTTCTATTGCTGTGATGAAATACCCTGACACAAAGTACCTAATGAGAGAATAATTTTTATTTTACCTCAGAATTGTAGGTAATGCTCCATATCTGAGAAGTCACGCGGACAGGAGCTTGAGATAGCTGATCACATGAGAGCTGCAGTCAAGAGCAGAGAGAGAATGAAGGTGTGGGTTCTTCCTGCGGAGCTAGGTTCTTGTACTTGTTCCACAAAAGATTTCAGCAGATTGGGCTGAGGATGTCATTGTTCAACAGAGCTCTTAGTTAGCATGCACAATGACAGAGGTTTAGTCTTTAGTTCTGGGATAAAGAGGGAAATTTGAATTCATCTTATTCTTAGACTCATTTAGGAATGAACAAGTGTTTGTGCTTCTGTTGAGGAAGCCAACTGAAGCCGTTACCCTCAATTCATTACTTATTTTTAGCCACATCCAGGTACAAAAGTTAAGCCATTCTGGAGTGGCCATGAATCTTTGCTATCCTGGGTTCAGGTCCTCAGCTGTCTCAGGTACCCAGCCCTGTTATCCTTCCTAAGCTGGGACCCAAGAAGCTTGGCCTTAAAAGAGAGCCAATGCTATGGTGGACCTAGTGGACCCAGTTTCTGTTTATACATTGTCTTCACAATAACGTGCATGGCCTATTTTGTGTGTGTTTGTTTGGTTTTGTTTTTTCTTGTCTTTTGTTTTGTTTTTGCTACTAGCATTAATTAGAACTATTTTGAAGAATTGGTGAATATTAATAACAAAACAGAAAACCTTTTCTTTTGTAAGATGATGTAGATATCATCAAATATATAGTTCAACCAATTAAAAACTTTAATATGAATAAATTTGTGGGCAATACAACTATATCAGAACACAAGACATTAATGTTGCAATATTGAAATTCATTATAGCTTTGAAAAGCATGTTGATGACACATGTTCACAATTTTTTATATTGCTTTTAAATAACAAAACTACAGCACAATTAATTGCAACAGTCAACATCATTATGGTTTGGGAAAACCATGAATCTGTTCTTTATTTCAGAGAAAGATTATTATTAATTGACAAAAATGTGTTTTTCCCTACACATCATTATTTTAATATATTAGTCAAAGCTGTGCTTCAGGACTGGACCAAATAATTCAAGAAAAAGTGATACGAATGTTGAGCTCCTCCAAATTTCTAAAAGATGAAGAACACGTTGTGTGACTTTAAATATGGAATCATTTTTCCAATAAACATTCAGCAAAATGTTCTGCTATTTTTATACATCACAGATAATAGCTTAATATTACACCATAGACTCCAAATATATTACAAGATACTAACCACACAACTCAAAATGATGGATATGACAAAAAAACTTGCACCCATTGTTAAATTATACTCTAAAGTGAACTGTAACTTCATTTCTCCCAGCAGGAATACATTTTTCACAACAAAAGAGAACTATACAAGTATTAACATGCTAAAAAACTCTGAAAAACAGACCAAACCAATACAACCTGTTTTCATCTTTCTATGAATGAGGAAGTTGGCATTTTAAAGAAGTTCTTCCTAGGGTGGGGGTGATAGGGAAAAGTTCAATTTTTATGTCAACTCAAAACAGATAAATGAACAGGCACACCAAGTGAAATAGAGCATTGCATGCAGCGTAGGAGGCAAAGATGCAAGGCGCCTTCCCTTACTTGCTGTAGGGAATCCTTGGTGCACTTACATTAGTCTTGTGTGACTTCAAAGATCTTAAGTGAGGCTTCACCAAATTGTTTGGCAAACAGTAAATGCCTAGGAACAAATGGCTGGTTAAGGCCAAGGTTCTTTGACAATAGTGGCAAGGCATCAGTAGCTTTATTAGTAAATACAAATTTATTTGTGTTACCATTGGATGATGACTACATGATGCTAATGATCATTAGGAAAAGGTAACTAATTTATTATCTTATGAATGATATGAAGCTCAGAAATGGTGAATGTATTATGAATATTTATGGGTTTATGACAATTCCAAACTTTGTTTTAGAAAAACCTTGTCTAGTGAATTTATCTTTGATCAACAAATACCACACATTACAAATTAACGTAATTCACGGCTAATATGTCTCACAGGTTACTAGACTATCTACATTGATAGGTTTTTAGGAAGTCTTCTCACATCCTCTAAGCTACTGACTTGTATTGGATATCTATTTAATACATTGTACAACTTTCATTTCTTCTATTTTTATCGATTTACTTATCTAGTACATATGCATTGTACACACTGATGAGTTTCATGAAGAACTTCTCATGTGTTCTATACTTTAGCCATATCCATTCCCCAACCTCCACCTCTATCCCACTCATTCCTCCAGGCTGTCTCTCTTCTGTTTCAATGTCCTATATGTGCATATGATCCACAAATGAGAGGAAATGTGAGATTTGCCTTCTAAGGTTTCTTACTTAGCCTAATATTTTTTAGTTTGCATCCATTTTCCTGTCTTTATAGGAAAATAGGGCATTCTTTTATAATGTGATTTGTTTTCTCAGTACTATGTACTGTTTAGTGCTTTGAATTGAGCCTAGGGCTTTGCACATGGTATACAAATGTACTACCATCACAACATTAGTTGAAAGGTACCTCATTACATGGAGCATCTGTATCTTTAAATGTCTGCGCCAGCCTTTCTGAAAGTCTTCTCCACACTGACCCCACAACTCTTTAAATCACAAAACAGGGTGGCTCTAACGGTTTGTGCTGCCTGTAGATATTCTGATGTCTCCGTGCTGCCTTTCTGATGATAATCCTGCTTTTTTTTAAAAATTCAGTTTTGAGCATTACATGTCAGAAACATTTTTATGACATCTCTGTTTTGAATAGGTTTGTCATTTCTCTTTGATGTCAAAAAGCACAATTTTGTACATAGATATGTTACATAGTAAATGATGTTTGAACAAGCTCACACTTTCCCTGCGTGAAAATGCCCTGAACATGTTTATTGGCTGCTTGCAGAAATGACAAGCTCCTGTTTGGGGTATTTTGTTGTGTAGTTCAGAAATCTCAGTTGTCTTCTGCCCTTTGAAACAGAACATTATTCACAGTAAGATTAAAACTAAAATACATTGTTGGTTATCATGAATGCCTTTGATTATATTGATCTATTACATCATAGTGGGGTGATTGAAATTCCCAGTATGAATACCGAGTCAATGATTATCCAGAGGGCACAAGCTGTTCTGAAGAAGAATGTTGATTTCCAGGGCTGATTCCTATATTCCTCCAAATACTGCTGCTACCAATAATGGCAAGGTGATTTGCATATAGAAAGAATTCCGTTTGTATGGAGGTACAAGTTGTTCTTTGAACATGAACCTAAATCTATTTACCTGGCACACAAGTGGTCAGTTTCTCAGACATATATAATATAACATTTCTTCTGAGTCATTATTCTTGAAGGAAACAATGTTATTTTACCACTAGTAATGAAACAGCAATTGGTAACAGAACAGAAAGCAGTTAGAAGAACTGAAAAACCTGTGCTATTCCTCCCTGCCAAAATAATGACACAGACTTTAACATAGTACTATGACTGGCTAGAAAATTTCAATATATTGAAAATATAATCAATATTTTAATTTTTTAATTTTTAGAACATAAGATCTAAATTGAATATCTAAATTTTGATACTAAATTGAAATATTAGCAGCCTTTTATTATATAAGGGTATAAGTAGAAATCAGAGATGTTTGAAAATAACCCATTATTGATGTGTTGGATATAAAAATAATTTCCTGCTTGAAAGCAACAATACCTGTTAAAGCAATTAAAGAGTTTTTCTACAAAAATGCATTTACAAAATGCACACACATATTTTATGAGATAAGTAATCTTTCTTTACCAAATGAAGAACAGAAAATATAATCTACTGATTTTTGGTAAAAACAAGCTATGAATAATATTTTATCTGACCATGCTTTTTCTCCTTTGTGCTTTAAAAGCTCTCTTGATTGTTGCATTCAATTTAAGATCTTAGTTGGAGTTTGCAAAGAGGAAATGTTTTTCAAAATTAGTAAGTATTTTAACATTTGCATCTTAAGAAATTGATGGGGTTAAAAAAATACTTGGTATGGTTGAGAACTATCTTCCAAGCCAAACTGATGGTGTCAACAGGAATTCAGTGTCCCCACTCACAAAAGATTACCACATCTGAGCTTACCAACATCCTCTCACAGAAGGAGCGCAATGAAGATCACCAGACCCTCATCTCAGTATCTAACCACTCCTTGGAGCCATTTGTGAGCAATTCTATCCTAATTGCAAGTATCCTTTATATATCAAGGAAGGGCTAGAATATGCAGGATAAGGGGAGGGAACACTGACAGAGTTCAAGTGACAGCCATTGGGAAGACATTTTCAACACTGGGGACCCCTCAAGTACACAAAGTGCAAATCTTCCTAAGAAGCTGCTTTAGAGTCAGATGAGCACTCTTCCATTGCAATGCATCACACATGAGCTGTAAGTAACCACAATAAACCAATTTGTTCCCCGTAGTGAACTATGGGGAACACATTATGAGGAGGTAGGTCATTGCTGTGTGGTTTCTCTCAGGGTAAAAATGCCCAAAGCACCTGGAAGTGGACAAATATCCATCCATCAATTTAGTATAAGCCAGAACATTTTAAGATTTTGAAATTGTCTTAGTCAGAGTTTCTATGACAAACATCATGACCAAGAAGCAAGTTGGGGAGGAAATGATTTATTTGACTTACACGTCCACATTGCTGTTCATCACCAAGGAAGTCAGGACTGGAACTCAAGCAGGGCAGGAAGCAGGAGCTGATGCAGAAGCCATAGAGGGATGTACTTTACTGGCTTGCCTCCCTCTGGCTTGCTCAGCCTGCTCTCTTATAGAACCAAGACTACCAACCCAGAGATGGCACCACCCACAAGGGGAACTCCCCCCTGGATCACTAATTGAGAAAAATGCCTTACAGCTGGATCTCCTGGAGGCATTTCCCCAACTGAAGCTCCTTTTTCTGTGATAACTCCAGCCTGTGTCAAGTTGACACAAAACTAGCCAGTACAATTGACTTCTTGTCAACTTGACACACAAACACATCACTAGTAAGCCTCAACCCTTAGTTTCTTACTCATCCTCAAGATCTAAACAACTTTAAAAGTCCTGCAGTCTTTACATATTAAAAGTTCAATCCTTTAAAAAATTCCAACATCTTTTAAAATCCAAAGTTGTTTTACAATTAAAAGTCTCTTAACTGTGGGATCCATTAGAATATTTTCTTCCTTCAAGAGAGAAAAATATCAGGGCACAGTCAAAATCAAAATCAAAAATCAATCTCCAACCATCCGATGTCTGGGATCCAACTCACGATATTCTGGGCTCCTCCAAGGGCTTGGGTCACTTCTTCAGCCGTGCCCTTTGTAGCACACACCTTGTCTTTCAGCCTCCAGCTACCTGTACTCCACTGCTGCTGCTGTTCTTGGTAGTCATCTCATGGTACTGGCATCTCCAAAATGCAGCTGTCTTCCACTGTAACTTGGCTTCAACAATAGCCTCTCTTCATGGGCCTCAAATCCTTTGCATGACCCCTTCAGTCCTGGGCCATTAATTGCAACTTAGGCAGCACTTTCACCCATGACCTTCCATGGCCTCTCACAGTGCTGAGCCTCAGCTGCTCTGCATGACCCCTTCATGCCTTCAAAACCAGTACCACCTGGGTAACTCTTACATATTACTAAGTCCAGCCACAGCACAAGGTACAACCTTGGTTACCTCTGGAACACATCCTCTGTGCTCTCAGAAAACACTTCCCAGCAGATGTCACCTCAATGATGCTGGTCTCTTCTTAATCACAGCTAATTTCTTAGCTCCAGCTAACCAGCATCAATAGTCCCAATAAGTTAATGTTTTCACTTTAGTAGTTCTGGTATCTTGTTAATCACAGCTGATTCTTCAGCCNCAGCTAACCAGAACCACAGAATCTTCACAATCAAAATAGTAATGGACCTGAAAAGAGTCTTTAATCTTTCCTCTGAAATTTCACAAGCCAGGCCTCCATCTTCTGCACTGTTTTCAACATTATCTTCCAACCTCCTACACAATGTCTCACAGAGCTCTTAACACCAAATGGATCTTCTAGCCCAAAGATTCAAAGTCCTTCCACAGTCCTCCTCACAACATGGTCAGGTTGTCACAGGAATACCCCACTATGCTGGTTCCAATTTGTCTTAGTTAGGGTTTCTATTCCTGCACAAACATCATGACCAAGAAGCAAGTTGGGGAGGAAATGATTTATTTGACTTACACTTCCACATTGCTGTTCATCACCAAGGAAGTCAGGACTGGAACTCTATCAGGTCAGAAAGCAGGAGCTGATACAGAAGTCATGGAGGGATGTACTTTACTGGCTTGCCTCCCTCTGGCTTGCTTAGCCTGCTCTCTTATAGAACCAAGACTACCAACCCAGAAATGGCATCACCCACAAGGGGACCGCCCCTCTGGATCACTAATTGAGAAAATGCCTTACAGCTGGATCTTGTGGAGGCATTTCCCCAATTGAAGCTCCTTTTTCTGTGATAACTCCAGCCTGTGTCAAGTTGACACAAAACTAGCCTGTACAGAAATCAAATAATTTCATAATATTATGATGCTTTTTATTTGAAGTTTTTGAAGAATACATAAAAGAGTACAGCATTTAAACCTTTCTACCCCACCACCTCTTTCCTCTCAAATTCATGACCTTACCTTGATTATTATACAATCTTTGGACTCCATTAGTGTTGCCCATATGTGTATGTTTGAGGCTGACATCCCAGGCATAGTTCTTCTCATTTTTTGACCAGGTATAGATTTTTTTGATGGTGTCTATCTGCAGCAAAATGTACCTTCTTTGACAAGAGCAGCATCTCTGCTTATGTATGTTGTAACTTAATTAAATATTTCTGTCCCTGCCTAGCTTTCAAATGAATGAATGACTATGATTTTTTTCATTTAGCTTTAGTGTAGTTACTGGGTACATTACCTCTAGTTTAACTTTCTAATGGCTAGACTGGCTACTTCCCCAACTGTCCTCCCTACTTGCCGTTTGAATCTTCCCCTGGTATTTCTGCTCCAGTAGTCTGTCCTGGGGGAAAGGGAGGGTAAACATGTTCCTGGTCCATCACATCTAATGGAGATCTCCTCTTCTCCCTACTTCATTCTCCTCCGTGCTCCTCCTTTCTCCCTCTTCTTTCTCCTCTGCCTGGTCTCTACTTATGTCTTTTCACCTGGTACCTCAAATCTCACCTTTTCCTATTCTTCCCAGTAACTGGAAGTCACCAGTTTTATTTAAACAATGGTTTTATATCAGGGAGCAGTGATTACACAATAAAAACTAATGTGCATGAGAATTTCCTTGTCTTGGGACAACCAGATCTTTGGGTACAGAATTTAGCATTTGGATACATAGTGCCACCAAACGGTCTGTCTATACACATATG
>NC_034599.1:86822184-86857430 GCF_900095145.1 Mus pahari
AAAAAAAAAAAAAGAAAAGTAACATCATTGCATCCTTCTCTGGAGTTGATAAACTCACTAACTACTGGAAGTTGGCTAGGTTTACTGCTTGGTACATTAATTCTATACTATTGAGTGGGCCTAATTCTGGGTAGACAGCTGTTGGTTATCCCCACACCCAATACACATGTTTCTAATAAACATTTGAGGATATTTTGTCATCTTGATCATTGTTATCATTTGCAGACTTTATAACTGAGTAGAACTATTAATTGCTTTTCTCTCTTGGCAGCTTGCATGGCATTTTTTTGGGGGGAACTCTGGGAGCTAGTCTTGGGGGGGGGGTGCTCCTAGCTCAGTTACAGCTGGTTTACTCTAAGCTCAGTGTCCAAACTGTTGTGTCTTTAACAATGGTGTCTTACCTTCAAGTTTAGGAGGCAGCCAATGACCAAAGAAATGGCCCATATTATCCTGGGAGTCTCATATATTGCCATAACTAACAACTCAAAGGACGTCTGCAAATTCAAAGTAGATCTACTGTATGACCAAGATGTACCACTACTTGATGTATGGCCAAAAAACTCTCCATCCCACTCTGTATATGTTCAGTCATGTCCAGTGCTATTCTATTCACAAAAGCTAGGAAACAGAAAAAAGGCCACAGGTCCCTTAACAGAAGAATCATCATAAAATTGTGGTACAGACAAAGAAAATGATATTATTAATTTTTAGGTAAATGGGATAGAACTAGAACATATTGTATTGACTGAAGTAACTCAGTTCCCAAAAGACAAACATCACATATTCTCTCTTATTCGTGGATCTTAGCTCCAATTCTTCAAATAGAAGAACATACACTAGAGTATATACAGGAACCAGGAAAGAAAAAAGAGAACATGTATAAGGAGAGAAGGGATTTTTAGAGAGGGGGATAATATGAACAGATGCAACAAGTGGGGAAACAAAAAATGGTGTGTGTGTGTGTGTGTGTGTGTGTGTGTGTGTGTTCGTGTGTGTGTGTGTGTGTGTGTGTGTGTGTAGGTTTAACTGGAAGGGGGGAAAGGGAAGCCAATACAGAGAGTGATGAATGGAGGAGGAATAACACTAAAGATATTTGAAAACTCATAGATATCCATTTTATGTTTACTTAGAATGCATATAATATAAATATAAAATTAATGATTTTATGCCACTTGAATGAAAATTCTTTAAGACATAGACTACCTAACATTATGGCTGCTGATTAAGGATCATGAAGTTGACATTCACTTGTTTTCCTTGGATGTATAAGACCAGGGTCTGTCAGAGCAGGTCCCTTACAAAGAACATAGTTATCAACATAATATGGCAAGCACATATGTTTGTGATCTCATAAACCTAAAATATTTTGGAAAGAATGTTAATTTATCTTCCATATAAATTCAGCAAATTAAATTTAGAATGCTTAAGTAACTCAAAACTCAGATGTTTGGATTCTAAAATTACCACCTTAATACAATTTGTCAAAATATCCATATCAAATGGCTTTATTGGTATGTTGTTTTCTAACCAAGCTTAGAATTCTATGTTTTCATACTCCCTTAATTGTGTTGAAAATTTAGATGTTGGGGTGACTTTTCTTTGCTTTACCCATGTCTGTTTAGCTTTTTGTTCTATTGGCTGCGATTTTCACTAATTCAATTTTCTTTTTATTTCTTTTTTTCTTCTTCACTTGTTTTGTTTCAGTTTGTTACTTTAATTAAGGCTCTTTGTAAATATCAACAATAAATTGAAAATATTAGAATTCCAGGTTTGTATCTCTTTTTCTTGGTCTATTTTGAAATTTATTTCTCAGTTTCTATAGACATCAAGAGTTAAATGGTCATAGTCATTATTTTATTGTATTCGGCTACTGTTATATAATTCATTTCATTTGTACAAGCAACTAAAGGAAGTGATGTTTTCTCCTAGATTTTCAAACAAAGGAAAAAGAAACAAGTGAGCAAACAAAAAGTTTTCCAGAAAAATCTGAAATTAATTGCTCTGAGAACTGCAGAATCCTGACAGGATCAAGTATCTCCAAGATACACATTTTAGAGATGGAACTGGCTGCTAAGGTGAAATAACAAAAGCCAGCTAGGTTAATTTCATAGGCGATTCCACAGCTGCTCCACGTGGTTAATTTACTTTAAAATTAACATTTTCTTTCTGGATACAAAAAAGTAGGCTTCCTGTATTTATGTACATTGCCTAATAATGTTAGAAATACTACAAATCTCCACTGGTGTTTATTATTCTTCCTTTCCTTAACGAGTCTACCCCCAATGGCCTATTTTTTAATTACATGTTTAACCATGCTGCCATTTTATAGTTTATTCCATTAAAATATAAAGCAAAAGAGTCAAAGTTTTGATTCCCTGTGATGGGCCATAGATGGATTCATCTTTCTGAGGCTGGATGATGTCGCTTAGTTTATTTTTCTAGTTCTATCCATTTCCCTGCAAATTTAATTTTTCTTTAGTTGATGATTATTCCAGCTGTGTAGATGGACCATATTTTCCTTATTCATTGTTCAGTTTGTAGACATGTATGTTTTGTCTGTTTCTTAACTACTGTGAATATAACTGCAGAGAATAGGGATATGCAAATGTCTCTGTAGTGGAGTGCAAAGTCCATTGGGCGTGTGCCCAGGAATGGTGTGGGTGATTCATATGGTAGTTCTATTTCTAGTTTTCTGAGAAACTGGGTTGATTTTCAAGTGAGATACACAAGTTTACACATCTGCCAATATTATGTAAATATGCTTTTCCCCCTTGTGTTCATCCCAACATTTGTTTGGGTTCCTGTGTTCCTGATCATGGCCATTCAGACTTGTGTGAGGGATAGAATCTTAGAGTGGTTTGAATCTACATTTCCCTGAGGTCTCGGAATTTTGAATAATTTCCAAATTGTTTACTAGCTACTTGTATTTATTATTTTTGAGAACATCAGATTGTTTATAGCCCAGTTTTTGTTTTTTTCTTTATGTTTTGACTTTTAGGGTATTTGTATAATCTACACATCAATCCTATGTCAGATGTATAGGTGGCAAAGATTTTCTACCATTCTGTGACTGCCTCTCCACTCAAATGACAATTTCATTTGCTATACAGTTTCATTTGCCTTTTAGTTTCATGGGATCCCACATGGTTATTTCTGTTCTTCCTGTGTTGTAAGTCCTATCAAGAAAATCTATATGGCTGTTCCTACACATTAAAGTGTACACAATACCACATCATATAGTGATTCCAGAATAACAGGTCTTGTACTGAGGTCATTAATTCATTTGGAGTTGAGCTTTGTGTAGGGTAAAAGATAAGTGCTGAGTTTTGTTTCTCAGCAGGTTAAAATTCAGATTTCCTAGCAAAGTTTTTTGAAGATTTTGTCTTTTTTTCATTGTATACTTTTGGCACCTTTGTCAAAAGTCAGATAACAGTATTTGTATAAATATCCAGGTCCTCAATGACAACTCATTAATATATGTGTTTGTTTTTGTGGCAGTACAAAACTGTTTGTTTTTAACATTGTGGGCTGTAATATAATTTGAAATCAAGTATGATTTGAGAGCATTTTTTTTCCATTTCTGTGAAGAACAGCTCAGGAACTTTGAGGGGGATTACATTGAATCTGTAGATTGCTTTAGTAGAATGGCTATTTTCACAAGATTAATTCTTTCACTACATGAGCATGGCAGATATTTTTATCTTTTAGTGTCTTCCTCAATTTTCATTATGGAGGGCATTTGTTTTATTGTTAAGGTCTATTCCAAAGAGTTATATTTTATTTTTGTTATTGTGAGTGGGAATATGTCTTTGATTTCTGTTTCAGCCTGGTTGTCATTGGTGTATATGAAATCTCCTAATATGTGTAATCTGTAATGAGCCTCTTTGCTGAAAATATTTATAACTATAAATTTTTTTCATGGCATCTTTAGAGCTGTACCCATAGAATATACCACTACAAATATGGATACTTGGATTCCTTTTCTGAAATACTGAGGCAGAAAGTTTGAGCAACAAAAGAATGAGGGGATGGAGAAATGCTTATGCTTAATAAAAATGAAGAGTTTATGGAAAAAACTATATGTCAACCTATAATCCTGGAAGCTGAGTATAAATCCTCACTAGAGGATATATTAGAAAACAAGTGACATAAAAGAATGGGGACATAATCCAAGTTAAAAGTGTAAATGTGGAAGGAGGAAGAGGAGAAGAGAGACTAGGAGGTTGTTTAAAACTAAGGCTGCATGAAGGTGCCTTATGGAAACCTGCTAGTTTGTAAGCTAATTTAAAAATATAAAGGAGGAGATGTGATCAGAGGACCTGCATGGGTAGATGCCACTGCTCCCATAAGACATAATTTATTTAATGAAAACCACAGTGTCATATACAGGATACACCTCAGTGAAGCTCCAAGGTACCTCAACACAAACTGTTGTCATCCTTGGCTGCCAATTATAACTAAACTGTATTCTATTTCTAAGATACAACTCAGTATGTTTGAAGGATTTTGAGTAAAAAATATCAACTTGAACAAGAAACTTCCTTTCTGACTGCTAGCTTTCTCGGTGCTATGAAGGCTGCTGGGGCAGAAAGCACACCAATGTTCTTTCCCAGGGCTGCATCTGAAAACGATAAGATCAGCTGTTATCCCACTGCTTCCTACTGGCAGCTGCAGGTAACTGCAGAATGTTCGCAGTGTGGAATTGAGTCAGTGAAAATTTCAGTATAGGTAGAGTAGAGCTCTTGAAACCCTACATTGTAGAGAAAAGCTATTCGTAGCTGATAAGTGTTTAGGGGGGAGAGTTGGGGAAGTCAAAATGTGACTGAGATGAGAATGAAAGACAGTAAGCTGTTAATTAAGATAATAATAAATAAATTAATTACTCTCTTCTGAAATTTATCAGAATCTACTAATAGGAAGTCAGTTATATTTATTATACTAAGAGAGTAAGATCCCCATCAATAAATGGAAACATACAAGAAAAGTCAGACTACATCTACAAAGTGTCCGTGTCATGCTGCTGCTTCAAACCCCAAATGGTATTTGGATGTAAAGTGAGATTTTAGTTGTCATAGGAGACATACAATAAGGAATGTAGCTCCAATAGTGACAAAAAGGCCAAGAAATCCAGTTGCTATAAAGAATGTAGATCAATAGATTCTGTCTAAGATAGAAAATGGTGTTTAGAAATATTCTAAGGCTTGTAGAATAGTGAAATAAAGTCCTGATATGATAGTAATTAGTAAAGCTTGATTTATATGATTTTGTTTCCCTTCTATAAAACTGTGATGGGCTCATGTGATTGAGACTCCTGATTCTAAAAGTACTGATGTATTGGGAAGAGGGACTTCTAGTGGACTGAGTGGTGTAATTCCTGTTGGTGGTTAGCAGCCTTCTAGGTCATGTGTTGGTACTAGGCTGGAGTAATAAAATCCTCAGAAGAAGACAACGAAGAAAAATACTTTGGAAACAATAAATAAAATTATTCCATATTGATACCCTTCTTGTCCAATAGGAGTGTGTAGTGGTCTTGATATATTCTTCGCAAATAATGTCTTGTCATCATTGATATATAGTTAGGGTATTTGGTAGCAGGCTTATAGTTAAGAATGTAGTAGAATTATAATGAAATCATATTACTAGGCCAGATGTTAGTAAAAGAGCTGATAAAGATCCTGTTAGTGGTCATGTGCTTGAATTAACTCTATGGTATCCATGAATCTGGGGAGTCATTATGTAGATATATAGAGTAAATACGTAGGCTTGAATTAAAGCTATGGCAAATTCTAGTACTGTAATTAGAAGTAAGATGATAAATGTAATAGTAGTGGTTGGGCTAATATTTATCAGTACTAAAGTGGCCCCTTAGATTAGGTGTAGTAATAGGTGTCCTGCAGTGATATTAGCTGTAATCAGAGTGTTAGTGTTATAGGTTGAATTGATAAACTAATTGTTTCAATAATAATTAGTATAGAAATTAGTTAGGAAATGAGCTAGGGAACTTTTTAGTTTATGTTGAAACCCTAGAATTACAGCTCATGCTCATAGTGGAATTTCTATGCATAAGTTTATGGATAATTGAGTAGTAGGTGTAAATGTATGTGGAAGAAGTCCTAAGAGGTTTGTGGATCCAATAAATATAATTAAGGATACAATTATTAGTGCTCAAGTTCGTCCTTTAGGTGTATGAATTAATATTATTTGTTTAATAATAACTTTAATTAGTCAGTGTTGAAATGAATGAAGACAATTGCTGATTAAACATTCTGATGATGGGAACAGGATTGATGGGAATATAACGATGGTTAAGACAACTGGTAAACCTATTACTGTAGGGGTTAGGAGAGGCAAATAGATTTTCGTTCATTTTGATTCTCAAGGGCTTTTTGATTTTTGTGTTGTTAGAATTTTGGGTGATGGAGATGCTGGAAAGGTCTGTGAAGAAAGTTTTAATTGAAATAAAATAAACAGTGTATTTATTGAAACTAGTAATAAATCATGTGGATGTGTCTAGTTGTGGGATATCAGAATGGAGACTTCAGGATTCTAACTTTAACTTAAAAGGTTAACGCTCTAAGCTTCATAGTGAAATTAAATTATTGAAGCTGATCAATTTTCACAATATTTTAGTGGTACTTTTTCAAGTACAATAGCTATAAAACTATGGTTGGATCCACAAGTTTCAGAGCATTTTCCATACTATAATCTTGTGCAATTAGATGATACTGTGGCTTGATTTAGTCACCCTGGAATTGCATCAGTTCTTAATTCTAGTGAGGGAGGGTACAGCTCATGAATGAAGTACATCTTCAGGTGAAATTAACATAAGAATTGGAAGTTCTATTGGTAAAACAACTCGATTATCCACTTCTAGGAGGCAAAATTTGCCTGGTTTTAGGTCTCTTGTAGGAATTATGTAAGAATCAAAGCATAGATCTCAATAGTCAGTATACTCATGTTTCAATATCATTGATGACCTATAGTTTTTACTATTAACACAGAATTGTTAATTTTGTCTATTATATATACGATTCATAGGGAAGGAAGGATGATTAGAATCAGGATAACAGCTGGTAAATTAATTCAAATGGTTTCTACTTCTTGGGCATAGATTGTACTTGCATGTGTTAATTTTGTTGTTAATATAAGTGAAATAACCTAAAGCACTAATGAGCTAATGAGGAATACAGTATTAATGTGTGGTCATGAAAGTTCATAAACTCTTCTAGAATAAGTGACATGCATTTTGTAAGCCTAATGGAAAAGGGCAAGCCATATAAAATAAGTAGATTTAAGTCTATAATTTAACCTTGACAAAGTTATGTAATTGGTTTACTAATATCTCATTGAGAAAGACATAGAGGTTATGAGATTGGCTTGAAACAAGATTTAAGGGGTTCAACTCCTTGCTTTCTTATTTTACCTTTACAGAGGAAGGTTTCTCGAATGAATGAGAAGGTGGTGGACAGCTGTGAAGTCATTCTAAGTTTGTTGAGGAATAGGAGACTGATAATACCTCTCGTTTGGAGATGAAGGCTTCTCAGATTATAAAAATTAAAATGAGTACAGCTGTGAGTGAAATAAATGATTCTATAGAAGAGACTGTATTTCATGTAGTACAGACATCTGGGTAATCAGGGTGACATCGGAGTATTCCTGAAAGACCTAGGAAATGTTGAGGGAAGAATGTTATATTGACTCCTACAAATATAATGGCGAAGTGGGCTTTAGCTCATATATCATCTAATGTGTAGCCTGAAAATAGTGGAAATCAATGAACAAACCCAGCTATAATAGCAAATACTGCTCCTATAGATATGACATAATGGAAGTGAGCAACTACATAATATGTATCATGAAGTACAAGGTCAAGAGAGGAGTTTGATAAGACAATTCCAGTTAGTCCTCCAACTGTAAACAGAAAAATAAAGCCTAGAGCTCATAGTCTATCTGGTGATCATTTAATATTACCAACGTGTAATGTTGCAAGTCAGCTGGATACTTTTACACCAGTTGAACTGCTACAATTATAGTAGCAGATGTAAAGTAAGCTCATGTGTCTATATCTAAGCCTACTGTAAATATATGATGTGCTCATACAATAAATCCTATGGCATGGCTATGGATAAGGAGCAGGTGGTCAGAGATAGGACTTAGGACTTAGGGACAATAAATTACACACACACACACACACACACACACACATATATATATATATATATATATATATATATATATATATATCATAAAGTTAGGAGGCAGATGAGTTGATTGGTCCCAATCAGATATAGTAAGGAGGTAATCTGAGATGGATAAAATCAAAATGGATTGCAAGCAGGTATGAAATTCTAAGAGAATAAATAAAAATATCATTTAAAATTTTAAATGTGCTAAGACATGCAACAAACATGACAAACTATGGTAGCACTAAATCAGGCAATCATGTATAGCATTGAGGGTTAATTTTCTTGCACTAAGAAATTACATAAGTATTATTAAAATTATGTAATAATAAAAAAACATTGACTCAGACCAAATATATGATAAATTAATATCTATGTTCCACCAATGGTGTAAATGTTAAAAGAGTGATTTGGGAAGTATTTTTCTTTCCTTTTTTTTGTTGTTAATTCCTGGTTTCTCTTGAATGTATTTGTATAAATTTCTCTCAAGAGTCCCGCTGTACTATAAAGAAATTACATAGAGCACAGTTCCTAATTAGGAATGTGTTTGTGGTGAACTCAGCTAATCATGGTGCAAATATGCTTACCTGGACATGTTCTAAAAAATGTTAAATCTAGGCATGCACCAAGACTTTTTAAATTCCAATTCATAGAGAATTCAGCTCAGTAGCTAATTGGATTAAGGCAATCAACTGGAGCCTAGCCGCTCAGCTAAGATTCAATAATCCTTTCTAATTAGAAGGTGGCAACATCTGGAACTGGTATAATTTTCCTTTGGCACTGGCATTTGGGTTCTGTTAGGATGGTGTAGCTAGCATCTGATTTGACTGCTGTGATGTACACTTATGAAAGGAGAAAATGCTAACATCAAAGGAAAAACAAACAAACAAATAAACGAACAACAACAACAACTTATCCAGCCTTGAGAAGTGAAATATTCAAGACTCTGGTCTCTGGCAGATGGGAAACAAGGGTATTGATTGGCACCTTCTTCAATTTTATTCTGGAGAATTCTTTCTAATGTCATTAAAAAAGGTGGAATCAAAGCAAAAAAGCAATTTTGACACTGGATGAAAATTCGTTTGGAGGCTTACAGGTACCACAGTTCCTGTGAAAGTAAAACCCTGCACTCTGGTGATGTGTCCTGAGGTCTCCGTACATAAAGAACAGTGTGTGAGCTCACATACTGCTGCACCAGTGGACAGACCTAAAGTGGAAAGACACAATAAATACCAGGTTTCATGGGGACAATAGAAGGCCTCTGATTATGATATAGATGTAAAATTTCAACTGAAGGAGATGAATGGATTTAGAAGATGCTACCGAATCAATTAGCTATTGAGGGTGCAGTCTGGCTGGAAAAGGCAGGTCACCATGAAAACGTCTCTGGAAGGTAAGTCTTGCTCCTCCAAGACAGTCCTGTCTGTCTCTCATGCTTCCTGGCCAAATGTAGTGAAGGGCCTTGCTCCTATATGCCCTTTAGGCGTGATGTTTTGCTTCATCATAAGCCCCTGAAAATCCCTATTGTCAGCAACTCAGGCAGAAGTACCTAAAAGCGTGAGCTAAAAGAAATCTTTTCTCACATTTATCTCATTGACAAAAGTTCTGGCTGCCATATACATGCCCTATGACTGCAGGTCAGCACTTAGGAAATCCTAAAACCAAACAACTGACCAGCAGCTGTTTAAGCCAAACACTGTCAAGAGTAAAATCACTGGACTGAGCCCAGTGGAAGAGTTAGCGGAAGGACTGAAGGAGCTGAAGGACATTCTAATCCCATAGGAAGACCAAAAATACAAACTAACCAGACCCCTCAGAGCTCCCAGGGACTAAACAACCAACCAAAGAATATACATGAGTGGGTCTCCCTCTACATTTATAGCAGAGGATGGCCTTATCTGGCATCTGTGGCAGGGGAGGTGTTTGGGCCTGTGGAGGGTTGGTTCCCAATTGATAGGGTATGCTAGAGTGGGTGGTTGGGTTGGGGAGCACCCTTTTAGAGGCAGAGAGGAGGGGATATGTGGTGGGGGTTTAATAGAGGAGAGACAACACTTGAAATGTAAATAAATAAAATAATAATAAAAATTAAACTAGAAATTTTCAGAATGTCTAAAAGGGAAATCTCACCTTATATCAATAGAGGTAGACAGGTAGACACAGGATACAACTGAGAAGCTGAAAATGCTCATTGGAAGTAGATCTGTGACAGAGATAGGGCCTACGCTGCCATGAGGATTGGTCAGAATGGGAGGAAGATCTATTTGAACTCTTTTTTCAAAGGAACCATTTCAACTCTAAAGCTAATATAAAAAAGATTAATGCTTTAAAAATTCTATTTGTAGGAAGAATGTATTTACTTTCAATCATGAATGGAAATATGTACAAAAATTCAGAATCAAGAACACTATTTTGTATGTTGAACCAAAAAAAAAAATTTAAGGAATGAAAATTTAAAGCTCTTTAAGAATAAAACACCACATACAGAAAAGGATAGGTAGATATCCAGCCCATAGTCCAACGCCGGTTTGGATCAGAAGCTCTCAGAGAATATACCCATGATGCGGTATTTGCATATTGTGTGACATCTCTCGTCTCACACTGTGGAGCACAGTTATGTGTGGCTTAATATCCTCTTCACCTAATATTCTGATATTTCTAAAAAGGATCTTCAGCTTCTACTGTAGAGTAACATAATTCAGATTTTAGAATGTAATAAATTAAATAAATAAAACAGGATATAGCTAGAAAATTTGGTTAATAATCTAGAGATTAAAATTAAAAGAATTATCAGGAGTCAGAGACAGCTGGATCTCTTTGAGTTCAAGGCTCTCTTGGTTCATAATGTGAGTTAAAGACCAGCCATAGCTACATACACAGTGAGACTCTGACTCAAATAAACAAACAAAAAGCAAGAATTATTAAGTATCTAAGATGACTTAAAAATTAGCCTTAGAAAAAGAAAACTTCTAAAATAACTATAATTCATATTAATGGAAATAGGGAGACAAAATAATAGGCTGACAAAAATAAGAGAAGAAAGCAATGTAGTAATAATGATAAAATACAATATATGGATGAGGAAGACAGAATTTACAGATATGAAAACCCATTTATTTACTGTTATTAATCAACCAGTTTCTGGACATTACAGATCATAGAACACAGCAACACTAAAGTGGTTAATTCAATGAAGGCTTTGAACATGTGAATTAATCATCAAATTACAAACAGGTTTTACTAAATAATAGAATTAAATAATCATCAATTATCATAGTATTTGTTAAAGAATTACATCTCTTCCAACTGAGGCTGATTTGATAGGATTTTTTTCTCTTCTGCAAATGTTTTAATCTATGGAACAGCTCTGAAATATTAGGGTTGCAGTTATTTGGGATAAAAATACATTTAAAAAAATTTGCCTTGTTTCAAGGGTTATGGAAACTTTGTGAGAATCTTTAGAGAAAAAGCACATAGACACACCCAGTGCCTAGTAGAAATCGTTTTGCCTCAGTCGCGATGCCGTGTGCCTGGATCTACTATGTCTAGAGTTTCGTTATCAGACACCTGCACAAAGTGCTCGTGTTTTGGAGTCTCAGGCCTCAGCTAGAAACAGGAGATGTGGTTTGCCTAGAGATGTGGTTTGCCTAGAAGAGAGAAGTTCCTGGGGAGGCAAGTCTAGGAAGTATATTTTCCCCTGGCCCTTTCCTTTATCTTTCCTGTATCTTATCATCCATGAGTTGAGTAAGTTCTGACTTATCTTTTGTAGCCATGATGTTTTGCCTCAATAGGATCCTAGAATCAACAGTAGTAAGGACTCTTGACTGAAACCTCTGAAGGCAAGCCAGAGCAGACCCCTCGAGCTGTGTGGCTTGGAATAGTTTCTCAACAATAACCAAAATATGGTATTGAAACATGAAGCTGTTGCTGCGATAACCTAACCATGCTGTTCCGAAATCTTGGGATTCAGTTTGTGAGGAATTTGGGAGGATTTGGGCACACAGACAAAAGAAGATCTCTGATTTTGTGAGCGTAACTTAACGTGCCCTTCTGGCTAGAGCTCGGAGATCAGTAATGTCCACAGGAGTGCGGACAGTAAAGAACATGCTCATTCGCTTTCGGATGTGCATGGAGGCTACATTGTATTAGTGGCCATTCATGTCACATTCTGGCAACAGTCTCATCTAAATTTGTCTATGCCCTTAGCTCTGCCGAAAGGTAAATGTGATGGACTGAGTAATCAGGTGCAGGAGAGTTTAGGCAGCATGGCATTCAGATCGTCACATGGCTGTTATTATTGGCTTCTTCAGTCTAGGTTAGTAATGAGAATTGGAAGCTAAACTCAGAGGAAAAAAAGAACCCTGAAATTTTATTTAGAAAATTCATGTAAATTAGGTGCTGAGAAAGCTACGATCTCTAAATAGATTGGTGCCACCCCAAGGCAGCCAAGCACTTAGCAAGGAGAGAGCAAGAAAATGTCTTGCGGGCAGAGACTGCCTGTGGCCCAGCTGCATTTGTAAGGTATCTTGTTCTGGCTCCTTCTTTCCTCTCCTAGTCCAATCTACCACAAAGCATACAGCTTCCGAGTACATAGGCTCACACTGCTCTGATGTTCACCTCAAACCCAGAGTAACTCAGCAAGCCATTGGGGACTGGACAACTTGAAATATGGAACCAAATAAATCATCCCCCTCATGGTTTGTTTTGATGAGGTATCTGTTACAATAATACAAAAGTTCCTGGGAACTTGGTAACTCTGTTTAGTCTGACCTCCAGAGTGGTCGGAGTTTCGTTTTCATATGCTATAGATATTCTCTTTTTATTCTTAAAATCAAGGACAAACATTTCCCTGACTTTATCATGTGCATTGATTGTGAGATGTGTGCTGTCAGTGTTGGTCATTATTCAAGTAGAAATGGTTTAGTGGTTTTTTTAACTAGACAATTTTAGAAATATCAGAAATATTTAATTTTTATCTTATGTATATTTACTTGTTTTTTGTAGATATTCATATGATATTACACATTCAGTACTCAAAAAGAAAGAAAGAAAGAAAAAATGATTCCTTCACATTATCAGTATGGTTCATTTATCCTCCTTTCTTCTTTTTACTAGCTAATCAGTTTGCCAGGAAGTTCAACTCTTTCATCAGTGCTAATCAGTTGATAACGAAGCCATATTAACTTGCAGGCTGTCAATTTCCTAAAAGGAGCATCAAACATTTATTTTTGCACTCAAATACTTTGGAAAGAGAAAAATTAAGCAAGCAAAAAGAGGTAATGCTGTTTATCACATATATCTTTCTTTGCTGGCATATGCACAGCCAGTCTTTTATAAAACCTTTACAGAAACATAAAGTCACTTTGTAATGAGAATGAAACCAAATGAGAGTTAAAACCAGAAAGTTGGGGTACAGTGTCTTCTGTAGCTATATTAGAATCTGCACTAACTTAGTTAGATGATTTGTAGCAAAATGACTAAGTTTAATGTCCATTTAGAATTCAAATTAGGTTGTTTTAATCAGGTGTTTGTTACAAATGTGGGTTGCAAGCCAGGCCTGCTAGGAGGTCCACCTTTGCTGAGTATGGCAGAGCAGGACTGTGGGGTGAAGCATACACAAGCAGAAGTAGTGTGCTTACACTCCACAAAGCCTCAGGAAGAACTCCTGGGAAGCACAGGAGGACAGGAGGAACAAGCAGTTATGTCAGATTGCCGCCTGCTGCCTCAACATCAAGGTCGGTCAGCAGAAATAGCCAGAAGTGGTCCTATGTCTGTTAACATGCTTTATTTCTTCTCTGTTTTACTTGTATCGTTTATGCCTGAGACTTAAACACATGGTAATGGAGATATTTTTCTTGGATATAGAAAACGGTAAATGGCACAAGCACCAGAGATAGTCCAAGCTTTGCCAAATCTTAATTTTACTACTTCTTATGCAAATTCAAGATGAAATCATGATTGTAATATTAGTGATATCTATTTAAACACATTCTGTAAATTTATATAATTTTATATAAAAACTATATATATTTACACACACATATATTATATATATATGACTAAAAACATTGTGGTTTTAAATTTCATTTAATTTATTACTACTGTGTATACATATATGCATGATGTGTCTGTGGAGGTTAGACAACTCTCAACTCAGTTCTTTCCTTTACTGTGATATCTAAAGATTGAACTCAGGTTTTCAGGCCTGTGTAAGCATTTTTACCTGCTCAACCAACTGACTGGACCTAGTGTCCTAGATTTAATAGACAAGTGAGAATGGTTCTTGGGAGATAGCTCAGTGGGTAAGAGCCATGCCAAGAAAATGAGGTAACCTGAGATCCAATTCCCCAGCTCCTACTTAAAAGCTAGGTGTGACTCAGAACCTTTAGCAGTCAGACAAGCCAAAATGGCAAGCTGTGAGTTTCAGTGAAAGACTTTGCCTCAACAAAAATGTATGAAGAACCCAGATGGAAACCTCCTATTTTGTAAGCCTATGATTTTACAAACATTTTAAAATTCATCGAGGTTTAGAGGTTCGGAGAAAATGCAACAAGCACCCTAAAAACTAACTACAGATTGGAATTGGCCATGCTTTTGAAAGTCTTATTCAACAGTTAGGAAGAAGTTTTGCCTTCTTAATTAAATTCATGTTAGCAGGTTGTATGCTAGAAACAGAGCCCAGTATCCCCCTTACATGTGGACTCTAAAATATTGGAAATCCAAGTGTAGAGATTTTATTAGAATTATTGAAATTTGGAGAATAGTGTAAGAGAAATTCAGTGTCTCCTTATTAAATCCTGCATTGTTATCAAGATTTTGGGGTTAGAGATGGCTCAGCAGTTAAGAACACTGACTGCATTTCCAGAGGTCCTGGGTTAAAATCCTAGCAACCACATGGTGGCTCACAACCATTTGTAATGAAACCTAATGCCCTCATCTGGTGTGTTTGAAGACAGCTACAGTGTAAATCAATAAATCTTTAAAAAAACATTTAAATTTATACTTCTATATTTGTCTAGATAATACTATATAAATGATCCAGGTAATGGCTGCAATCACAAGTAGGAAGCTATATGTGTATCATGTAATTGTGTGACTAGATTGATACTTTCCTCGTGTTGCCCAACTACCTGTATGTTATTCTATTTTGTGTTGCCTCTTTCTTTCCTTTGTCTGCTTGTTTTAAATAAGAGGAAAAAAGAAAGAATGTGTTGACTGAGGTTATTGTGTCAACTTTTTAGACAAAATATCTGGGGAAAGGGACTTGGTATAGAAATTTTCTCTCATCCTCTGCTCTGTTGGCTCTGGGTCTCTGGTGAGAAGAACACCATGGAAGTAGGAACATAAAGCAGAGGTTTCTCACATCATGGCAGACAGGGTGGAGAGAACAATAAAGAGGAGGGGCCAGGGCAAGTTATGGCAGAAGTCACTGCTCTGCTTTCTTAAACATTCTACAGTCCCTGCTTGTCAAAAGTCTATTCGAATATAGAATCTATCAATGGAGTCATTCTTTCTTGAAGGGAAATCTGTCATAATCGTTTTTGTTGTGTTTTTAAGCAAAACAAACAAACAAAAAAACAAAAAAACAAAACAAAACAAAACAAAAAACCCAAAACCTCAGAGTTTTAAAAGTTTTATTTTTACAAAAGGACACATCACATGATAGTGTTGCATTAATTGTTTGCTGCATTAGTTACATCAACTGCTTGTTCCTCCTGTGCTTCCCAGGAGTTCTTCCTGAGACCTTGTGGAGTGTAAGCACACTACTTCTGCTTTTGTAGGCTTCACCCCACAGTCCTGCTCTGCCATACTCAGCAAAGATGAATCTCCTAGCAGCACAAAGCCCTAAAGATAAATTTTCTGGACAGTTTAGGCAATCAAGCCTGTCAGCTGTATGCCAAGCCTCCAGGATATGAGCCTGGGATGGACACTTCTGTAGCAATGTAACAAATTCCTATAGCAATGTAACAAGCAAGTGTGGAGAGATGAGTATATAACACACTGCATGATGATCACACTTAGTAACATGCTTCTAAACTGCTAAATGTAGGTTTTAATATCCTCACAATAAAATCACAATATACTAGTGGTAAATATTGATTAGCTGATTCGAATCTTTCTTTTTTATTGGTTATTTTACTTATTTACATTTCAAATGTTATCCCCTTTCCTGGTTTCCACTCCACAACTCCCCTATCCCATCCCCTCCTACTGCTTCTAACAGGGTGCTTCCTCCCCCAACCCACTTCCACCTCACTGCCCTAGCCTTCTCCAACACTGGGGCATCAAGCCTTCACTGGACCAAGGGCCTCCCCTCCCATTGATGTCAGATCAGGCCGTCTTCTGCTACATATGCAGCTGGAGTCATGTGTAAATGAAAATATCACATTTTGTATCCCATCAATATACAATTACTTATCATTTACACATATTTTATTAAAAGTATGGTTTGTGAAAGAAACTAAAATATCCTATTCACCGAAAGGACAAGAGTCTTGCCGAACAATATGTCTATTATTAAATCAATCAAGCAATTCTCTAGGATAGACTTTGATGCTTTTGAATGTGAGTGTAATATACACAAGGAAGTGGCTATTTTTCAGCTAGTATTTTAGTGAAAACTCAGATCAACCCTGCTGTACTGGGTTTTACAATCAAGAGAAATGTGGATGAAGGATTCAGTTAAATTTGGGAGTGTTTCTTAGTCTGATATGAAAACTATAGTATACCAAACCTTCGATGTTTAAGACAGCATTGGTATTGGAGGCTATTGTCAGTCAATGATCATGTCTGAAAGAACATACTCCTCTATCCATATACACAATACACTGGATTCACCTTGCTTTGTCCTTTCCTTAGCACATACCATTACCTGTAGCTTTGTCAACACCTACAAAAACCCAGAAATGGTTTAGTTTTGCTGTTTTGTGTCAACTTATGATGGATAGAAAATTTCAATAGACTATTGAATGAATCATATTTACATCTGTCATACACAGATCAATCAAGATGACCAAGTCTTAGAGAAGAGACTCCTGAGATCATTTGCTTAAACTAAATTGATAAAATAAAACAGTGGACCTTCGAAGAAAAAAGTTGAGCAACATAGGAACAGCCAACAGGCGTATCTAGGGATAAGTCAAGCAAAGGTATGGATGTACCTTTTCTGTAAAACACAGCAGGGAATCTGAGAAACACCTAACTAAAACACTGCCAAGCAATGAAGGAAACCTTTCCAAAGATGAGGTTCATTAAATTATCCTAACATCAATGAAGCTTCATAAAACAGGAGTTATATTTATACAGTATCTTCTACCTTAGGATTTGAGGCCAAACGTTTTTCTATTTTGTTCTCTGTTTTTGGTGTAAAAAGACTGACCAAAACCAGTCTGGAGAGGAAAGGGCTGATTTGGTTTCTAGGTGACATAGTTCATTAGCAAAGGCAATCAAAGCAGGAACTTGGAGCAGCAACCTAGAGACAGGAACCGAAGCAGTAACCATTGACGATGGCTGCTTTCTGTGTCTATATCTACAGCCCCAGCTCACCTGTGTAGTGATGCTGCTGCCCACAGTGAGAGGCAATCCCACCACCACACACACAAATTAGTATCATGAAAAGGTTCCACACTCAATGTCCATTAACCAATCTGGTCATGCCAATTCCCTCTTCCCAGTTGTTCAGTGCCGGACAACTGAAGCTAACTCTGACGAAATATATCATTTAAGAATAAATTGAATAGCAAGGCGTTGTAATAAATAAATGGTTAAGATCTGGAGAGGACAAGAAGAGAATTTAACAAAGGCTGTCAGTTTGCTTGATATTTGATAATTCTAGCAATTATGTAATAAACACCATTTACCATGAATCATTTATTTTAATGTTCTCAATCAGGACTCTGCCTAAAAGTTCTAAATACAGAGAATGGCTCTTTGATAATTAACAGTTTTATGAATGTGTGAATTTTATTATCATCTTAACTCACTATTTGATGTTTATTACAATATATTTCTATCAAGAAGTGCAGGGATCTAAGATTGCTATCTTGAATTACATTTGTCATGATGTTAAAATAAAAAAATAAAATGTTTTTCTATTCCATTCCAGACAAAAGGCATTACAGGAACCTTGATATAATTGCTCTGTCAATAAAAGAAAGTTATACAACTGCCAACCAACCCTGCTTAAAGTGGTTTTGAAGGGCTTGTTTATGTAGTGTTCATGTCTAGAGGCTGCAAAAGCTTTGTCAACCTGACAGCGCCTATTCAGCCAGGTCTGCTCTTGACTCTCTAACAACATTGAAATGTGTTATGGAAACAAGCATGGTCTCTACCAGGGATAATTACAGTTAAAATAAGATGTAAATAGCTGTAATTGAATTAGATAATCTGCAGTGCTCATTAACATCTGAAGTCCACACATTGTCAAAATAGCAGAATCTACACACATTAAAATAACCAGTTAGTTAATTTGGCAATCACTATAAGGGCAAGTGTAAGAAAGTAAAGGGAGTATTTACATCATCTAGTGTAATTTTAAATTCTACTGCAAAACTACAATTCAGCATGATAGTTTAAAGTTGCACTCAAGGCAGGTGGTGAAAAAGTCAGATGTAATTATTTAAAAAATTAGTCCCAGTGAAGAGAGGCTTATTGCTCTTACCTTTCTCAGTATGGACGAAATGTGACCACCAGCTTCATTCCTTTCCTGTCAGGATGGATTGGATTTTACCCTCGAACTGTGAGCCAAAAATAGTCCTTCTTTAAGTTGCCTTTGTTTGGTACCTCACCAAAACAATCAGAAGAGTTGCTGGTTGCACAATGAAGTACTCAGCTATTAAAAACAATGAATTTATGAAATTCTTAGGCAAATGGATGGATCTGAAGGGTATCATTCTGAGTGAGGTAACCCTATCACAAAAAAATCACTTGCTATGAACTCACTGATAAGTGGATATTAGCCCAGGGACCTAGAAGACCCAAGATACAATTTCCAAAACACAAGAAAATCAAGATGAAGGAAGATCAACGCGTGGATACTTCATTCCTCCCTAGAATAGGGTATAAAATACTCATGGAAGGAGTTGCAGAGACAAAGTTTGGAGCTAAGACTAAAGGATGGACCATCCAGAGACTGACCCTCTCGGGGTCCATAACATAATCAGCCACCAAACGCAGACACTATTGCATATGCCAGCAAGATTTTGCTGAAAGGACCCTGATAGAGCTGTCTCCTGTGAGGCTATGCCAGTGCCTGGCAAACACAGAAGTGGATGCTCACAGTCAGCTATTGGATGGAGCACAGGGCCCCCAATGGAGGAGCTAGAGAAAGTACCCAAGGAGCTGAAGGTGGATGCAACCCTGGAGGTGGTACAATATGAACTAACCAGTAACCCCTGAGCTCGTGTCTCTAGCTGCATATGTAGCAGAAGATGGTGTATTCAGCCATATCTTACAATTCTAATTCATACATGTAATTGCATGTTTAGCTTATAATTACATAAGCAGGTGCTCATTATCAGTGCTTTCTTTCTCCGGATATTTTCCTGTTTTATCAAATCTTAATATGGAAATATACTTGTAAAAATTGTTGGAATAATATATAAGCAATAAATATGATACCTGTTCCTATCCTTCTTTTTTTGTATGTTTTAATTTTTTAAAAACATTTTTATTGGTTATTCTATTTATTTACATTTCAAATGTTATTTCACTTCCTGGTTTCCCCTTCACCAACCTCCTATCACACCCTCCCTCCCCCATGCTTCTATGAGGGTGCAACCTATCCACCCACCAACTCCTGCCTCATCGCCCCAGTATTCCCCTATGCTGGAGCATCAAGCCTTCACATGACCAAGGGTCTCCCTCTCATTGATGTCAGATAAGGCCATCCTCTGTTACATATGCAGCTGGAGCCATGGGTCCCTCCATGTGTATTCTTTGGTTGGTGGTTTAGACTCAGATGCCAAGAGACTCCCAGGACCCAACGGGGATGACGTTAGCTAAAATACCCAACAAAGGGGAGAGAGAACCTGTAGAGACCATATTCAGAGGTGAGGCACAGGCCCTGGTTGAGGGATGGGGCCACCCACCCTTCTCAAACATTTTAACCCAGCATTGCTCCTGTCTAAGGAAATACAGGGAGAAAGTGTGGAGCACAGAGTGTAGGGAAGGCCATCCAGAGACTGCCCCAATATGAATCAACAAGTATGTCTCTATCCTTCTTAAATGTTCTTTTTAAACAAGTGTTATTATATGTGTTTTGCCTACATGTGTGTCTGTGCACCATGTGTGGGTCAGGTACCTGAAGAAGCCAGAAGAGGGCATTGGATCCCAATGTAACTGTTGTTACAGATAATGTGAGCTGCCAGCTTGGGGCTGGTAATCAAGCCCCCATCCTCTGGAAGGTCAGGCATTACTCTTAGCCACTGAGGCATCTTCTCAGCAAGCTTCATCCTTCTTTTACCCATTTTAAATAAATTGTACTTAAGGTGATCTTGTGGCCATTTTCTGTAAGGAACAGATCTTGCTTGCCATGCTGCAGCCATACCTTATTGTTTACTTTGCCTCAAGAAAGCTAGACAATGAGAATTGAGCCACCTTTGAGAACTCTCATTTTTCCTAAAACATGTATTTATAAATTTGATGTTTTCCCTCTTTTTAGCATGTTTAAATAGACATGAATTATTGTTCATCTTCTTAGTACAACTCTCCTCTTACTGTTTTGTTCACATTTTGTTATGTTGAATGAAACCTTTGTCTGTTGAATAAATGGTATTATTTGTCAATAACATTCCTCAGGGATTTTCCTTAAATTCATTTTCCATACAGCAACTCACTGGACTTTGCTTCAGTTCTGTATACATACAAACTGTCCATACTTCTTAAAGGACAATTTTCTGGGATTAGTTTGGAATGAGTGCAATGATTTATATTACAGTGATGGCAGAAAAAAGATGGTACTAAACCAAGTATGTCGATGCTCACCTGATTGCTAGCACTTACTGTAGGGCTAGCCTAGGCTACAGAGCAAAACAGGAGTACTAATTTGTTTCATGGTTATAGTATCTTTCCTATTTTATTTTTATTTAGTTTGCCATCCCCTGTGACTAAGTAATTCATCATATCTTCAAATTGTACTACGTCTTACTTCTTTCTTTATTCAGTATTTGTTTTATCCTCACTACCCTTCCTCTTAAAGCTCACTGTCATATAATTGTTTTCTGTGGTTATGAACAATTAATACATTCTTTCAAGCTGAAATGCTTACAAACTTTAGAAAACTTTAAATTCACAGGATATTTTTTATGGAGGAGTAGCAATCTAGATTTTAGAGATTACTAAGTAAATAACAAATAATCGGTTTATGAAGAATGTTCTGATAATGCATGTCTCAAAAAACAAAACGAATGCTTTGCTGTCACATCTGACCCATTAGTTATAAATACTCTTCTGTGTACAGTATTGAAGGGGATGGATTATCTTCCTCAATGTCTGATTTAGTTACCCAAAGACTTGTACATTCCCTCACGGTGTATAAAGACAAGATTTTTTTTAAACTTACTACATTATGTCAAAATATGGGGAGACATATAAACTAAGCCTGAATGGAGTGCCTGTCTTTCATTCCCACAACAAAATATTCAGTATCATTATGCATGTAATATCACATGCTCAAGTGGATTCTTCCATCCAAATGAAATAGATTAGATTGTGATTATAGGTACAGCCCAGAAAATGACTCCAAGGCTTGTACTGATCTGAGAGCAACATTATTTCCCTTGTATTCTGATTCAAATTCTTTGTCTCATTTTATTTTGTGTGGCATTATGGAAGAGAAAAAAATTTCCCACACAATGTGTGTGTGTGTGTGTGTGTGTGTGTGTGTGTGTGTGTGACTCTCATCTCTTTTTCCATGTCCTATTTTAAAAGAGATTAGTTTATTTTCAATTATATATATATATATATATATATATATATATATATATATATATATATATGTGTGTGTGTGTGTGTCTAGTCTGAACCTATGTACACTTCATGTGTGCAGTAGAAGTCAGTAGAGGATGAGGAATTCCCTGGAACTGTGGTTACAGACAGTTGTGAGCTACCATGTGATGCTGGGGATTAAACTCAGGCCATATATAAGAGTAGCTAGTACTCCCTATTCTGAGCCATATCTCCACCCCTCTCTCATGACTTATTTAAACAACTGTCTTCTATATTGTTAAGACCCTTTAAGAAACTGGTTAACATTTTTAATTGAGAAAGCATGTTAATACATTCCCCTTTAAAAATTAAAGTATAAAAATGTGGATAAAGATTCATTTGAAAATTCTTCATCTGTAACCCTCATCTTTTGTATTCACCAGTATTTTTATTTTATTTTATTCTTTTTCTGCATGTACTTATTAGCTTTGGAATAGTATTTCTAGACACATAATTATTCTGTAAATTGTTATTCTTTTTACCTTTTGAGACCTTCCTTCTTGTCTAATTACTGTAGAGTAGTGGTTCTCAACCTTCCTAATGCTATCACCTTTCAACACAGTTTCTCATGTTGTGCTGATCCCCAACCATAAACCTATTTCACTGCTACTTCATAACTGTAATTTTGCTACTGTTATGAATTGTAATGTAAATATCTAATATGCAACTGCCCAAAAGGGTCTTGATTCACAGGTTGAGAACCACTGTTCAGACATATATATATATATATATATATATATATATATTTGTTAAACATCATTGGGAAGAGAGGCTCCTAGGTCTTGCAAACTTTATATGCCCTAGAACAGGGGAACACCAGGGCCAAGAAGTGGGAGTGGGTGGGTAGGGGAGCAGGGAGAGGGGAGAGTTTAGGGAACTTTCAGGATAGCATTTGAAATGTAAATAAAGAAAATATCTAAAAAAAAGAATTTAAAACTTGGGCTACACCCTAATTGTTTTAGTTACAAATAGTATGTTCAAAGTATTCATAATCATCATCCCCCACAAAGTTACATTTTTACCGTCTCAGTAATCCTCATCTTATTCTTACAAACATATATGTTCCTCATGAGAGTAGCTACAGTGCCAACTCGTCATCTTAGATCAACATTGCCTTTCTGAACATCCCTTACATAGTAGTTCAGTGTGTCATTATTTGGGCTTGAATTCACCCTATTTAGTTTTAATAGTATTTTTTAATCTTTAAAAATATTAACTTGATAAATATATGATAATTTATAAATTTATTCTAGTCCAGGTTTCTGTTATATTTGATTTTGCTTATTGGTATTTAATCAGCTTAAAACAAGTATTTGTTTATCTTCTGGTCATATACTAATCATTTCTTTCTTACATATCCAGGAGCATTATTGCTAGCATATTGGGTTGATAAGTGTGCTGGTTAATTTCTTATCATTTTGGAACATGCTCAAGTCACCAGGAAATAGGAAAACTAAATTTGTAAAATGCCACCATCAGATTGTCCTAATACTATGTCTGTGGGACAGTTTCTTCATTAATGACTGTTGTAAAAAAAAGTCCCAGCTTACTGGAGTGGTACCTCCCCAACAGGTGTTCCTGAGTTGTATAGGAATCCCGGTTGAGAGAGCCATAGGAGAGCAAGCCAGTAAGCAGCACTCCTCCTGTGTCTCATTAGATATGTTAGGTTTAAAATTTTTTTAATTATTCATTTTACATTCCAATTACAAACGTTCTCCTCCAAGTCACCTCTTCACACAGCTCTGCACTCCACTCCCCCCCCCACCACCTTCTACTCTGAAAAGGGGGAGGTCACCTCTGGGTATCACTCTACCCTGGCACATCAGGTCACTGCAGGAATGGGTACATCCTCTCCCACAGAGGTCCAACAAGGTGGCCAAGTTAGAGAAACAGGATCCAGAGGCAGACAACAGATACAGGGACAGCCTCCCTCCAGTTGTTGGGGGACCCTCATGAAGACCAAAGGGCACATCTGCTAGGTTTTTTTTGCCTCCGGATTCCTTCCTTGTTTGATTTCTTACCTTGGCTTGCCCCATTGATAGACTATAATCAGGATGAGCTAGGCAAATAACTGCTTCCCTCTATAAGTTGTCTTTGGTCATTGGTGTTTATCACAGCAATGGAACCAAACTAGGACAGTACAGTAGCTGTTATAACACCAAATTGTTTTCATAAAGATCCCAGGATTTGTAAACATGGACTAGCAATCCATAAAAGTTTCATTTTTCAGTATCTTCAATTCTTATTTTTTTTTCATGCTGCTGCTTTTATAGATATTTATGGCTATGTCAGTGTAGATATGCTCTTTATTTTCCTGATGAATGATGTTAATTTTTCCTGTGCCGCCACACTGTCCATTTATCAGTCCTCTTAGTGCCTATTCAAGCATTCTGTCTCATTTTAAAAAGAATTTTCATAATCTCATTAATTTATAAGGCATTTTAATTATGAATATATAGTAAGATAAATATATTGTAGATAACTTTTCCCTGTCTATAATTTTTTTGAACTTTATAAGTATTTTTCAAAAGATAGAAGACCTCAATATTAATTAAATCCACAGAACTAATCTAATATGCTTAATGGTTTTAAGAAGAATGTTTATTCACCCCAACTCCAATAATATACTTGCACATTCCTTCTAGAAGTATTCTCACTTACCATAATAAGATATATTTGATTATGTTTATTTGAATAATATGTTAGAAACTATAGTTCTAGTTCATATTTTTCGTCTGTTTATTTGATTTTTGCAATGAGTTTTTTCTAGAACAGACTGCCGAACATGGGAATCTGCTTTACAACTTTATGTTGTACCATTGATATATACATTACTTTATACTGGAATTATTTATTTTCTTTCCACTAATATTTTGTCTTGATAAATCTTAGTTTATTGTCATCCTATTTATTGCTTAATTATTCTAACTCACTACATTTTTGTGTGAATTTTAAAATGCAATGGGCAATTTCCACAAAACCTGGTTATTATATTTCTGGGTAGAATATCAATTGGGCTGTGTAACATTAGAAAATACAAACTTATTTGCATATGGAATTTCAAATGCTGTCACATACTATGCTTCTTTATTAGTTCTTAGTCTTCTATCTCTGGCAGTGACATTGTCTAGCTCTTATTGAGATAGCCTTGACTACACTTCATTAGATCTATGACAATGTCTGCAGTTGTTTGATACCATTATAAATCCAATTTAAATATTATAGCTTAAGTTTTGGTTTCCAGGGACATTAAAAATACTTATGTCTCTACTTTCATCTTCTACAATAAAGACTACTGTTTTATTTCATAAAGCACTAGAGACTTTTGAAAAATGTTTTTATTGAAAGTCTTGAGTGATGGTTCAATTGTGGAAAGTATTTATGATTCTGTTAGAGGCCTGGACTTATTTGCAGCACCTACATAGCTGCTCACAATTCTGAAACTGCAGTTTCAGGGGATTTGATGATGCTATCTTTTGATCTCTATGGGTACCAGGTATGCATGTAGATAGAATACAGACATCTCTGTGGGCACCAGGTATACACATATAGACAGAATACAGACATATATGCAGTTAAAATACAAATTACATTAAAAATAAGAGAAATAAATCATTTATTGTTTTATTAAATATTTGAGAATTTCATACATCATATTTTGATCATATTCATCCCTTTCTTCTCTTTCCTCCCGACTGCTCACCTGATTTCATGTTTGTCCAACTTTGTGTCTTCATTCGTTTTTTAAAGCCCATCAAGTCCAATTTGTGGTGCCTATGTACTCTTGAGTGTGTGGTCATCCATCAGAGTATGGTAAACCAACCATACCTTTAAAAAAACAAGACTCCCTTCCCTATCATCTATGAGCTACTAATAACTCCTCAGCTGCACGAAACTCAATTTCAAATGGGTCAAGAACCACAACAGAAAGCCTGATATCCTGAACCTGACAAAAGAGAAAGTAGAGAATATATTTGAATTCATAGAGATGGGGAATGCTATTTTCTTTTTAAAAATAGAACTCTGGTAATGCAGGTATTAAGAACAGCAATTGAAAATCAGAACCTCATGAAACTAAAATGTTTTTATAGAACAAAAGATATCACCATTCAATTGTAGACGTTGTCCACAGAACAGGGAAAACTGTTTAGGAGCTGCATATCTGATAGAATAGTAGTCTGCATAAAGCACTCAAAATAAAAAATAGAAAACTGAACATCAAGAAAACAATTGACAAAAACTATAGCAGGAAACTAAATCTTGAACAAGATAATAGAAGAAAATGTGCTTACCCTAAGGAAAGACACACCCATGCACATAAAAGAAGCATACAGAATACAAAATTAGAACCAGAAAAGAAAATTCACACAAGCCAGATATGGTGGTGCAACTTTAATACCTCCAGCATTCAGGAGGCAGAGGCTGGCACATGCTGGACATCCAGGTCTCACAGAGAAAAAAAATCCCTGTCTAAATAAATGAATGAATGAATGAATGAATAAGTAAATAGATAGATAAATAACAGAAGAAAAAGAAAGAATTCCCTCAGCATATCATTCTTCATAAACTAATTATACATAACAAATGTAGTGTATTAAAAGCCACAAGACAGAAAGAAATGGACATCATGTAAAGAAAAGCTCACTAGAATAACAGTTATTTCTCAATAAAAGCTTGGAAAGGAGAAGATCCTGGAGAAATGCATCCAAGCTCTAAAAAACTGAGGGCAGTCTAGAATAGTATGCCCAGCAGCACTATCTGTTATAATTGAAGGAGAAACAATGGATTTTCGTGAAATAAAAGCCTAAAAACATCCAGTTTCAGAAGGTATTGTCTCCATAGTAGGTGGAAGTGTCTCAAAGCAGTGGTATGGAGCAAATAATAGAAACACTACAGATCAGTTACAGCCAATCCACTTTGTAAAATCTTTGTTCCATAAGTTGCTTAATTAGTTTATGCTCTAAAACATTGAATATTGTTAATATTAATCAAAATCTACCTGTAACATGTGTTTATACTTAAGCTAAGATGTATTCAAACCCAAGAGCTGGTGCTTATAAATGGCAAAAAATGATTGTGTTAAGGTGGATATGTGATAAATTCTCATGTTACACAATTTTGCTCAAGTAGGAATCTTCCCATTTATCTATAGAGAAACCTTAAGTAAAAGCCTATATCACATATTTCTATCTGCTACTAAAAATATTTCTCAATTTGTAAAACAGTGCCTTGGAGACTTTACTCTTTGCAATTAAAAGAATTTTAAAATTCATAGATTTTAATTGGTTAATTATTTTTAATTATCTGAATACTAATATAAATCAGGACGAATGCAAAAAAGCATACTCAAACAATTGCCTCAAGGTGTTTCCAGAATTAAATCTAGTTAAGGAAAGTGAGCAAGAGGTATTATCTGCATTTTAATTTTAATTATATAATAAAAGTAAGATGGGTATAATAAAATAATGATTCATTTTAATGTAATCCATTTTAGCCTTGTTAACTTAATGCAACCTAGAGTCACATGAGAGGAGCAGGCTCAGTTGAGGACCTGGCTAAATCAGTTGGTCGGTGGCCATTTCTGTGATGATTGCCTTGATTGCTAATTCTATTAGGATTGTTAACAATTATCCAACCTATTATTGTTTCTTCATGGTTTCGTCTATGTGGTCCTACTTGAATCTCTGTCCTGACTTTCCTAAATGATGGACTGTGACCTGGCAGTATAAACCAAATAAGCCTTCACTTTCCCAAATTGCTTTGGGTTAGTGTGTTTTATAATAGCACCAGAAAGCAAACTAGAAAAACTTGTAAAGGCTATAAATCTAGAATATATAAATATGTGGTAGAGTTTGTTATCTGGGAAATATCTGTGCTCCAAGATATTCAGTAATTCTTGAATATAAAGCTGTTATCATCACAGATACGTATGGCTTTTCTGGACTATACACACCCACATTTCTCAACATTAGTCTTGGGCCTGTGGACAAGTCAATGGACAGTGCCTATAATTGAAAATTTTCTGTATATAGAAAGTACGAGAGGGTAGCTTCACTTGCTCTTATTTCAGATTTCATACTGGCAGTACAACCCTATGTGTTCTCCCAAAGCTGCAGTATGAATAAATAAAAACAAAGCTGGAAAAATCAAATATGGGCCAGAAGAGGAACTTGAAGCCTTTATCCTCAGATGTAATTGGTTTTGTGCTATTCTCTTTAACTTAAATATTTTTGACATGAAGTTCTAATATTAGTTAAAACTACAAATGATAACTAGAAAAGCTACAAATAGGTATTTAATTCCATGGCAAGTATCACCATGTGTTTGCCTTTTACCCTTTTTCATAGTAGCTTATGGAACTGTTAACATGATTTTATAGTTATGAATATTATAAATATGTTTTGTGATATCTACATGCTTAGTGATGAGACACCACATTTTTAACCTCTACAAGCAGAGCAGCCTGTGCTGGAGTGTCAAGACGCAGTGTAAAGATCTGCCTGCCACTGGTATCTGTGTCCTTCCTGTCTTGAGACAGGAGTACCCTCAAACTTCATATGAGATTTCTGTGGAAATTCCTTGTGATTATCCACTCCACTTATGATACTGGAAACCATCAATAACAGTCATAGAGATAGTAGACAAATATACTATCAATATCTCTCTGGGATCAGAACTACATACTTTCATTTTTACAGATCTTAACTCAGAAAGATAACTCATTTGTTGCATCTAATAAAGTATTTATTTATTCAAACACTTTACAGGTACAAGAAGCAACTGGTCATGTAGAGATAATCTCTTTTGTAATGTTGAAATCATTATCTATTAATAAAAATCTGATGGTCAATAAACTGAGGCAGGGTTAGAGGATGTGACATTCGACAGAGAGACATCCCAGAGGAAATCTGGGATAGATTTCCTACCCAGTCTCCGAGGAAGTCAGATATATGACTCTGAGGAGAGGTAACTAGCTATGTGGCCAACGTAGAATAGGCAAAAAATGTAAATGAGCAAAAAAGTTATGAACACATGGAAAGAAGCTTAGTTTATAGCCTAAACATTTTTTCAATAAATAATAAACCTCCAAGCAATTACTCAGGAACTGGGGAACTGGGAGAAAATCCTGCAGTTACATATTCAACCACAATTTCAAGAATAATTTATAAAAGGTAGTGGCTTTGTAGGTAAGTCCTTATTTCAGATGAGATGACTCTATGGTGCAGAAAGGATTACTATATGATTTTAGGCAATGTATGCACTGATTTCCTCTAAGCATAGAGAAGCCTTGTCTCTGGTGCAGCCTAGATAGTTTCTTGAGTTTGGTTATTAAAAAGATAGGAAAATGGGCACTGTTCCCTCACTTGCCAGAGACAATGTACAGCCATTATTTTTGTCATTGTTTTGATGTCCACACTGTATTGAAAGATTATAGGCTGTAGATATAATAAAACTACACTAGGTGCTAGCCTTCCCAACAGTGTAGGCAAGTCACTAACTCTTCCAAGTCTATTCCTCAACTCTGTCATAAAGTGATTTACCACTGGAAGTGTCATCTTCAAAGTGTTTTGCATTCATGGGATGCTTCCAGAGACACAGTAAAAAAATAATTACAAAATATATGGCCATGCAAATTTTATACAATCAATTTTAGTTGAGACATTAAATTAAGTCATTAAATGTCAAGATTTTGTTCATTCTGAAGATTGTGTGGAAGATATGATATAGCCATAGCATAGAACACAAAAGACACATAATAATAGCATCGTCATTTTCAGGTACTATATTATTCATCAGTTGGAAAATTCTGTTCAAAGATCATGTATAATAAATGACATAAATGAAATTTCTCAAACTACCTAGCAATTTTTTAAAAAATATTAATTTCTTAGACCTTTAGATAAGGGTTGTACCATTAAAGTCTTCTTCAAAGAGGACTTTATTCACAATATTCTGCAATGATATTTTATCTTGGGCCGGAGAATCTCCGCAGACATTCTCGAAGATGGCTTTCTGTTTGCATTACCCTCTAGTCAGTTGTAAATTGTCTTACAAATACATTCTTCATTGTGTTTATGTAGTGTTCTGCTGATCTTTAAGTATAGTATGGATAAACTGTGGTGTGGCATAACAAATAACACTCGTAAACTTTCAGGTGCTTTGCAATCTTATGCATCTGATACACATGCTTCAAAACAACAAAACGATGTGCTCAGCAACTGGGATGCTTCCAGACTAGAATCATGATGACAGTTCTTACATGCATTGCTGAACAGAAAAAGTAAATTATACTATTCTTGTAAAGTGTCTTCATTTTAATTCAAATTCTGTGTGTTTCCATCATCCATGTGTTAAATTGAGACAATATCTCTGCCTGTTAAATCTGTGCCCTGGGGATAAGAAGAGCTGAATATAACAATGTCAAGGGTTTTGTTGTTGTTTGTTTGTTTGTTTTATTTTTATTTTTGTTTTTTGGGGTTTTTTTGGGGGGAGGGGAGTTTATCTTGCACATTTGTTTATTTTTCAAAGATTTTTCTTTTTTCTTGGATATTTCTACCTAACTGTGATAGTTATTTTCTTCAACCAATAGTGTTTATTCTAATCAACATTAGAGGTGAATCAGAAACTATTGTTTAAGTTTATTAGGAAAGCATGTGAAGCCAATGTTAGCAGAAACCACAGTTTCCATTTGTGAAAGGGAAAGCTAATTTCAAGTCTTATTAGCATGAATTTGTTGACATGATTTTGCTCATTGGCAATTCAGGCATTTGAGGTTAGAAGTGAGCAAAAAGAAGGTGTTTGCTAGAAAACAAAATAGAACTGTGAACGAGAAAGTTCAGGGATTAAAAGCATGCAGGTTACTCCTGTAGAAAGACTATAGAAAAGGGAATTTGAAACAGACCAGTGGATTGTGTAAGAAGTCTGCCTAGATCTTCATCAGTGTGACTTTTTTGTAGAACACAAATTATACTTTGCAGCCTCCCACGAAATTAGCTATGTTTATCTTTAAGAGTTTTTGCTAAGGGCAGTGATTATTTGCTTCTTGATCTCATATATAAGCTATTTCTATGGGAGACATTTCAGTTTCTATCTTGTTCTGCAAGTAGAGGGTTGGTGTGCAGTAAAACCCAGTAAGTTGTATGATATTGCAAGTGGCCTAAGCCCCACCACTTGGATATTCTGAGGAACATAAGTAGACTGCGTGATAATCACAAACATATTTCAGATATTAAAGGAGTTTATGTGAATTGGAAATAATGCCTCTTACAGAACCCCCAAAATTTGGAAGTTGCTTATTAACAAGAACCAGATCACAGATACATCATTTTTTATTTTTTCATATTTCTTTATGCTTGACTTTCAGACTGTGTAACACAGACTTAAATTTTGGAATGTTATACACCTCAGCTGTTTTTAAAAATACTACTTTTTGTGTTGTCAGTTAAGGGTATGTCATGCTATAGTGGAAGAAATCCACCTCTAAATGTGGTACATATACATTTTTGTTTCACTCTTGAGTCATTACTGGTAATGATTTTAATATTTTGGAAAATAGTTTAAACTTTCTAACTTCTAAAAGTTGTCATGAAGCTAGAGATATACCTGCACACTTCCAACCGTGTGAAAGTTTCAGAAATATTATTTCAACTATTCACTGTCATTGTTTACACAGATGCTATCTTGTTGATGACCTGAGATGTTCAGAAAGAAACAGAATGGTCATTAAAATGTAATAAAATGTGCACTGTCAATAGGTCTCAACATGGCACGAGAGGTCTGAGAATGGAATCAGTAAATGTGCACCCATTTCGCCCACAGAAGACAGCAACATTTTACCCAATAGATGAGGGTGAAGTGGCTTTGAATGATGAGCATGTTCATAACAGGCAAAACCCAAGAAAAGAAAAGGTTCTCTCCTTAGTACTTGAGAACTATTTTTATAAACACTGTCTAATTTATTTCTTTAATAGTCCTCCACTTTAATGCATAAAGTTCCAAAACAGATCAATATAATGCAGCCTCACTTTGCTCATTAAAATCTTCCATCTTAAGTCAAAAGTTCAGTTTCCAGTCACATCAAAGAAGGCCTAAAATACACAGCTCCTGGGGTTCCAACTTGCTGAAGGCAACATCCAAGGGAAAGCTGCCCTCCCAGTGATTAGAAAATTGAATGCAGCTTTTAATCTTCGATCTTCCCACATTGCTGTTCAATTTAATGTTCTGTTTAGGGATTCCTGCAGAGCCATATCACTGTGCAAACACCCAGAAAACTCCCAGAGTGGCAATTAGTCATTGAGAAAGAGTCAGCTTGAGGAGATAGCAGGGGCAACTTCAATAGAAGCAGATTAAAGAGTACATAATCAACAAGAGTTTTCTTGAATTGATTTCTTAATGTAACATGACCTGGCTTAGTATTTAAAACATTATGAAACAACAATATATGTAGACTTGTCTCCAAATTTTTTGTTTTTAAATGTCTAGTTATGAAAAAGTAACTCACAGGATTGTAAACGTAGCCATTCTCACCAAGAATCTGATCAAAGAAAGGACCATGCTACTTTGAAATCTTTTCCAGTTTTTAAGAGATGTGTGTGTGGTCATGTGTAATCCTAAAAGGAAATAAGTTAAAGAAAAAAATTAAAGTTATACTTTTAAAAATTATTTTTAACATTTATCTTTATTTATATTTAATTTTAAAATAATTTTATTAATATTACTAAATTAAAACAATATTCATATTTTTATTTTTTACTGTGACCTCATATTGTGGGAATTGTTAAAAATAACAAGTTCCCATGCTATGCTGGGCACCAGGCACTGGCAGGCCAAGTGGCTCCAGCTTGGTGTTCTCTGTTCTCATCTCAGCAGATTATCTGGCCCGGACAGACGGAGCTCCCAAGACTTCTCTACCTGACTTGTTAAGTTCCCTTGGCGAGCCCTTACCACACAAGACCCATGCTTCAAAACTCACATTACCTTTTGTGGTGCACATCTAGCAAACCCATGCTTTCCAGATCCCAATAGAGCTGTTATATGAAGAAAAACACCACACAAACTTAGTTTAGAAACAATGGTAGCTCAGTCTCTGGGCACAACAACTAGAATGCTAATGTTGTAAGCCATATAAATTTAAATCCTCTGATGGCGAATCCTGAGACATTCACCATCTAATCAGGAAGACTCTAGTAGCTACATCTTGTCCTGTCACTATCTCCATCCAAAAAGCCCCTAATTCTCTCCTGCTTCCTCTCTTCCTCTTTCCAAGCAGGAAGTCTCACCTACTGGTCCACTAATTGATTCCTTTATGAAGGTCTGTATACTATGGTAATCACTGGATAAGCCTCTTAAATATATAAAATGACCTGGACATAGGAACCCATAAAAGCAATACATTCAGTGCACCAGGCAAGCAAGGTTCCCTCTTGTAGTGATGGGTATGTCTCCAATTTGTGGTGATGGTAGCCTAGTACTATCAATGTATTCAGCACAGCTGAATCACATTCTGCCATGGTTTAAATGGTTACTTTTATGAGTTTTGTAAAATAATGTTTAAATTTTGAGTCCCACCACAAAGCTAAATCCATTAAATGTACTGTGCTACAGCATGGGCAGGTAAAGGGACTAGACTCAGACTGCTCAAGGGGAATGACAGAAGTCACGGAGCCTATGTTTACCAGGTTATTGGGTGGCCTTCACAGAAGCGGGGATGTCAGGGTAAATAGAGTTTATAGAGGAAATGATTATTATAGGAATAGTTACTTAAGTAATTATCTTTCTAAAATTTCTGTAAGTAAACTTCAGTCTTTCTTAATGGCCTCTCATTAGAGAATATAGCACTTAGCAATGACCCCTATTAATGTTGTTGTAGGATAAGTTCCTTGGAATTGCACATTTGCTCCAGGAAAGACAGGGAGCCTGATGAGTCTCAGGAGGTAAGTGAAGGTTACATGACTGGGAAAGAAGAAATCTGAAAGATTCTTAGGTCTTCTATCCAGCAGTGTAAAAAGAAGTAAATAAACTTATTGAGGGTGGGAATGCAGAAGGGCTATCAGAGAGAGACAGAAGAAAGAAGGAGAGAGAGAGAGAGAGAGAGAGAGAGAGAGAGAGAACAGAGGAATTGCTGGAAAGCCAGCTGCTGAGGGGAGAGTTCCCAGGCTGCAGTTCTGGGGAGCCATCGCCCATGTTAGGGTGGACTTTCTGGAGATGCAGTTGCTTTTCAGTTTTTCTTAAGCCTTGTCAGTAACCCTTTGTCCATAGTCCTCCTAGTTTCCCCAATAAAAAGTAACTGGTTCCCTAAATTGAACACTGGTGCAATAATTCCTCTTGTCTGCTGTGTGCTGCCGGTCTGGGGTGAGTAGACTTTGGGGTTGTGTCTCTCCAGGAAAAGTTCGTCACACAACATCTGATTATGAACCTAAGGAGTCCAACATTAACAAGCACAGTTTAAGGGATGGAAGCATTCTAAGACTCACACCTTCCCTGTCGAGGTGGCAGCACATATGACTTGAACATGTGCTTGCAAGGTACCTGCGAGCCAGTGGAGCAGACCAGCTTCTTTCCAGGCTTGTCATATATGTTGTTTGCTTTGTTTTTCATTTGTCTCATTATTAGTTCTCTCTATATAAATAAATAAAACTGACTGCTTGCTTAGGAGTGTCTCATGAGCCACTCATAATCTTTGACAACAAAGATTAGATACTGTTACCAATACAATTACATATTATTCTGGACAGAATGCAATCTCAGAAACCAGTCCTTAGAAAGGCATAGTTTTATTTATTTATTTATTTATTTATTTATTTATGGAATCTGATACTGGTCCTCTGGACACTGACATATCATCTTAAAGCCTGCTGTAACCAATACAATTATATTACATTGTATTCTAGATAGAATGCAATCTCAGAAACCAGTCCTTAGAAAGGCGTAATTTTGTAGATACCTACAGAACATTTTATCCTTAAAAAAAGGATACACCTTTCTCTCCACACCACATGGTACCTCGTCCAAAATTAACCATATAATTGGTCACAAAACAGGCCTCCACAGATACAAAAATATTGAAATTATCCCATGCAT
>NC_034599.1:86860857-86932258 GCF_900095145.1 Mus pahari
GAGGGTATAGGGGACATTTGGGATAGCATTTGAAATGTAAATGAAGAGAATATCTAATAAAATAATTAAAAGGAAAAAAAAGAGAAAAAAAGAAAGGCATAGTTTTATTTATTTATTTATTTATTTATTTATTTATTTATTTATTTATTGAATCTGATACTGGTGCTCTGGACACTGACTTATCATCTTAAAGCCTGCTGAAACTATGGCTATAAAAAGGTTCTTTTGAAATGTTGCAGAATTTAAGTACCACAGCATTTGTTTACTGCTTGTACAGTAAAGCCTCACTTCCTTTGCAAAATTAAGATTGAGTTGGAAATATAGAAAACAGTTTACCTTTGCACTAGATTTTTTTTTTCTGTTTCTTGGTTATGAGCACAACCCAATGATATTTCAACATGGAAAATTTTCTGTGTCTGTTCATTTCATAAACTTCAAATGTAAATTTCATTTATATCAAGATTTTAGAGGCACACTTTATGGTACTATTACAACAGCTACATTTTAATGTGAAAGAGTCTCATGAAATTATTTGTGTTGTTCTTGAAAATGTCAACACATTTTACCATGATGTTCTCAACAGAAAAGAAGCCTTGAAAGAGACATATGTTACTGTCTGTTACCTTAATATGCACCCCACAGAGTCAAACTACTGTCTTACACCATGAAAGCTAAAAATGAGTTAAAATTATACATCTAACATAGTTAAGGTAAAGTATACTGAATTCCAATCTTGCATTCTTGCTTGCTTCAGCTGAAATGCTCTGTCTTGGGAAAGCTGCCTCCTAAACCAGATGCACTGCAGAAACTGCCCTGATCAATTCTGCTTCTGCAGACATGCCTAACTACGACAGAATGTCCCCTTGGTGGTCATGAAACACAGAGACCATCTGCAGGTGGTTACACTGGGGAAAGATTCATCATAGCTGTTCAGTCTATAAAGTCTGGAAGAAAGTACAGCGAGTGGCTGGTCTTTGCAGAGTGAGAGGTTAATTCAGTGCCTGCCCCAGAGTAAAGTAACCCTGACTTCTGCCGTCTTCTGTCTGCTGCTTGGTTCTTTGCTGCGGAGTTTACCGTCTCCACAGAAAGAGCTACATTAAGGAGAGCAGGTTCATTAACAAAGCCATAGATTAAGACCCCGCTTTTTTTTTTTTTTTTTTTTTTTACATAATTTTGATTATTCTGTGTAAAACCAAACACTCCAGCAATCTTTCCTAATGCAACTACTTGTTCTTCCAAGGATTCTCTACCATATGTGATGGGAATTCCTTCCTGACAAAAGTGTTATATAGTGACCACTCTCCACCTCTGGTTACAAAATGTTTGGCTCCACATAACACTTCACAGGACTGTTACTTACTGAAATTATCTTATGGAGCTGATACTGAAGTTTTCTCATAGAGTTGATCTCTCTACCAGTTCTTTGAGAACTTGTGCTCTGGGAAATGAGGAATGACATTTAACTGAATGCATGAATAATGTATTATTAGAATGTCTCAAACATTTTCTACTCAGTCATTGAAGACTAATTTATATTTTGTTGAGAATTTGATCTTATGGCTTCATTTACTGATGCGTGTGTTCTGAATATTTGTAGAAGTTCTCTTAAAGCCCTTAAATTGTACTTTTGTGTAAAATATTTTAAATATCTGAATCAAGGCAATATATACTCATTATTCATTGACTTTCTTTAGGCTTTCCTACAATTGTGGCTAAGGAGAAGTTCAAGTCACAGATCACAGGTGACAAAGAAAAGCAACGCCATTCACTTCAAGGCCAAAGTGCTTCAAGAGCTTTTGGGAAGTTGTATGTCTTTCTGTGCTAAAATAACACATGAACTCATATGCCGCCTTGTCTGCCCGTGTACTAGCTTAGTCTGAGAAGGGATTTGTAGCATAAGACCCTTCATCAGGAGTTTTTGTCTGGAAGAATTTTGCAATTACCTAGTGTTTCTAAGTAATTGACACTGGGAAGTAGTTTGTGACCTGATTATAATAGACTGTTTCTTGATTGCAAAGGCTCTGTGTTATATATCTCTGGGTGATACAATCCCTCCTTCCTTTTGATAATGTCATTCCTGGTGTAGGGAAAATATACTTCATATATTTCCCAAATGTTTCAAGCAACTCCTGCCTTTTTTTTTTTTTTTTTAATTTCTGGAGATCCATGACTTCCTACCATATCAGCCTATACTCTCCCTCCCATTCCTCTCAATCATACCCTGTTGATGGATTTCCCTTGATTCTTATAAAACTAGAAACCTCTGTGGTCAATCTAGGTAAAATTAAGATTCACCTGGAAGGCCTCCGAGAATGCCTGTAGGGATTATTTTAAACAAATTTGTAGGAGGCCAGTATTGGCTCAGAACCCCCCAACACCAATTTCTCAGAACAAAGAAGATTTATTTGCTCTAGAGGGACAGAGGGTGGGGACTAAGAAACAAAGATGGGGGCAAACGATTAAGGATAAGGGGAGGGGATTAAGGGAGAAGAAGAAGGCATATTTGTCCCAGAGGGACAAAGGAATGTCTCTGGATAGAGAAGAGAAAGATGTGGCTGATAGACAAAATGGTGGCTTATAAAGGTAAAAGGGGAAACCCTGTGATAGGAGGAGGTGTTTAATTTTAACTGTGGATGTTATTAGATGAGTCAAAAGGAGGTTATTTATTTCTGGACTTCAACAGAAAGAAATTAGCATTTGTATATGAGTACTGGCCCTGCTTTTCCTTATTTGTTGTATGCTGGAAAGTTTTATAGGAAATAGCAACCATAGTTACCCAGAGACAGCCATGGTGGTTATGACAAGATAGCTGCTGCCATGTCAACCAGATCACTACAGTGCTGCTATGTCATGTCTTCAATAGTCTCGCAACAGTACAAAATTGATAGATAGTCTTTTAGGAACAGGTAAGTGAATGTGAAGCATTTCAAACATTGAAATCTTGGATGGTCTGCTAAAATTTGGAACACTGGAATTTTTTTCTTGACCATACTTTAATTCTCTTTTCAACATTTGTGTACATTTTTTTTGGTGATATATCTTATTTGCCAGCCACCTACTTCTCCAAACATAATTATTTATTAAAGATTGAGAACTTAATTTTATATAAATTTATCTGATTAGGGATGCTTTGATTTTTTTTTTTTTAACTACTGTCTGATCGACCCCCACCCACAAAATGCAATGTTAAAAAGTTTCTATTTTTAGGCTGTATGAAATTTTGACCCCAGTTAAATGATCTAACATTGTAATATTTAACAAGTCAGAGGCTAGATAATGTAAATAGGTATTTGGGGGAATGGCAACATTCCAGTTTTACTTAGCAAAAAGCTTTACCTAAAGCTTTGAATATGGCAGGCAGAATCTACCACTAAGTTATATCCTTAGCCCTACTGTGTTCTGTACATATCAGCATGAAAGTAGAATATTTGTAGTACTTATGACTATTTGACTCATTTTGCAAAGTATATAGTGTTGCAAACAAAATAAAACATGAAAAATTACAAAGGTGTAAAACTTATAATATTCATTTTATTTTCATTTTTTATTAAAAATGATTTTAAAATAAAAGCTAAAAACAGTTTTGGCATGACAAAAACCTGAAAAGAAATTCATAAACTTAGTTCTTTACCAGGTGATCTGGAAAGTTGGCTGATAAGATTTAAATGGTATGTAGAGACTAAACTATTGAGAAAAGATGCTCTCTCCCCAAGATTGAACACTCAAACATGACAACGTACACACTCTGTTCATCCCCTCCTCCACTGCAGAGGAAACAATCAGTTGAGAGGTTCCCCTCAGCTTCAACTTGCTGGGAATCTGGAAATTTGACAGAAGCCACGCATACAGAAGAACCACACAGCAAAATTTTATATAAAAATATCTCTCATGGGTTTGTTAACAAGGAGATATGTATTTTACCATTGAACTGGAGGAATACAAGAGGAGTTTCGATGGAAGCTATTGAATGCTGGGCAATGTTTCTTCGTGGAGACTCAGAAAATTCAAAAGAAACTTACCCCTCCCCCCAATGCCCCAGGTTACATAGTAGTGAACAAATGCTGGGACAAAAGCAGACTTTCTGGTACTGTAGCTGCCTACAAGTTATATAGAGACTCTAGTAGAACAACTTCTCTGAGTACTCCCTAGTGTGGGATTTAAGTTTTTGTGATGCAGTCACTACTCACACATGCTCTTGTAAGGCAAATATACTGAGTATTTCCCAAGGTAGTCTTGGTTGGAATGCTTTATTTGGTCTATCATTGCTGCCTCTATCTAAAGTAAATAGAAATAGTCTCCAACAAAAAAGTCATTCACAGCAACATGCACTACAATTGCCTTCATGTGCTACAGAAGTAAAAAATTACAGTCTAGATAATGTAGGTTATAAAGGAATTTTAATCCGGCAACATGACTGCTCTGTCAAGGGCCCACATATCTTTAATCTCTCTTGCTGGGATACAAGCTTGCCCTTAGTACAAACCTTTAATCACTTCATGTAGGTAAAGTTAGTTTGTAGGAGGAAGCCATGTTGGATAGTGATAGCTAATTGAGGGGCATACAAAGTGACAAATCAGAGAAAGATTTGACAGGATGAATCGGAATCTCATGAGAAGAAACAGGAAAAAGAAGTGACTTAATTCAGCACCCAGAGGGAGAGTCTGGAGAGGTAGTTTTTACTGGAACATTTTTTCAGAAACATGTTGTAGAGAGAATATGCTAGACACATATGAAGAGCAAGCCAGAGAGTGCGAAGGAGTCGGAAGACCAGAACAGATTGCTAGAGGTTTAGGCCATGCTGACCAAATTCAGTAAAAGGTGAGAGAAGCAAGTTTGAAGCTAGGAGTTTGAGCCAGAACAGCTGAGTTGAATCAGCCAGCCAGAGTTCAGAAAGAGCTAGAAAGGGTGAGATTATTCAGCAGTAAGCCTTGGACATTATAATTACTTCAGATGAATAAAAGTTGCTTTTACAGTAAGCACAATCTGAGATTTTAGCTCAAAGAAACCATAACCTGAAAGCAGTACAGTTTGTATAAAGAAGAAATGTCATTAGTACACACCTTTAATCCCACACAATGAAAGGAATTTTGTTTGTAGAAGGAAGGAGCCATGTTTGAAAGTGACAGCTAGTTGAGGGGCAAAGTCTAATTAAGAATATATTCCTTCCTTTCAGGAAGGAAGTCACCTTTCCTCCTTTGTAGTTCAACATACTCTATTGTCCAAAGTGGCTAGTATGTTACCTGGCAAATCAGATGTGTGTAGAGAGCCAACCACCATATCAAAAAGTCAAAGTAATTCAGAGTCAAACAATAATAAATTGATAACTATATAGCTATGTTGCACATTTTATACAGCATTTTAACTCCAAAATTACCAAATACATTAATGCCTAATGATAAATTTTATTCATAAAATTGAAGAATGGCTTATGCTCTTCTTCAAACAAAAGGAATACACATTTTAGAAGCATTGTAGACATCATTGTGGCTAGATAAAAATCTCCTCTTATTAGTTCAATCAATATTTTCCTGCATCATAATATAACCTTTTTATGTCTATATTTTTATACATGAAAAGAAGTAATGTTTTATAGTTTTGCATCCCCCCAGCTCCTAGATTCAAAACAATTAGTAAGAAAAATATTTTTAAGTGTTCAAAGAGAGCCTGCCTAGTGAACTATAAAATAAAATACAACCATACAATAGCTAAGTGATTCAATTTAACTTCCAAAGTGTTTTGCCAATACTAAGTTGAACTTTATTCCCTGACTGGGCAAATAGGTTTGTGAAATCACATTATGTAATTTTTATAAGTAGAATTCAGATTGTATCATATTTTCTTTCTTTCTTTTATAAATAACTAATCATAAAAATTAACTTTTGTTACCCAAACACAATTGTGGTCTCAGTGACTGACTGCTGTATAATCTCACCCTTTCTTTTTTTTTTTTTTCTTCTGAATTTCAGCTGGCTGGTTCAACTCAACTGTTCTGGCACAAACTCTTCCCCAAGTTGACTGATTCAGACTGGCTTCTCTTGGCTTCTGACTGAATTTCTCTGCTTGGCTTCAAACTCTGGCAACCTGTTCTAGTCTTGTGGCTCCTCTTTCTCCAGCTTGTTCTTTACCTGCAATCTATCTCTTTAAAACTATCCTAGTATAACTGCCTCCTCTCTCTCTCTCTCTCTCTCTCTCTCTCTCTCTCTCTCTCTCTCTCTCTCTCTCTCTCCACTTCTCTCTTATGTTACCTCTGTTTCCTGTGGTGAGAGTTAGGAATATCCTATCTCTGCCAAATCATTCCCTGATTCATCACTTTGTCTGTGCTTTAATTAGACATGACTTTCAAATATGGCTTCTTCCTTCAATTTTGGGTGGTATTAAAGGTGTATCCTGTATTTCAGACAGAGGGATTAAAGGTGTTTGGTATGTCTTCATTCTAGCAGGATCATACAGACGTAGGAGGTCTTTGGACATGATCCCTTGCCATAGCAGCCATGTTGCTGGATTAAAATTCTGTTATAACTAATTAAGTAAAAAAATTGTAAGGAGCAGGAAATGCACTTTGCTGGTGTCAAGAAGTACTGGCTTCAAATCCCTACACCACGCAGCGGGGCCGAGAATATGACAGCTATAGAGCAAACCTGATGTTTTCCAAACACATTTATGCTTTATGCTTCCAATTGTCATGTCTCCAATTGGCATTATATCTGACAAATTTGGAATGTTTCTGTGGTAGCTTAATATATTCTTTTAATAAGTAGTGATTCTCTGCGTGTGTACAGTGAGCAGTCCTCAAAAACTGTATTGGTAGATAAGGTCCTCTAAGAAGCAGATGGTCTGTATGACAAGGGGGAAAATGTGTCTGTGCTTTTTAATGGGAATGCTGTTGTGCAGAAGCTAGAGTGTCCTGTAGGCTAGAAGCAAGAATGTTGCTGTTGGCTTGAATCTGAGTGGAAGAAAGAAGATAAAATTAGATGGAGGCATCTTTGAAAATGAAAAAGAAGCTGTGAGGCAGTTCTTTTGGCTTTGTTTCTTTAATTTGCAATTCAAATATGTTTCTTAAAAAATATTTTTACCTTAAATTTTAGGTAAGGGACACAAATTATAAAATATTCATAAAATAAATAAAAGAGAGCCCTTGTGCTTTTTCCACCAAAGCCACTGTACTTATTTAATTGTTTGTTTTGATTTTGATGTATTTTCAGTGTTTCTTTTAGCATATAAAATATTTTCTTGTAATTCATGTTATAGTAAACTATACCTAATAAAGTTTAATTTTAGGTTCATAGATCAGTAGTTCTAAACACATATGTAATATTTGACTTTATTAACCATTCCATCCCTAGTTTATTTGAAGTTTAGATTTGAAATCACATGCATTATTCTTTCCTCTCCCTAATATATTTTTTTCTGCATCATGTCTCTAGTTAGAATATCCTAGTTACCTGAAAATGGTACTTTCTTAAAAACGAAATCAGATAGGATGCGTCTTTATGTGCCCGACATTTACTTAGCACCATGCCTTTTCATTGCTTATATGCTACTAAATTTTATAAAATGCCCTTGATTGCAGAGGTTGACAACATTTCATTATATGTTTATGCCACATTTAGCATATCCAGACATCTTTTAAGTGATACTTGGTTTGCTTCTACATTTTGGCAATTGTAAATAATGCCACTGTTAATCTGGACAGGCAAATATTTTCCTCAGGTGTTCCTTCAACTATCTCAAATACATATATATTCACAAAAATGTAAAATGTAATTACTGGATCATAGAGTAATATTATTTGTATTTTGAGGAATTTTCATTACTTAAATGGCTATACCATTTCACATTTACACTGGAAGTGCCCAGAATTTCCAATTATTCCATGTCCAGGCCATTGTCTAGACTTCCATAGTTTTTGCTTGTAGCAATAGTAACAGGCATGAAGGATAGCTCATTATGCTTTTAAGGTACATTTGCCCAAAGATTAGTAAGTTGATCCATCTTCAACTTTCAGTGTGATTTTGACTATTCATGTATCTTCTTTGGAGATGTATCTGCTTAAGTAATTTGACTATTTTAAAAAGTTGGGTTGCTTAATTTTCATTGATCAGTCTTGGGGATCCCACCATAATCTAGGCATTGTTTTTTTTTATCAAGTGTACATAATTTCATATCATGATTTTATATTTCAGCATTAGAAAATTTCTGAGGGAGACACAACATACACATAGGTGTCTATTTTCCCCAGGAAAGAAAACCATGACAGAACAATATAATGATTACATCAAAGTCCAACTTGGTGAACTGTTGAGTTTTTATCAGAGTTATTAGAAGGAGTGTGGATGAGGGATGACTCAAAGGATACAAAGAGCAGGGATGGCTGAAGGACAGCTGCATCACCAAGAAGCTCACACTTACATGGATGACGACTCACATAACTGGCAACTGGAGATGTGTGTACAGCCTGCAGGCAGCTAGACAGTTGGAACAGCTCATCCTTTTGCAGTGCTGCTGAGCAGCATCTCCTCCCTCAACTACTGTTTATGCCTTTTTATACTCCTGGGGAGAGGCCATCAAGGATCTTCCGAGTTTGCTCCCTAGACACATGGCTTTTTATTTGCTTCCTCAGCCTCTCTCCGTCTCATGATGCAAACATTTAAATTCAGAGTAAAGTACTGTATAAGAAGAATGTTTTTGAAAAAATGCACTGAAGATGTAGAGGCTTTGGATTTCTATTATTCTATCATTCAGCTTCCAGCCTGTGACAGTAGGATGCTGCTCTGCTTTCCATCTTCATTAGCAGGAATATTTTTCATTTTTTTCCTGTATAATGTTTTACCTATTTGCTTAATTCCACATTTAATCTTTTCATGCTTTTATGATTATTTTCCTGATTTTCTCTTTAGATTATTGTGTTTTAGTTAATAGAAACATAACGGATTTTTGTACATTGACCTCATATCTTCTTGTTTCCTTGAATTTTTCACTAGTTCAAAAGGTTTCTCTCTGTGTATGAATGTGTGTGAAGCAGTGTGTATATCTGTGTGTATACACATCTGTGTGTACAATGTACATGTGTGTGTGCATGTGTGTTCATGTGTGTGTATGTGCAAACATTTCTCTTCTCTCTCTCTCTCTCTCTCTCTCTCTCTCTCTCTCTCTCTGTGTGTGTGTGTGTGTGTGTGTGTGTGTGTATGTATGTGAAGAATGGCCTTTGTTAAATCATTCTTTATTTGAACAATGAATAGCAAAGGTCTCTCTGTGGGAGTAGAGACTGTCAGGCTCAGGGGACTTAAATATGTTGTAAGGCAGACAAGGGAATTTTTGGGGTGGAAAATACAATCTGGTGATCTGTTCCTCTGCAGTCTCTGAAGTTTGAAGACTGACTGAGGTTGGTATGTTGACCTTGTTGCCACGAGCCTCCTGGATCTTGCCCGCCTGCAGATGTTATGAGCAAGTTAGCTTTCCTGTGTGCAGTTTCTCAGCTCACTGGGCCTTTGAGGTCATTGACATTTCATACCATTTCCTAGAGTCCTCCTGTAAGAAAATTCTTGAGAGATATCTGTCTGTATACAGATATGTTTCTAGACTATTGCTGTTTCAGTATCTCTGCTGCATTTGTTACTAGGTAAACAGGATGGGAAAGGAGATACTCTAGAAAATACAACAAGGACAAAACCAAAGATATGGCTGCAGATTTCTGAGGAGAAGAGCTGGGGACCTGATAATCTTGTGTTGCCTGCTTCTGGAAGTCTTTTTGTGGACGTATTAGCCAAAAATGTGTAAATATTCTCACAGTAATTCTGATCGCAGCATGTAAGTTCTTACAAGTCAGCCTTTCTTCTTTATAAGAAACCACTTGAAAATTTAAAAAAGAAAAAGAAAAACGAATTTTCCTTGAATCTATCAGAGAACTGAAACTAAGCAATTAAGTAAATAGCTGGCAGATGGCAGAAACCAGGATTCTCACTGTCAAAGTAGAGAGGTAAGGCCAAGGATTGGGGAAGTCTTAAATGAACCATGTGATAATACATTAGATTGGAGAAATCAGTATGGACCCATGCTGATCTTAATGTAAATGCAAATGGATGGGTTTCAGTATACACATACACAGGGATCGGTGTATGTATATACATATATGTCCTGTCATTTGAGACCATTCAGAAAAAGGAAGTCATGATGGTGTTGTTAAAAAAATAATAAAATAAAAGCTCTCACTCTCACCTTAAAGGGAATAAAAGACATTCTGGAGCCTTATTTGAGTGACCATGGCCTAGAACCAAAGATTTGGGCTAGCCTACATTTCATGTTCCAAAGGGGCAGCAATTTTAGGAAGTTTTGTAGTTTTACCAAGCAAAAAAGTCACAGAGAAGGCATGTCTACAGTGTGTTTGTAAATACAATAGAGAGGTAGTAAGATGGGGAAATTTTTGTCTAGGCCTCAGTTATGTTCTGATGAGATTCTTAGTTTGGTTTGGGGAAAGCTAGGGATTTACTAATAGGTTCCAAAAGGGTTTTTTTTTTTTTTTTTTTTTTTATCTCTTGACCATAAGGTGTTAGTTGTGACAGAAAGGTAAGCAGGGAATGGTCACTCAAGAGGTTAAAGCTACACAGAGTTCAATATTTATTTAGCCTTAGGATCAGCAAAATTCCAACCTCTCCATAGCACAACATTGCTAACCAGTCTTTGTATACCCAGCTTCTTTCCAGGACTCCTTATTGACAGCAACAAAATAGCATAGCCAGCACTCACTTCCTGTTTATCTTGGGAATCTAAAACTACCCTCTGAAAAGAGGGACCAAGGTTCCTTTCTAAGTGGCTCATTCTAACTCTGAGAGTGAAAGCATGCCATGCAATCTGGGGCAATCTCACAATGCCAAAAAATAAGGACAAACTGACAAGAGAAAGATGTGGAGGATTTTCAAGTATCCTCCTTGCTGTTGAATAGATAGAATGATTTCCCTGCTTGCTGCTTTCAGGAACTGCAATTTTCGGAAAACTTCAGAAAGTGAAATGTGTCTGTAATCAACATGCACAATACAGTCATTAGAGAATTTTAATGGTTCCTAAGAACATAACAGAATAAATATGAAAAACTCCCTTAAAATGGTTTACAATCAGTGATTGCTTCAAAAAGCTGTGTTAAGAAGTTGATAAAATTTTGAATACTTCAAAATTCTGATGAACACAAAAATGAGAGCTCATGCTGATAACTGGAATTATTTTTATTAAGTAATATGTCGATAAGAAGCTTGCAGTTTAATTTCAGTCTATGTAAAAAACATTTTAAAAGCATACCTTTCAGAATAATACAGCATGCTTAATTCTCATTGTAAATTGTGTGTGTATCACAGGCAATTTAGAGTGTGTTTCTCCTTGCTGTTGTGTGTTATTTATTAAGATAATTGTTTATCTAGTTCAAAACTATTTCTATTGTATGTTCAGTAGTATTTATAATGTCTGGTTGTTGGGAAAAAAAAAGATAATAAAAATTAGACTGGTGAAAAGGCATTCTTTAATAAATAATTCTTCAAAATAGATGCCTGCATTGACGACACCCAAAAATGGCCATTTTGTGTGCAGATTTGGAACAAGTCAGTGATTTTTGAAATCTTCTGATCCAGAGAATTTTCTGTCCTCTTTTCCAGGATAGAACTTTGACCCCAGACTCCCCATTTCATTGGCGCTGGGTACAAGACCTCTTCCAATACACGTGAGTATGGAGACTGACTTCCCCCTTTCCCTTTGAGGGCTTTCCCATGACAAACAGGTCCTGCTGTCTATCAGCTAGGGAAAGAAGGTGTCTGATGGATCCATACTAAGATGAACTCTTTTCATAATGAAAACAGAGCATAGTAATGCATTTCTTACAGGGTTTTCCACCTCAGTGAATAACCTTTCAAATTCTCTACACGGACAACAAACGCAGTTTGAATTAGCATAATTGATTTTTTTCCGTTTAAAATTTGTGCCATTGATGCAGGGTGGGTATGGTTGTAACTGTAGAAGGATATTACCCTCCAAAGCAGACAATCCTGGCAACAGTCATTTCAGTCTAGTCAAAAAATGCAGAGATGTGGAACTCAGTCACAATGGATGCACCGACATACAACTTCTGCATAGGAGGCCCAGGGATTAATGAGGTAAAGGGGTAGAAAATTATAAAACTAATTATAGAACTAAGGATTTTTCTCTGAGACTGTCTTTTAGCAACATTAGAAGCTTCATTAATAAAATCTCACCAGCCAACATGACTCTCTAAACATATGAGATGATCAAAGACAACAACAATAAGCACAGTAACACAGATGGGGAAAAGTCCAGGGTGCCTTGAACCTATACAAAGTACCAGAGGCAGCTAGGGGACGTTGAGGGTAGGTGAAAGTCTTCTAAGGGGAAGAAGAACATACTGATTGCATATTGAATAACTCATTGTCAGCCCTGAAAACACGCACACACATACACACACACAACACACACACACATACACACAAACAAACACACACCACACACCACACACCACACATACACACCACACACACACACACACACACACACACACACACGTAACATTTTATAGACTAAGTGGCTTGTAGTTCTATAATTAGGATTATAATATGTGATATATATCAACAGTTAATAAAACAAGGAAGCATGAATTTTAAAAAGAAGTGAAATAAGTATGTGAGAGTTTGGAAGGATGAAAGAAAAAAGAAAATTATGTAATTATAGTCTCAACTAATAAAATAATTTTTTTTATAATGGATGATAAAGTTAGAGGTGGTGGCTCATGCCTTTAATCCTATCATTCAGGAGAGAGAGGTAGGCTGATCTTTGAATACAAAGCCAGCCTGTTTACAGAGTGAGTTCCATGAGAGCCAAGGCTATACAAAGAAAACCAGTCCTGAAAAGACAAACAAACAAGCAAATAAAATAAAATGATGATATTAATTTAAACATTTTTACATTTGTTTCAATCCAGGTTTGATAACAGTAAGTTACCCTGATGACGAAGTTCCCAGACATGGCAGTTCTACCCTGCTAGGTATATTTCAAATTGATTTTTGAGATCCAAATACAAAGACTTCAGATACTATGATTTATTTTGAAGTTATCCTTGCAAAGTACAGAGCTCTTCACTAGAGTGTCCATCTGTCACAGACACTATTGATCACTTTTGTTAATAGTTTGTTCCATAAAAAAATATGTGGAACCAAAACACCTCTCTGTATCACAAAACAGCAAAGGAGGATGGTATATGAAACGAAAGTCAATAAAGTTTAAAAATAAAATGTCAAAATGAAAGAAGAACCTAAGATATATAGAGATAATTGCTACATGAATTAGGTTTTAGAATACCTTTATTACACAATAAGCATTTAAACAGAAAGTGATGACCCTGGGAGAGTGTGATTCCACATATTAGTATATAGCACATTGAAAGGAATACTTTCACACTTTAGTCCATCATGTTTATACATGCTTACAGATATGTTATATTTTAATATAAATATGTCAAAACTGAATTAAACTCTTTTTAAAGAAAGCAATATACTTTGTCATTTCAGCTTACTCTTTGCGCAGTTGTAAAGATACAATATTTATAATCACGATATATGCTATTTCATCTGAATTTATTTAAATACTGTTTAGTAATTATGGTATGTCTCATTATTTATTATATTCATTATTACTAATTATATATGAATGTTATACCATGGATGATAATAAAATATGTTAAAAATCTCAGCACATTTTATTCTAATCAATATGTTCTTGAGATTTTACTAATTATTTATAAACATTAGAATATTTGTTAAAACATATTTCCTATGCCATGTTGAAATAGTTATTCTAAATGTTTAAATAAACTTGGTTTGGATTCATTTTAAACAACAAGCCATGTAGTATTTTTATTACAAACATGTGTTTGCTCATATTAAAGACCAAAATATTAAACCTTGTTGCATTTATTTATCATATTAATCCATTAACTTCTGCCAGACATCATGGAAAATAAAGGTGTTATTAAATCATATGATGTTGTAAATGGTAAAGTAAATTGCAGATATTCAATATTCTTCTTTAGTTAAAACCATAAAGTTAAGGAAGGAGTGAGGTGATGCTAATATTGCACAGTGTGTGTCACTCGATAGCTCTTTAGTAATGTAGTGTGCAGGAGAAACTTTGAATTCTTCCCAAACCAAGTATATTCTTCATGGTGTGAGTCAGTGGGTTCAGTGTGCATCAGCGCAGGACTTGACAGGGTCTGAGCAAGTGCACGCTGAGGTGCAGAAAGGATCTCCCATCCCACAGAGCCTCTTAACAATTACTCTCGGGAGTTTTATTCAGTGAGAAGATGGTAAATCTCCATGAACAGTATACTGGAGGGCATGCCCACATGTGTGACTTCCATTGCTGTAGAGCATCCTATAGAATCCTTGTAGGTGAAGAGACTTTTATGACAGAGGAGTGATGACAACCTTTTATTGTCAATTTAGTTGTAGTGACAGGCAACCTTATTGTTTTTAATTTGATGTCCTGGAATGCCCTGAACTGGAACATAAAAATTTTGCACTGTATAGTTTACAGATATAAGTACTGTTTATCATTTCTGTCTGTATACAAATACAGAATATTTACCTTTATAATTTTATGCAACAATTATTTCTCCCTTATCTACTAGATGAGGTCAGCTATCCATCCTTATTTTAATAACCATTATGTCTTTCTTCTCATATTTTACTATTATGTTCTTCTGTATCCTTTCTTTTTTACCTTCATTACTTTAATGTTACATTTGATGTTTAATCTTAATCCACCAGCCTTAATTCTATAAGATGAATAATTCCTAGTCTCTGCAGAGGTGCTTTCTCTATACAGTCTTTATTCACACTTCACCTTCGTCTTTCTCTACCTGTGCAGTCTTTTTCTGGCCCAATAATTGTTATTTCAATACCATGGAGTTCACTGTGACTTGCTGGCAGAGTGTATTTGAAGAATAGAGTCTGATGGATCACACCCCTGGCAATAATGTGGCCATGACAGCCATAAGAAAATGATAACAGTGTCTGTTTGACACCATTCTTGCTCTTCAAACTGATAAACCACACAGGAACCCAATCAACACAATGATCACTTCCCTCTCTTTGTGAAAAATGAAATGCCTTGACTGCTTTTCACCTGCATCTGAATCCTCCCTCCTTTTCATGATCTGGTTTCTGTCACTCTCCAATGATTTTTACTTCCTCAAAATTTTGTATGAATAAAATTATGCAGTGTAGACTGTATTTTTGGCTGTACTTACTAAAATAATTTTTTTGAAGTCCATTTAACTCATTGGATGTATAAATTTCTCATTCTTGCTTTTGGTGAACTCTACTACAAGTTACAAATTGTTTATCTATTACCCATACTTGGACTCCTGATAATTCTAGATATTGCCTTATATCATCAGCTTCCATTCGTCCAGAGTAAACAACCTGGAGGATTGACTAGACTCTCTGTTAGATCAGAAGGTAGTGCCTAGCATGGGTGCATAAAAACTGCTTTGTAAGTTCATGTGTTATGTATCTTTACCACTTATTGGCATGGTCCTTCCTTTCAATTTTAGACCTTAGAAAGAATCTCATTTTAAAAATTTTAACAAAAATGTCTTTTCATATTATTTACCATATTTCTTCTTAGAAAAAAATACACAAATGTTTTTTATTGTTTTATCCCAGACGTAAGACTTTTACTCATAATATGTTTTCATTTTAAAAGATCAAGATTTTAGAATAAATATATATTCAAATCTGGAGTCTTATCTGTAGCTATATTCATATGTCTGAGACCATAGTCAAAATAGTTATATAAACTTATTTTCTAATGTCACTTATTTGTAGTTGGTGTTTATTCTACAGGTTTAATCCCAATACAAGTTATATTTTCCATGATCTTTTATAAGTAGAATCGAATAGTAGTTATGTCCAAGTCTAACAACATATAAAACAAAGAGGATTTGGGTGATAGTAGGTTTCCTTTCTCTTAGAAGCACACTTAAGAATAGAACTAGATCATTATATAAGGTTTTAACAAAGTAAAGATTATTTTCCCCATAAATAGCAGTTTCTACTGTATCCTACCCCAAATTATGTGAAAATTAAAATTTCTGTTATTACCAGTAGTCATTGCCATGGGAAAGGGGTCAGTATTGGGGGCTTTTATGGCTTTGTGGTTTGTTTCAATTTTTAATGTCTAGACCTTCGGGGTTGTGCACTTGTATGATGCTGAGAATGTCTTTGCCTGGCAGTGAATTTGACACACACTATACAAAACAAGTGTAAGTACTGGAGGCTTATTTGGGTTTAGAATTCAAGGATACAGTCTGGAATGGTAGAGAAGGCATGCCAACGTATGTGTGAGATGCTTGTCACAGTGAATCTGCCATCATGAAGCAAAGAATGACAAATAGTGCATCCTACCTCATTTTTGCATTTTTTTTTTTTTTTTACTTTAGAGCCAGACCCTTTGGGGTTTGTGCTGGCACTATTTTGGGTGCGTCTTCTAATCATAATTAAACTAATCTTAAAACTTTGCCAATATTTATAGGCCTAAAGTTCAAATTTCTTTTGGGACTAAAGAGAATTATTTAAATATGAATTCCTAAGACATTAAAGAAACAACACACTTCAAATCTACAATTGCATAGAGTAAACACTTTCATTCCAAAGAGGAAGGATTTGAGTAAATCAAGGAGAGTGTGGAACAAAAACAAACCTGCCAGAATCGGTCTTTAGACTAAATAAAAAGTGCTAAAGTGAGCTAAGCACCATTACTTACCACACTTTGCTTTCTGATGGCAATACACTGTGACAAGCCCTTACACTATTGATGTGCCTTCTCGACTGTCCCAGACTTCAAATTCTAAACCCAAATGAGACCTTCCATACTCACACTCATTTTGTATATTTTATGTCATGGAAAACACACTAAATACTTCGGATCCCGGTTCAGCACCTGGAACTCATGATTGGATTATGTGAGACACTAAGGGCTTTGATGGCTCTACTGTTTCAGATGTGCCATCTGTATCACACATAGCCTCCTTTTCTAAGGCCAGCAGAACTTTGCTGAGTTCAGTTTTCCTAGGCAGAGATCCTGCAGTTCTACAATGCCCTGAGGTCTGTACTGCAATGTGGGCTTTAACAACACAGCTTCAACCTACAATCTCTCATGGCCTCTTTGCATAGATTCTCATTCTGCCATACTCATTGGCCTCATTCTGCCCTTCTCATTGACCTCAGCACCTCTCTGGAACCATGGTTCAAGTCCTAGTGACCCTCGTAATAATACCTTTCATGCCCGAAAAATAAGAACCATGTGGATGACACTGCTAAATTCAATGGCAACTTATGATGGCAACTGCATCAGAGATCTACCTGTTTTTGTGTGCTGACCCCATGGGAGCCATTATGGTATGAAACTGCTTTTCAGTATGGAACACATTTACCAACCTCCTCAGTTTCAGTTCCTTCCTTCAAATAACTGCATTTTCATGAGATGGAGTTTTTGATGGTAGGGCCTTACCAGCAGGACCACATTTTTATTCTTTCACCCAGAGCATGAAGTTTCTCTTTAATGGTGCTAAACACTGTTACAATTATAGCTGATTTCAATCCCACTGTGTCTGTAAGGTCAAATTCAATCACATTCATTTCCTTTCCCAACTGTATAATCATAGCTTACTGCTCCACAATTTCCTCTTCATTTCTCATTAAAGAACTGGATGAGTATAATATGAAGTTAACATGCTATATCTTGAGTGCTATCCTATCTTGAAATTTCTTCCCAAGCAAATTAGTCTATTGCCTCATTCATGTTCTTGGGACATGAACAGAATGCAGCCAAATTTTTTGCCAGATGTCTTACAAATATTACTAGTACAGTCTCTAGACAGCGTTGTTCTCTTTGCACATTTCTCCAGCTGGTTCCTTAATGTCTGTGTTTCCTTCTGCATTCTGGTTTTACAAGTTTCTACCAGAATGGTACATCAAATTCTCCATACAGCATGCTAGAACCTTTCTAGCTCAAAGTTCCAATCTCTTACATTTTCCTCACATGAAATAATTCTAAAATTCTAAATGCACACTATCAGTTTTACCACAGAAATGGCTCCATGACCTGGTACCATTTTTTTTGTAGTAGTAGTCACTTTTGCTCTTGCTGCAATGACATATCTGATAACAGCAACTTAAGGAAGAAGATTTTGTTGGTGTGATTCACCATCTTGCATGGAGGAATCTGTTTCTCATTTGTGACACCCAGTCTTGATTGTATACTTGATGGGATTTTAAAACACCATAGAAATAAACATTTGAGCATTTCTGTAAGAAAATTTCTAGATTGAGGGAATGTTAGAACTCAGATTTGATGTATTATATTTTATATTATTAGATGAGCATGAATCTATCAGGAGTTATGTCTTAATATAATTTGTAATGAGTTCATTTGATTATCACCTGATGGGATTTAGAAACCTCCTGTCTATAAACGTCTGGGCATGCCTGTGAAGACTCTTTAGAGTTGTCTTTCAGAATAAGAGCTGAGACAATGATCTGCCCAAGACCTTAACCTCCCAACTCTACTTAATTGTGTTACCATTTTCATCTTGTCCCAAATCTTCTTTTATTAAACCTAGAGTTGTTATCATAGATTTAGGTTATGAGCTTGGGACTTGGTATCCTGAACAAGAAGGCTCAGTCATACATTCCCAACTCACCATTAAAAGGTCAAATAAAACTACAAAGCAGAGAAACGAGTTGTATTCAGTGTGGTCAAATTGAGGATACCATGATCATTAAATCTGCCTTTGAGATACTAACATAAATTTTAGACTTTAATAGAAAGGAAGAGGTATGCACAATTAACCATTACTGGGCAAGATTCAGTCCAGCATCTCCTTTTGTAGGCTCCATTTTCTCTTCAAGGTAGTTTATTAAGGCAAATACTTGGGAGGCAAGTTCTTCCTCTGACACAACAGAACTTCCCTTCCCTAAACATGGGATTCTTGGGACCATAATTCAAAGCTTCTTACACTCAAAGGGACGGGTGCAAGAATTTCTCTTTAGATTATCTTATTTTTGTCAAGATGGTTGCAATGTTAATGCCCCAAAGCAGACTTATAGTCATTGGCACCCTGTTACATTCTTTCCAGTGCTTCATATTGGTTAAAATGTCGATCTTTACCTTTCAACAACTGTCATGATTAAATGAACAAGTTAAGTTAGATTACTAAGCCAATTCTGTTGGGTCTCATGTGGCTGTGGCTCAAACTCTTGAAATATGAGCTCTAGAGCTCTGAGAAAACAATCTTCTTCTGCACCAAAAGTTTCCAGTGAATGTGTCAACAATAGTAAGAAGAAAGGGAGACTTCCAAAGGATTTAAGTCTTTCTGAACTTATCTTGAAAACTCACCTATTTTATTGCATCAGATTTCTAGGTAATAAAGATACACACTTTTTTTTTTCTGTTGAAGAATTACTCTTCATAAAGTATTTAGAAAATTGTTTGACATAGAGAAAGATATTTATGGATCGTCATAAATTACTTGGAAATTTCCTGACAATTTGGTGCATTCTGTGTTTTTTTTTTTTTTTGGGATAAGCTAGGACTCAGATGTGAGGTAACGAAGAGAAATTATAACCGGAACTTGGTAGATGCCCATGATGGTTAGCCAGGGAGTTATATGTGAGGGACCAAGAAATTGCAGCTGTATCATGGGAGCTGTGTTTTCTGATGGCTGAGCACTTTGGGGCTTGGTCTTGAAACTGCACTTAGTTTTCCTCTCACTCTATCAACCTCCGATGTGCTAGCAACTCGCGCGTTTGCTCAACATGCATGTTATTTAAGGTTCTCCATCCTCAAAGATCCTGCATTCATAATATCATTTGTATTGTGGGTTTGATCTTTCTTCTGGGTTTTTCTAGGGGACCATGGAAATAATTACCCTAACACGGGGATGCAGCCATCCATGACTTAGGAGGGAAAAGGGCGTAAAAGTGCCCTCATGGTTATTAATCTATTTCATAAATATTTATATAAATGTCTTTAAAACTCACAATGTGGAAGTAGTTTTTATTACCCACTCCAAGTTTAGTGTGCTTCACTATTTCTATGGACTACAATTTGTTTTGAAAACAACAAAAATACAAACAGAAAAAAAAAAACAAACCTTAAACTAAATATATCTCTTGACTAAATTCTTCCCTTTGAAAAAATTCAAATACATATTAAACCTTGACTGAAGTTATTAGTAAAGTTGTATTTTATTGAGCATACCATGTATGAAGGATACTTAATTAGACCAGTATTGTGTTCTTAGAAATAGAAACGATGGTGAAGATGTTGGAGTTGAGAGATGGTTCAGAAGTTAAGAACATATAATGTTCTTGTAGAAGACTGATTTTTGACTCAAAGCACATGATGGTGACATGTGGCTCACAACAGCCTGCTAGTTCCAACACCAGGGGGATCTAATGCCTCATGCCTTGTCAACACCTACACTTATAGACACATACCCCCCCACACACATATACATACTTAAGAAGAATTAAAATGAACATTAAAACAAATAGTAATGATGGAAATATTAGTATTCAGTAAACAGACATAATTTTATAGTATGCATTAATAAGAAAATACATAGAATACTGTATGTTAATTATGTATTGGTGAGACTCAAAAGCTATTCTCTCCTTCCTTTCCTCCCTGTGTGCCATCTTGCTTCTTTTTCCTTCTTTTCACTCTCCTAGAACTCTTTGTTCTCTAGTCAGCTCCTTTCCCTCTGTTTTTCCTAAACTTTCTTAGAAGTCTGTTCTCTTATAGTTCTAGAGGTCATATTATAGAACTTGAAGGGCAAAAACCTTGGCTCTTTATCAAATGTCTTGCACTCTTTCATGTTTATTTTTAAATAGGGAGACATTTGTTCTTTGTAGTAGAAGGCATGTGAATTACAGTTTTTTTTTAAAGATAATATATAGACTGGAGCCCTAAGATGTTCAAAAGTGGTTAGCTGAAACAAGCAACAGGCAGAGCAGTAGAGAAAGGAATACATTAATCAGACATAGTTAAGCAACTTCATTTGAAGATATAAAATGATAGCAACTGTATAGTTAAATAAGGGGGAAAATAAAAACAAAATAGCCAGAATGAAAAGAAATATATAAATTGTGTAATTAAATACAGTCTAAGGATATGTATCAGTGAGGCCATGCAATGAATACAAACACTTGGTCTGATCACACATATATAAAAAAATGCAGCAAACATATTTTTGAAGGGAAGAAATTATCCTGTAATATATTGAAGAGCAATGTCAATCCATTCTAGGTACTATTTTTATATAAGTTGTTGTTTAGAATACTTCTTGAAATAAAGTTTAATTTTTCAATGCATACAAAAAGAATGTCACATTATATTGTTTGGTAATCTAATAATCAACTACCTGAAAAATTATTTTCAATTATTTAACCAACCATGTATTTTGCAAGATTTTTAACTAATGAAAATACTTATTCTACTAGTGAAAATTCTATCTGAAGATAAAATAAAACCCCCAAACCTTACAACCTACATCTGTTGAGTCTCAATTAATTATTCTTCTATGTTTATCTTTAATATGTAGTTTTGTTGATTTATAAATCAGAGGTAAAAATCATCTGTCCTAAGAGTATAATAAAGTGGGATTACTTATGGAAGAATCGCAGTAATCAACTAACGCATCCCCTTGTCTATAGAAGACTCAATCAGGATTTCATGCTGGTCTTTCTGATCAATTGAAAAACGACTTTACTTTCAATTCCTATAATCTTACTAAACACTTTCTCATCTCCACTAATTCTGGTATTCTGCATATGTTTATGTTTAATACTCTTCCACTTTTCCACAGGTCTGTTCGCTCTGATTGCTTTTATTCAGTTTTTCTACATACAATCTGTCAACACATTTTCAACTCCATGGAATCTTTCTTCTACAACAGCCCTACCTCTCCAGAGAATTTTAGTGTTTCTACTTACTTCCTGAATTTTCAAATTAATGTTCACAGTTTCTCCTGTTTTATATTATTTGTTGACAAAATTGACTCAATGCACTTCTTTGGTTATTTAAGAAGTGTTTATGGGCAGTTTCTGCTCTCTCTCTCTCTCTCTCTCTCTCTCTCTCTCTCTCTCTCTCTCTCTCTCTCTCACACACACACACACACACACACACACAGAGAGAGACACACAAGCACACACATATTATTCTTTGTATTATGATTTCTTACATTTTTGATTGGGAATTTGGGAAGTTTAGGCATCACGTTTTAACAACTATTGGCACAGGATTTTCTTTAATGTTGTTGTTGACCTTTCTGCAGTACCTAAATGAAGGCTATTTCTTCAAAACTCTGAAGTCTGTGCAGCATACATTTTTGTCTTGGAAACGAACTCTAGAAAGGAAGTGCTGTTGTCTTAATAGGGTTCTTTTACACTATCCAACTGTCTCTACTTATGTCATTCTGAGCTGTCATGAGCCTCCACTGGTTGGGAGCTGATTGTTGTACAATTTGTTTTCAGATATGAATGAGGTCATCAATCAATGCTCACACAGCTTTACGTCATTTTAAAGTCTGTGTTTTATGCAAGGATGACGTTGAGCAGGCCTTAGAGGTTCATTCAGATTCCAAGACTACATTTTCTGTGATCTTAAATATTTTTCCCCCACTTTACTCTTCTCAACTAAGTGGAATAGGAGTTAGCTCTATGTTTTTGTTTGTTTGTTTTATAAAGATACCAGCTTTCCTTCATTTGCTCAGCAGAGACATTCAAGCTATTATTTGAAAACAATAGAGATTTTGGTGCTGAGCAGTTGATGTGGGCATGTATGAAGGGCCATATCCAAATATTCTTCATTGATGGAGTTCATGTCCATTTGCTATAAGTAAGCATTCTTCTACGTTCTTTACATCTGACTAGGTAAATGTTGAACTTTTTGAATGACATATTTAAAATTATAAAGACCTAAGTTTATAAATTTCAGCTAGAGTCAGGAGACAATAGTATACATCAGATATTAGCTAAAAGGTATAATCTTGAACAAGGGATAGAAGTATACAGTCTTGAAACTCAGTCTATCCATTCAGTCTACACACACACACACACACACACACAGGTACCCACACACAGGCACATGCACACAGGCAGACACAGATACATAGACATGAAAGACATTCAAACATGAAAATCAATACATTCTTTTTAAGCTTAGAAGTCTTCAATAATGTTTAATGTGTATTTTTCTTTTCTTTTTTGTTTTTTGTTTTTTGTTTTGATTTGTTTTGTTTTTTTTTTCAAAAAAATATTTGGGAAGCCAGGCATGGTGGTACATGCCTTTAATCCCAGCACTCTAGTCTTGTGCATGTGTGCAAGTGCATGCATACTCACTTCCAAATACATACAAACATCACATACTATACACACTAAATAAGAAGATAAAAGTGTGACTTGTTAGATAAAGTAAACTAGATGTGATACTTGATTTGCATTATAAATTTAGTTGTAGTGTAGTTTGAACCTTTGATGAGTTCTTGATGGTATCTTATCTCTAAAACTGATCTTGCTCTTTGTCATCACTGTTCTCTACCAACAGGATCTCAGCCACACACTGTAATGTACTGGTAGTTATGTGAGTCTATGTACTGAGTTCTTCGAGCCTATGGACTGCATAAATACTTCTTACTTCAATCTGTTTCTGACTTGTATTCAGTTGTAGTACTGAGAAAAGTAACTGATACTCCATCTGTTTCTACTTTTATCACTAAACTATTCCATGTTGGCTTCTCAACTATAGTAGATCTTATATTAGTTGGGTAATGAAACATAGATTGCTATATTTGTTCTGGTACTTTTTTCTATTTGTTCTCTTGCATAAATGCAAAAGATTACCTTTTGGACATACATGCTATATAAGAAAGTATTTTAGGTTTTATACTGTAGAATCATAAGAAATAATAATAGCAATGTGACTGATGACATGGTGCTCCCCGTAAATGGAGGCAAAAACAAAACAAAAGACTTTCCAAAATGTTTGACTACTAATTTGAAAAATGAAAATATCTGAAACATATAGATAATTAGTTTTAGAAAGGAAAGGCTATTTTCTTTGCTAATAGAAATACCAATGATATTATATTTTTATATTGTTTAAATTTATACCTGAGAAACAAAAGAGACCTACCTACTGCTAATGATCCTTTAATTTTTTTAACAGATAAGGTTAAAGGGAATTTATCCCAAATCCAATTTACACTTACAAACATTTTAAATAATCCACAATGAAGTAAAAGTGAAAATTTAAAGCGAGTTGTATTCATTTGACTTGCAAAAAAGTATTCTTATCTTTATGTGCTTGGGATTTTAGCTTGGGTTATTATGTTAGAAGGAATATCTTGATTCAATGCCAGGCTTAAAAATTAGAAAGACATCTGTTTTTTCCAAAGGTCCCTCTAAGATGCTGCTTCTTGAAGTACACAGAAATGAACCAAAAAACCTACAACAGGATCACGTGTATAGATTGTGGGAGACTTTAGAGTACTCATCCCTAAGGGGAAAGTCTTTATAACACTTCTTCTTTCAAGTCTCAGGGATTTATGTAGAGTTGGAGGTGGAAAAGTTGTAAGAGCAAGGGGTGGTGGATGACTGAGGAAACAGTGTTATCTACAAACCACAGGGCTGAGAGACACATAAATTCACACAGGCTATGACAGCATGAACAAGATTTGCATAACTTCAAATCATACTAAATCTCAGTTGTGGAGAAGGGAATGTCTTATCAAAAAAAAAAACAAAACAAAACTGTTTTCAATCTGCCTTATTTACTCTTCTATTGCTGTGAAGAAACATCATAAATAATACCACTCTTTTAAGAGAAAGTGTTTAACTGGGGGCTGGCTTGTTTACAAATTTAGAGAGTTAGTCCTTTATTATTATGGCAAAAAGCAGACAAACATGGTGCTGGGGGGATTGCTGAGAGTTTTACATCCTAACCATGGGCAGCAGGCAGCAAAAGACAGTGAGCCTGTGGGCTTCTGAAACCTTAAAGCCCTCACCTAGTGACAAATCCATATCTACTCCAACCAACCCACACTAGTAATCTTTGTAATCCTTCTCAAACAGTTGGTGGACATTCTCACTCTAACCACAACACAATTGATACCTGGGACATGGAGAACAAATTTTCTTCAATGGAGTGACACTGGGGTACATAAACCACACCCCATGGTAGATACTATGCTCAAGGACAATACAAGAAGACTTTATGCTTTTGTTGTTGTTGATGAATTATAATTGAATGTATAAAAAGAAAGTAGTCACTAATCCATTTCCTACTCAATTACTAATAACTACATTACTATGGTGATTTTCTGAAATGATTGCCTGTTTATCAAACCTATAGAAAGTAATGCAATTCATAATATAAAAATATTTATAAGTATTTATTGATGAATAACAATAAGAATTAATTTTCTTCAAAAATTAATAAAAACAACAAGCAAATAAAATCCCTTATCAACTATATTCTAGTTGCATCAGACTGAGCAAACCAGTTGTGAGCTCTCCAATAAAGACTAATATGCAAAGACACAGCAGATTATTTACAAAGGTGTATCACATAATATATTCAGTGTTACAAGAATGTGTACAGTGAAAAATAAATAGATGACACACTTCAGGCTTGCAATCCCTTTTCATGCCAAGTACTAGAAAAGCCACTTAGGCTAAATGCTATCAATTGAAGTCAAATTATTCATTATCTCTGTTGAGAGAGAGTGCCATCATTGTTTGGGTAAATATCAATGGACTTCTACTTATTGTGTTTTGGGTAAATGGATACAATAGTGTAATTTAGATATATGTTTTTATACGATGAATATATATTATGATAAAGTAGTGAAATGCAACTTTGTAAAATACGTCTATAATATGTTTTAAATTGGTACCTACAAATCAGGATTGGTTTATAAACATAACTTTATTTACACAAGAAGACAAAGATGAATGGTGTGAGAAGGTCTAGGGGAAGTTTATATTAGGAATTAGGAATGAAAGCAATTAATAAATGGTAAAGCCACATGGATTAGCCTTGTCCGTGTCTGTTGAGGGTGTCAATGCTGTGACTACATCTCCCTACTTAACAATTTAAGCCTCTTAATAGTGCCCCACACCAGAGTTCCAGCAAACTCTTATCGAGACCCTGAACTGGGCATTATGAATCCCCTGAAAAGAAAACTGTAATTGATATGGTACTCAAAGGAAAGCGAATATCCAGAACAGGATGTGGAGATTGAATAGGACAAACTGCCGTTCACTGATTCATTACCCATTGGCCAGGCAGCAACTCTTTCACACACTTGGAAGAGAGCAGGGGCACATTTTCCTTCAGGTGTAGGAACAGGTGTAGAAACGGCCCTCACGGGATGGATCAGTTGTGTTGGGTTTCTGGAATATCTTTTCTCACACCTCCAACAGGGTTCACTTCAATACTAAATTAGTTCACTAAAACCTGCTAGAAGAGGTTTAAGTTATAGAAGATATACACTTGATTACTAAAGAAAAATTTTGAATAAGAATGTCGCTGGTAAAATCATTAGGTGAAAATAATCTATAATTTTGTCATTTCTATGGTATTATATTAAAAATAGTGGAGTACTTTGAAAATAATTATATCATTAGAAAGACAATAGCTCCACCACATCTTTTTTTCTGTAGTGAAATTTAATAAAAATTTTTCCATGTGATATATCTGTCTTTCATATGCTTATTTCATCTATATTCATAAGCGTGCATACAAGTTAATATACATTTATTTGCAAAATCAACATAAAGATGATGTAACTAATTAAAGTACATGTACTACATTCTCAGATTCTGAAGATGACTGAATATTCAAATCACGAAGCTCATTAACTTTGACTCAAAACAGCAACATTAAGACTTGTTTGACACATGTCACACACATTGACTATTATTTTTCCATAGCTGTAAAAGGTCTCCTAATGACACTTCATTAATGTTGCCTCAATTATTTTATTTTTATGCTTCTACATTAATTCAATGAAAAGAATATTGGCATTTCTATTAGTTCTGCTTAAAGTGTATTGGCATCAGCGTTAGCACTGAATGAACACCAGTAGCTCATCTGCAAATGGAGGCATGGGCTTATTGGAATATAAAACAGTTTTTACATAGTGAACATGAATTGTCATTGACAGTTAATGACTGCATTTATAAAATGTTATTGTAAGTTTCATATCCTCTAAAATGCTCTATATTCATAAAATTCATAAAGAACAGAATTTTTGTCTTTATATTCAGAAAACAATGTGCAATTGTGACTACATTTTAAAAATGAAATTTCAAAATATTTTTTGGTAATAGCCACTGCTTTGGACAGCAAGACCATTAAAGACACAAATTTCAAGCATTAAAAATAGTGGAGATTTTATTCAGAAAAATTTTCATATAATGAATATCCTGATGTGTTTCCCTGTGTTTTCTTTCAACATGTTTATCATTTATACTTTTAGGTGAGAGTATTTGGTCCAGTTTGATTGTGTGTGTGTGTGTGTGTGTGTGTGTGTGTGTGTGTATGTGTTTGTTTGTGTTTGTGTAGGTGTGTTTGTGTATGTGTGTGTATGTGTGTGTTTGTGTATATGTGTATGTGTGTGGATGTATGGGCGTGTCTGTGTGTGTGTGTGTGTGTGTGTGTGTGTACATACATGGAAGGTGAAAGACATAGACCCAACTCATCCTTCTGCAGGTGGCTCTTCTCTTTTGCCAATATCCCTCTATTTCCTCTGCTATTGATATACATATCTTTTTTTCCAGGTTCATGCTCTTTATCATGATAACTTTGAGGTATAATTTAATATCAGATAATATATTCCCTCTGGCTGCTTCATTTTTTGTGGCTTAAAGTTGCTGTGACTATCCATGGTCTTTTAGATTTCAATGTGATTATTGGATTTTTTTTTAATAGTTTTGTGAAGAGGCACACTAGAACTTTTATTTGGATTGTACCAACTTTGTTCATTTCTTCTGGTTGTATGACTATCTTCAACAGTATATGTGCCATTACAGAAGTTTTAAGTTTGCACCTAAAAATTCTTCTTTTTGTGTATTTTTAAAGTTTTCTTAATAGAGATTGTTTACCTCCTTGGTCATATTTATTCTTACAAGTTTCATTATAATCTTTTGTCCACATCGCAGATGGATTGTATTTTTCAATTTATTTTCCAGCAAGTTTGTTATTGGTACATATAAAATCATTAACTTTTGTATGTTGGTTTTGAGTCCTATTATCAGACTAAAACTGCTTATCAGATCCCAAAGTATGAAGCTTGTAATATCTTTTAAATCTTGATTCATGTCACTTGTAAACTGGGATGTTATTTGTTTTTTATTTTATAATTTTTATTACTTTTACAGTGTTTTTAATCTTTGAGCAATATATTAAATATTTGTGGAGCATGGGCACCCTTGTCTCATTCTATTTTTTTAGAAGAAATGGTCTCAGTTCTCCCTCACTTAGTGTAATGCTAGCTTTATGTTCAATAAGTGTTGACTTTATATTACTCATATATGCCCATTCTATTCCTGAATTCTTGATACCGTTTAGCACAAGGACATGATGACCTTTGTAAAATGTCTTTTCTGCCTCTACAGTAATGATATTGTGATTTCTACCTTTACGTTTTTTAAACGGTGCATTATATTTGCTGATTGGTATATGTTGAACCAACCTTTCTCCTGATATTAAAGTAACTTTTCTTGATCTCACAACCTTCTTAATGGGTTTTCAATTTTGATTGGTATGTATTTGGTTGAGGATATTTGCATCTATGTTCACAAGAGAAATAGGTCTGTATTTATTCCGTGTTTTGTTGTGTGTTGATCCTATTTGTTATCAGGGTTGTATCTGTTTAAAGAATGAGTTTGGCAGTTTTATTAATTTTTCTACATTTCAATACAATTTGAGGAGAGTTAAAGTTACACTTCCCTTAAAAATCTGGTAGAATTCAAGAGTGAGTATGTGTGAAGATTAAATGTATGTAGTAAAATGGAAATACATGTGTAACAAAGCCAAGAGAGTAGAAAGAGAGTCATAGACAGAATAAAAGAGGCTTTAATGGAGGAAGTACAGAGAAGGTAGCAGACCTCATGAGAAATGAAAGGAGCATGGTGTGTGGGCGTAACAGAAGGAGGAGAGATACCACAAGGAAAAGGAGGTCTGGGAGAAGGAGGTAGGAGTGTGGGTGGCCACTTTACTGAATGTAGATGTTTTCTTGTCACTACTTCCTCAATATAGCACTTAAATTGTATTAGGTATTATGAGTTCAAAAGTAGTGTGATGAAAACATGGACATCAAACCTACCAATGTGTCAGTATCCCCTAAAATATGAAGTTTCCAAAGATAATTCATACAAATTCAAGATTAATCTGAGGGCACATGCAGACATACACTTGCATATATATCTGCCAATGGAAAAAGATGTTATTTAGTCATCACACAATGGAAGCAACTGGAAGACTACAAGACAAAGCAACAGTAGAGAGATGACACACAAAGGGGTAGCTCAAACTCAGAAAATACAACACTTCTTTGTTGTGTTCTCCTATGTAACGAATCACCCAAAGCTTACAGATATAAAACCAAGTCAGTTTCTTATGACTTATTTGAGATTTTGGTTCTGCTGCATAATCTTCTCTTCCATGTGATGTTATCTGGGATGTGTAGAACTGGAGGCTTCACTGGGGCTAGACACTCTAGAAGGAAAACAAGGCTCGCAATGTTTGCTGGCCATGATGAGAGTTGAGATGGGACCTGGAAGCTTGGGTTTATTCCTTTCAAAGGATTTTTGCTCCAGTTTATAAGGTTTTCCAGAGGATAGAAGTCCAAAAAAACAAAACTCTAAGACATGTGCAGAAAGAGCAGACAGATTTCTTAAGATCCTGATTCACCAGTTATACAGCATGCCTTAAGCTGTGCTTTAGTGTTTACTACAGTGTTAGCTGAACACAAGAAGCTGGGTGATTTTTCTGCATTTAGCAATAGCGTAAATTAAAAAGCATTTCAAATTATCTTGGGTCTGAAATAAGTATCTTTACAGGATATCATTTATATAAGTAATTGGAAGTAAATAAAGAGAAAAAAGAAGTAAAATAGCAATTAGTAAAAATAGAGATCAGGATGGATTTAGAAGGTTCATTTATAAGATGCTGTTTTCTGCCCCTTTGTCAAATTATTAATGTGTGGTGTCTTTTCAGGATACTTCTATGATGTTAAATATTAATGAAACATAAAATGCTTAACATATTGTGGATTGATCTGTTTTCAGCTCTGGTTCAGGTTTAAAACATCAGGAAGACAAATGAGTCAGTGTTTAGGATGGAAGCTGGATCTAGGGTTTGGCTTGAGTTTGCAATATTTCAACTTGAGAGAATAATAATTTATGGTTTTATAAAAAGGACAGAAAAAAAGGAAAAGAATGCTTTAGAGGTTGTGAAGGTTGACTTTTCCCTTGTGGGCCCCAGGATACCACCTAACCTTCACCAGTCACATCCCACGCTCAGTATTTGAATCAAACATAAATGTGTTCAGCCTGTTCTTGAAGCAAAGAGCATTCAGCATAAGAATGAGGAGTTCACTGTGCATAATTTATCATGGCTTTTGTTACATTGTGCCATAATTGCTTGATAGAATTTCTATGATTCCAAACTGAGAGTTTCCTTACTCTCAGAAATGAGTCTGACTTAGAACAAATGCTGCCATAAGGTTGCAGTGCTCTTTACAAATACGAACTATTTGTGTCTCAAAGATTAAATATTTTGTTTTATTTTTAATACATCTTCTATCTGTTTTTATTAGATATTTTCTTTATTTACATTTCAAATGTTATCCCCTTTCCTGGTTTCCCCTCTGAAAACCCCCTATCACCTCCCCCTCCCCTAGCTCTCCAACCCACCCACTCCTGCTTACTGGCCCTGGCATTCCCCTACACTGGGGCATTGAGCCGTCACAAGATCAAGGGTCTCTCCATTGATGACCAACTAGCCTACCCTCTGCTACATATGCAGCTGGAGCCATGAGTCCCACCATGTGTATTCTTTGGTTGGTGGTTTAATCCCTGGGGATATTGGTTAGTTCATATTGTTCTTCCTCCTATGGAGCTGAAAACCCCTTCAATTCCTTGGGTACTTTCTCTAGCTCCTTCATTGGGGACCGTGTGCTCAGTCCAGTGGATGGGTGTAAGCATCCACTTCTGTATTTGTCAAGCACTGGCAAATCCTCTCAGGAAAGTTATATCAGGCTCCTTTCAGCATGCCCTCCTTGGCATCCACAGTAGTGTCTGGGTTTGGTTAGTGTATATGGATGAATAACCAGGTGGGACAGTCTCTGGATGGCCTTTCCTTCAGTTTCTGCTCCCCACTTCTCAACAATAAAACTATTCTCAACAACAAAACTATTCTCAACAATAATACATCTTTTTTTATTACTTTGTTTTTAAAGAGTTATATGACAGTCGAATTAACAGACACAGTGATTTTTTGAAAGAAATACTATTTTGCATATTCCAGTTTAGGATTGAGTTATAATTGAAGTTTTCATATTCATAACATCAGTTGTAGGATGACAAAATGTTTTTCTTAATATTAGATTTACACTATATAAAATGTTCAAAATATTAAAATTTAGAAAGACAAGCAACATCTATACCTCTTTGATACTAAATTAGCCTTAGTATTTATTTGCACTAATCATTAGCTTTAAAAATTTGCTATCTATGTAGCAGAAGATGGCCTAGTCAGCCATCACTGGGAGGAGAGGCCCTTGGTCTTGCGAAGATTATATGCCCTAGTACTGGGGAATGCCAGGGCCAGGAAGTGGGAGTGGGCAGGTTTGAGTACAGGGCAGGGGGAAGGTATAGGAGCCTTTCAGGATAGCATTTAAAATGTAAATGAAGAAAATATCTAATAAAAATTGCTATCACATCCTCCAGACACAGTTAGGCTCCAGAACCCTATTCTGCCCTCTTCACCTTAACCCATCCGGACTTACCCAAACCCTAAGATAGAGGCCTACTGTTATTGTTCTGCTAAGTGAACACAGCATCAAGTGAACTCCTAATGAATTATCATTATACACACTAGTCAATATAGCTCTCAGCCCTCATTAGCGAAGTTTCTTCTGGCAGTAGCTGTCACTTAATACAAAGCCTCACAACCCATCAATATATGCAGAGTATGACACTTCAGAGTGTTCATCCATGGGTCAGACATCCATATCACATCCCTTCCCTTAAAGTTCTGGAATTTCTTGGAAAAGGGGATGAAAAGAATAAGACCTATAGGTGTGGAGGACTTCAAGAAAGCTGTTTTTCTGACATGATAAGATAGATATAAATATGGAATCACAGTGATTGTGACAGAATCCCAAAGGACCTGCACAAGGTCAAGCCAAAATACCAGCATGGCCCAGGGTGGGGCATGCAGTCCTACAGTGAGTTGAGAAGCTATTGGCGTTTGATAGCTGCTGAGAAAGGCAGAATTAGTTTCTTTAATGCTTCGAGCTCTGGTCTATCAACACTACAGAGCAGGGCCATTATCCAAGAGTAGTTGTCCAATCTAAACTGGACACAGTGTGTTTAAAAAGAAAGACAGAGACAGAAATTTATAAGCATGCATGCACAAACACACACACACACACACACACACACACACACACACAGAGGAGGGGAACAGAGTGAATTTGTTCAGGTAGGATCTGGGAGGAATTGGAAAAGGGAAGATGATCAAAATATATTTTTTGAAGTTATATAAGAATAAGTCTCTGGGAGCTCTAGGTGGTTCGATTAGTTGATATTGTTCTTGCTATAGGGTTGCAATTCCCTTCTGGTCCTTCAGTCCTTCCCCTAACTCTTTCACTTGGGTCTCCAAGCTCAGTCCAATGGTTGACTGTGCATATCTGTACCTGTATAACCTTTCAGGAAAATGCCATACCAGGTTTGTGTCAGCAAGTGCTTCTTGGCATCAGCAATAGGGTCAGGGTTTGGTGTCTGCAGATGAGACAGATACCTAGGTGGGGCAGTCTCTAGATGATCTTTCCTTCAGGCTGAAGAAATGGCTTAATTGGTCAGGAACTTGCTGTACAACCACAGGTTCTAAGTTTGAATTCCTACAACACACATAACACCAATTAGAGTGGTGTCTGCCTATACTCCCAGCAGCAGGAACATTGGAGGTAGAGAGTGAATTCTCGCATATGTAGCATGAGTAACAAATATACCTTGACTCCTGCAAGGTAGAAGGTAAGGACTGACATTCTAGATGCCCTTTGACCATCACATATGTGCCACATCATACACACAGACATACTTTCCATATATATACACACAGAAGATTAAAAAAATAATAGAATTTATTTGATATCATTGCCATGATAAAAGTACATTAGGTGCCTACTTAGGCCTATATTATATGTTTAATTTGATTGAATGAAAGAAAAATAGACTGGGAATATGCAGTACAGTAACTTTACAGAAAGCTATAATATTAATATATTATTCACTGAAACAGAAACCAAATTAACCACATGGAAAATTATTTCATTGTTTCTTATGTTAGTTTGTGAAATTAATATCATTGAAATATGTGTAAGAAAAAATATCAGATTTTATTATGCTATTTTATTAAAATAAAGGTCTTCTATAACAGCATTGGAGTTGGATTTGCATTATTTATAACATCTCAACACCCAACTCACTATCAACAAGAGCACCAACAGGACATTCATGTAAATTTTTGTCAGAGAATACTGTTCATCAACAAACAGGGGCCAGTTAAAATGAATATGACAATGTAGATGTTATTTCAATTCATTAGTCTGAATTATGAGTCAGTGTTGTATCATCTAATAAATATAAAGTTCAAATATGGCAGCAATTAAACAATTAACCAATAGCATTGAAATCATAAAGTTGTTGCTCCTGGATATTGGGGATATTAGATAAAATTTCTTAAAAGGAGACTTTATGAGAGAAATGGATTTATAAAATATAATGAATTTATGTAGATAGATAGATAGATAGATAGATAGATAGATAGATAGATAGATAGATAGATAGATAAACACACAAATGTATTGATGATTGGTAAAGATATAAACGTGGTGGAACACAAACACTGCGAGAAAACAGACATTTATACACACACAAACACACACACACATATCCTAAAATACACACAGGCACACACACATATATACATATATATATATATACACACACATATCCTAAAACACACACACACAAAGGCACACACACACATATATACATATATATATACATGCATTATTCATACATGTGTCTTATTCTAAGTCCCTTTTTATGCCACGTGCAGACTTCCTTTTTCTTTCTTTTTTTTGTTTTTTTGTTTTTTTGTTTTTGTTTTGTTTTGTTTTGTTTTGTTTTGTTTTTCGAGACAGGGTTTCTCTGTGTAACTCGGGCTGTCCTGGAACTCACTTTGTAGACCAGGCTGGTCTTAAACTCAGAAATCTGCCTGCCGCTGCCTCCCGAGTGCTGGGATTAAAGGTGTGCGCCACCACGCCAGGCTGTGTGCAGACTTTCTAATTCTCTGTGAGATGAGCATATTGACATCTCTTGTTCTCCATGCTTACAATGGCTTTGTTTGAATGCTGTTTCAACACAATTGGACTCCCATAGGACCACAATATCCATAAGTAGAGTTGTTTATGATACAACATGATGCTTCCTGTCCCATTGAGTGATTTCTCAGGTTTTCTATGTACAATGATGCCAAACAATGTCAGATCCTCTACTAACTAAGATACTTGGCTCCATTTTGACTAATTATTTAGCTGACAAATATTGATTGAACACTAATAGGCCTTACAAGTAAGGCCTATTCAACCCACTTGGATGCTTCAACTAAGGGATTGGCTTTTATGTCTCTCCCTTAATTTAGATTAGGAATGTGGAAAATTCAGAATTTAAAGCAATATCAAACCACCAGTAACATAATATTTAGTCACAGATGTGTCCTCCTATCTCAGGTATCAAATGATGTTATATATTAATACTGCTCTGATGCTTATGGAAACACACATCATATCAGTCCATCAGTCTATACTGCTTATTACATTTGTGACTAATGAAATGAACACTGCCAAAAGATATAGGTGACATTTATTTATCTATGGGTGTTATATGTAAACAGGTGAATATTGTGAAGCTAGGAACAGGGCTCACTGGCTAAAGTGCTTGATATGCAAGTGTAACGACCTGACTTTTGATTTCAAGCATCTAGTGCAAAGGTGGACATGTCTTTGCTCTTATAATCTCTGTAGTGGGAGGTAGAGATAAAAGTATTAATGAACTTCAGGTTCTATGACATGGTCTCAAAAGATAAAGTGAAGGGTAGTGAAGAAAGATATGTGTTGTAAAACCCTGATCTCCATCATTGCATACAAGGGAACACACACATGTAATGTAACATTCACGCACACATTGTTAAGATGCAATAAACATATTAAGAAAATATGTACTGTCTACAAATAGGTTGAAATTCAATTCTAACTTTCACTAATTTCTTACCACTCGCCTAAAAAGTAATAATAAAATGACTCCTATAAGTATATGATAACCACACTCATAGCGCCTTATTCCAACACTACCAGGCTTCCTCTTGCAGCTGATGGGAAGAAACACAGAGACCCACAGCCTGACACTATGCAGTGTGGAACCGTGTACTACAGTTAGAAATAAGATGTCTCCATCAAACCCCTCCTTTCAGAGCCCAGGGAATCCTGTAGAAGAGGAAGCAAAAGGAGTGTAGAAATCAGGGGATGGAGAACACCAGGAGAACAAAGTCCTCTAAATCAACTTCACAAAACTACTATGAGCTCACAGAGTCTGAGCAGGAAGTACACACCTGCAGAGGTCTGTACCAGTTCCTCTATGTATATTATACCTGTCAGGTTCTATATATCCAATGCTATAAGTCACAGGCAAGCTCACCCCGTTGATTCTTGGGCATCTCTGCTCTCCCAATTCTCTGGTAGATCCTTGAGATGTCCCTCCTCCTGAACCTCGACAGTTGCAGATTTCCATTCATTCTCATGACTATCTGGCCATCTCTCCTGTCTCCTCCCACACTTGATCCTGAACCCACCCCCATTTCCTTCTCTATCCTGTCTCCCAGCCAGTTCTCACCCACCATCTGCCTCTTATGACTATTTAACTCCTTCTTTTAAGTGAGATTCAAGCATCCTCACTTGTGCTTTCCTTCTTCTTTAAATTCTCTGGCTTTGTGGATTTGTTGTGGGTGTCCTGTGTTTTGTGACTAATAACTACTTACAAGTGAGTATGTTCCTTGCATGTCCTTTGGGGTTTGGGCTATCTCACATAGGATGCTAGTCTCAAGTTTTGAGTTTCTGGCTATTATGAATAAAGCTGCTATGAACGTAGTTGAGCAAGTGTCAATGTGGTATTGTGGTGGCCATTTGGGTATATGCCCAGGACTGGTATAGATCTTCTCAGTTTTTTGAGAATTTGTCAAATTGATTTCCAAAGAGGCTGTACAAGTTTGTACTGCCACCAGCAGTGGAGGAATGTTCTGTCTGCTCCAAATCCTTGCCAGCATGTGCTATCTCTTGAGGATTTTTATTTTTTTTTTAATCTTAACCATTCTGACTGCTATAAGATGGAACCTCAGAATTGTGTAGATTTTCATTTTTCTGATGAAGGACTTTGAGCATTTCTTTAAGTGCTACTTGGCCATTTGAGATTTCTCTATTTAGAATTCTGTTTAGCCCTGTACCCCATTTTTTAATTGGGTTATTTGGGTTGTTGGTGTCTAACTTTTTGAGTTGTTTATAAACTTTGGATACTATACCTCTGTCAGATGTAGGGTTGAAGATTTTTTTCCATCTGTGGACTGCCATTTTGTCCTATTGACAGTGTCTTTTGTCTTATAGAAGACTTCCAATTTTATGAGGTTTTATTTATCAATTGTTGATCTTAGAGCATAAGCCACTGGTATTCTGTTCAGGAAATTGTCTCCTGCACCAATGCATTCAAGGCTATTTCTAACTTTCTTTTCTATGAAATTTAGCGTATCTGGTTTTATGTTGAAGTCTTTGATCCACTTGGACTTGAACTTTGTGCAGGGTGATAAATATGAATATGAATTGCGTTCTTCTACATGTAGACATCCAGTTAGACCAGAACCATTTGTTGAAGATGCTTTCTTTTATCCAATGTATGGTTTTGCCTTCTTTGTCCTAAATCAAGTGTCCTTAGGTATATGAATTTATTTCAGGTCTTCAATTTGATTAATAGATCTGTCTGTTCCTATACCAACACCATGCAGTTTTTTATAACTGTTGCTCTGTAGTCCAGCTTGAGATCAGGGATGTTGACATCTCTGGAAGTTCTTTTATTGTTCAGGATTGTTTTAGCTATCCTGTTTTTGTTTGTTTGTTGTCCAAATGAAGTTGAGATTTGATTTGTAAAGGTCTATAAAATATTTTGATGGAAATTTTTATTGGATATTTTATTTATTTATATTTCAAATCCACCCCAAAAGCCTCATCCCATCCTCCCTCCCCATGCTTCTATGAGGGAGTTCCCCCACCCACCCACCCACTTTCTTTTCACCTCACTGGCATTCCTCTACACTGGGGCATCAAGCCTTCACTGGACCTAGGGCATCCTTTCTCAGATAAGGCCATCCTCTGCTACATATGCAGCTGGAGCCATGGGTCCCTCAATGGTCCTTCTTTGGTTGGTGGTTTAGTCCCTGGGAGCTCTAGGGGTCTGGTTGGTTGATATTGTGGTTCTTCTTATGGGGTTGCAAACGCCTTCTGCTCCTTCAGTCCTTTACCTTACTCCTCCATTAGGGTGCCCATACTCAGTCCAATGGTTGGCTGTGAGGTTCTGCATCTGTATTTGTCAGGCTCTGGCAAAGCCTCTCAGGAGACAGCTATATGAGGCTCTTGTCAGCAAGCACTTCTTGGCATCTGCCATAGTGTCTGGGTTTGGTGTCTGTATATGAGATATATCCCCAGGTTGATCAGTCTCCGGATTGACTTTCCTTCAGTCTCTGCTCCACACTTTGTCCCTATATTTCCTTTAGACAGGAGCAACTCTGGGATACAAATTTAGAGATGAGTGGGTGGCCCCATCCCCCAACCGGGGGCCTTGCCTAACTTCTGGATATGGTTTCTGCAGGTCCTTCCTCCCCTTTGTTGAGCATTTCAGCTAATCTCATCCCTGTTGTGTCCTGGGAGCCTTTTGCTTTTCTGGCATCTGGGACCATCTAGTGAAAACCCTCATTTCCCCATCCCCCATTGCTACATACCTTGGTTCAATTTCCTGACCCTCTGAATATCATCTTGATCTTCTCTCATATCTGATCATGCTCCCCATTTTTCCCCTTTCTCTCCTCTCTTCCTCCCAAGTCACTTCCTCCCTCTACCTCCTGTGAGTATTTTGTTCCCCTTTCTAAGAAGGACTGAAGCATCTACACTTTGTTCTTCCCTCTTCTTGAGCTTCATATGGTCTGTGAGTTATCATGGGTATTCAGAGATTTTTACCTAGTACCCACTTATCATTGAGCACATAGCATGTGTGATCTTTTGTGACTGAGTTACCTCACTCAGGATGATATTTTCTAGTACCATCCATTTGCCTAAGAATTTCATAAAGTTATTATTTTTAATAGCTGAGTAGTACTTCATTGTACCACATTTTCTCTGTTGAGGGACATTTGCATTCTTTCCAGCTTCTTGCTATTATAAATAATACTGCTATGAACATAGTGGAGCATGTGTCCTTGTTATATGTTCAAGCATCTTTTGGATATGTGCCCAGGAGTGGTATAGCTGGGTCCTCAGGTAATACTATGACCAATTCTCTGAGGAGCAGCCAGACTGATTGTACCAGCTTGCAATCCCACCAGCAATGGATGAGTATTCCTCTTTCTCCACATCCTTGACACCATCTACTGTCACCTGAGTTTTTTATCTTAGCCATCTGATTGATGTTATCTGGAATATCAGGGTTGTTTTGATTTGCATTTCCCTGATGACTAAGGATGTTGAGCATTTCTTTAGGTGCTCCTTGGCCATTAAATATTCCTCAATTGAGAATTCTTTGTTTAGCACTGTACCCCATTTCTAATAAGGTTATTTGCTTGATTTGTTGTATATTACTTTTGTTATGTTTATGTATGTGCCTTGTATCCCTGATGTCTCTAATACTTTAAAATGAAGGAGTGTTGAATTTTTGTCAAAGGCTTTTTCAGCCTCTAATATGATGATCTTGTGATATTTTTTTATCTTTCAGTTCATTTATACGGAGGATTTTCATATATTGGACCATCCCTGCATTCCTGGGATGAAGCCTACCTCATCATGACAGATGATGTTTTCAATGTGTTCATGAGTTCAGTTTATGAGTAATTTATTATTTTTGTATTGGTGTTCATAACAAAAAATTCATCTGGAACTTTCTTTGTTGAGTCTGTGTGGTTTAGGCATCACAGTTTCTGTGGCTTCATAGAATGAGTTTGGCAGTGTTACTTCTGATTCTATTTCATGGAATAGCTTGAGAAATATTGACATTAGCTCTGGCATGGATATGGCATCTGTGTGTTTGTAGAGGTTGAAAGATATCTGTCCAGACCCTTCTAGCTTTTAGAGTCTCTGAGAAGTTGTGTGTGATCCTGATAGGTCTGCCTTTGTATATTACCTGTTCTTTTCCCCTTACCATTTTTCACACTCTCTTTGTTCTGTATATGTTCTGTTTTGACTATTATGTGGCAGGGGGACTTTCTTTTTGTTCCAATCTAATTGGTGTTCTATAAGCTTCTAATACGTATATAGATAACTCTTTCTTTAGGACAGAAAGTTTTCTTCTATGCTTTTGTTAACAATACATTCTGGTTCCTGGATCTGGGACTCTTCACCTTCTTTTCCTATTATTCTTAGGTTTGTTCTTTTCATGGTGTCCCAGATTTCCTGGATGGTTTGTGTCAAGACTTTTTTAGACTTAACATTTTCTTTGACTGATACTTCGGTTTCTTCTATTATATCTTCTACACCCGAGATTCTCTCTTCCACCACTTGTATTCTGTTGCCGAATATGCTTGCATCTGTTGTTTCTGTTTTAGGTTTTCCATCTCCAGGATTCCCTCAGTTTGTGTTTCCTTTATTCTTTCTATTTACATTTTCAGCTCTTGAAAAGCTTTATTTATTTCCTTCATCCATTTAATTTTATTTTACAGTATTTTTTAAAACAGATTTACTTGTTTCCTCTTTAAAAACCTCTACCTGTTTGATTTTATTGTATTTCTTTAAGGGTTTTTTTTTTCATTTCTTCTTTAAAGGATTGAATTTATGGTCATTTTCTTGTGTTTCCATTTTCTACTATAGTAGGGTAGCTGTGCTCTGAAGGTGTCATATTGCCCTGGCTTTTGTTTATTGTATTCTTTCAAGCCTTTAGCTACCTTGATTGCTTTGGTCCACTGATGATCCTATTTTAGTAGGTATTGGAATGAAGCTAAACCTTGGTGGCAGTCTTCTGATGGGTATCTTTGTACTGTTCTAGGTTTGCAGGTCTGTATGTTTCAGTATCCACAGGTCTGATGAAGGTGTGTGGAGACATTGAAGTAGAATGGAGGTCCACTGTGGATAGCAGACTGCACCATGAAATTTTTCATTTTATCTTATTGTATTTATTTGGTTGTATTTTTGTAAAAGCTCTTTAATATACATGGGAAATTTGTTAAAACATAATATCTGAATATTATTTTATTTCAATTCCTGTTTATTTTTAAAAATAAAATTGCATTTCTCTATAATCTAAATAACTTGTCTCTAAGTTTTAAAACTTTCAAGAGCATTTATGTTTGAGGAAAAATTAATACTAAAATACCATAAACTATTCTAATTCTTTCCAAAGTCAATATTCAGGAGCCTTTTTAAGTTATAGTTCTAATCCCCATTCCTGATATTACCTTTTAACACTTGTAAAATATAGAACAAACATTAACATTTCTTCTCATGATATTGAACTGCCATTATTATAAAGAAAAATGCAGCATTTTCTTGTTCTATATATACAAAGAGAGGAAATTATGATTATTTTATATTTAACATATTTTCACCCAAGTGACACATGGCAATTTATTGGAATGATACATGATGCAAATCTTTGAAATATCTCAGGAGAAAAAGAAAAAACAAAACTAGACCAAAAAGAGCAGATCTGCCATCATCAGTATTATACAACAAGATAGTTAAAGAACTCTCAACATCATAAGGAAAATAGAACTAAGCACATGGACAAAAAGTGAGTATCTTAAAACTAATACATCTGACCTTCTACCCTGAGGCGTTCCTGGGCAGATGTTCTTCTGTGAATGACTATGGAAGTTGCAATGATTTTGTACAAAATAAAAATTAATACATGGAAAATCTCTCTGAAATTTTTCATTTTTATCTCCCCAGCCTGAGTGTCTCATATTCTATGTTGCATCTATGTGATAATAATGAGAGCAGTAAAGCCTCATTCTTGCATGGGAATACAGTTTACCAGGAGATGATGCTTGTTCATGTAAATGTTGTTCTATTACCTCAGATGAAGGGATAAGATAAAAGCCATAATCAAGCTGTGTGAAAACATGCTTCAGACTGATCGCAGAGCATTTCTATGTACCTATGCCTAGGTCTAGCCTTGTAAGCTCCTAGCCTCCATACAACCTAATCTTCTGCAAGGGAGACCTTGAAGGCTTCAGCTTCCACCCTCCATCTGCTACCCTAGGTCTAGAATACTTTGGCCTCTGAGACATACTTTTGAGTAATCTCACCCTTTCTAACTCTTTAGGAACTCTGGCTGGGTAGTTCAATCAGCTGCTCTGGATCAAGCTCCTTTCCAAGCTGATTCAATTGGGCATCAGTTTGTGACTGAATTGTTCTCCTTGGGAAGACTGCCTCTGGACTCCACAAACTGAACTGCCCTGAACTAAACTGAGCACATCATTTTGTTTGCCCCCTCAATTAGGCATCTTTGTTTGGGATCAAAGGTGTGAATGAACTAAAGGCCTGTAGTACACCCAGAAGGATTAAATGTGTATAGACCACACCTTTGGATATGATCTCTTGTCATAGCAGTCATGTTGCTGGATTAAAAATTCCTGTACAGAGGCTCTGCATTAATCAAATATAAGTAAATATTAAAGACTGACTAAATGTGCCATAACATAAGGAAAATAATGATAATCTGTCATGGCAATCAGATTCAGTTAGACATATTCCAAGGTAGAATCCGTCTCTCTCTCTCTCTTGAATTTTCTCTTCCCTTCCTTCTTTTCGTCTTCTTTCCTTCTTTCCTTCTTTCCTCCCTCCTCCCTCCCTCCCTCTCTCCCTCTCTCTTTCTTTCTGACTCTGTCTCTCTTTTTCTGTCTCTGCCTCTCTCTCTCTCTCTCTCTCTCTCTCTCTCTCTCTCACGCACACACACACACTATGTTATACATCATAAAGAGTTTCATTATTCAATGGAAATGCAGAGCAATGTGAAAATATTTGGATGTTAATCTTCACAGAAATTTTAATCAAGTAGCCCACAAATGGAAGCAATGCAAATATTTGTCAGTGCATCAATGGATTAATAAAATACTTTACATATTTAAACTGAACATTATCCAACTTCAAAAAGAGAAAGAGCTATTGCACTTGCTACATTTACCAGCTTTTTTTTTTTTTTTTTTTTGTCTTAATAAAATAGCAGGGCTGGGAGATGACTCAGTGAAGGACAGCAATTGCTACATAAGTATCAAAGCATGATATCACATCCAGAGCATCCTTGGGAAAAGCTGTATAGATTATATAGATTATTTGTACCTGTAATACCAGTGCTGGGAAGAAGGAGGGGCAAAATGCAGAGGCTCTCTGAAGCTTATTTGCTACCAGTTTAGCATAGCTGGAAAAAGGAGAACTCTGAGTGTAATGATAAAGAGACCCTGGGTCAAGAGAATAAGATGCAGAATAACAGAAGAGGATGCCAACCTTCCTTCTCTGGACTCCAAACACAGATACATATGGATAAGCACTTGTCTATACATGGGTACACATACTTATACATACAAAGAAACAACTGATGGAAATAACTGAAAAAGATACATCTTGTGATTGAGAGGTTCTGGTCTATTATGTGTTGGAATTATTGATTTGAGAATTACACAAGTAGCACATGGTGGTCTGGACACTAAAAAAAAATTCATTACCTCATTTTTTAAAATCAAAGGGAAAACATGAAAAAATGGATTGTACAAGTTTCCTCTTGGAATATGCCCCTGTTATACTCAGACTTTCTCACTTAGAATTTGGATTTTAATGTGCCCTAAAGTCTTGGTCCTGAAGGTTTGATATTGCCCATGTTGCTATTGGGCAACGGTAGTAATTTGAGGAAGTAGACAAGCAAAAAAGAAGCAAGTTAAATCATTCAAGAAATGCCCTTTATCTCTGTATCCCATTTTTTAATAAGGTTATTTGGTTTTCTAGAGTCCAAGTCCAACATATATATATATATATATATATATATGATATTAGCCCTCTATCAGATTTAGGATTGGTAAAGATCTTTTCCCAATCTGTTGGTTGCCTTTTGGTCTTATTGACAGTGTCCTTTGCCTTACAGAAGCTTTGCAATTTTAAGAGGTCCCATTTGTCGATTCTTGATCTTACAGAACAAGTCAATGGTGTTCTGCTCAGGAATCTTTCCCCTGTGCCCATATCTTCGAGGTTCTTCCCCCACTTTCTCCTCTATAAGTTTCAGTATCTCTAGTTTTATGTGGAGTTCTTTGATCCACTTAGTCTTGACCTTTGAACAGGAAATAAAAATGTATCAATTCACATTCTTCTACATGCTAACCACCAGTTGACCCAGCACCATTTGTTGAAGATGCTGTCTTCTTTCCACTGGATGGTTTTAGCTCCTTTGTCAAAGATCAAGTGATCATAGGTGTGTGGGTTCATTTTGGGGTCTTCAATTCTATTGTGGCTCTAGCTGTATATGTAGCTGAGGATGGCCTAGTCAGTCATCAATGGGAGGAGAGGCCCTAGATCCTGCTAAGGTTCTATACCTAAGTATAGGGGAAGGCCAGAACTAGGAATGGGAGTGGTGGTTTGGGGAGATGGGGAAGAGGGGAGAGGATAGGGGATTTTCGGAGGGGAAACTAGGAAAGGGGATAACATTCGAAACATAAATAAAGAAAATATCTAACAAAAAGAAAAGGAATGCCCTTTATGGATTTATTCAACTCTCGTGCCTGTTTTCTCCTCTGTTTCCTGGCTATTGTGAGGCAGACTCTACAACAACTCCCCACCCATCATGATATTCTCAGTGCCACAGTTCACATTCAAAAACACAGAAGAGCTGAACAAGACTGATCAACATTGTTTGAAATTATTGGTGATGGTAAATCTTTCCTTCTTAGTTATTTGTTTTTGGGGGGGTATCTTGTCACAGCAATGGAAAGTTGACTAGCACATGATATCATATCTTAAGATTTTCACTATCTCCCCAAAACACAATTTTAGGACGATAACACATTTGTAGGATGTCCAACATACAATTTGTATCATGCTATAAACATGGATTAACTTCTTTATTAAATGAAGTAAAACCAATTCACAGGGTTCTAATATGAATTAAACAGGTATTTGGAAGAATTAGAATCATGGAGACAGAAATAGAGTTAAGGTGGCTTAATGTTGGGAGGATGGAGTTGTGAAAACTTAGTATTAAATATGTGGAACTTTGAAGTTTCTGACCATGAGACAATTGTATAGGTGCTTAACCATAGCACTGTTACATCACCGAGAATAAATTAGTGGGTCTGAAATAAACTGATTGTTAAGAGCATCAATTTTAATTCAAACATTTTCTTACTGTCTTGAAAAGAGAGCAGACTGCATATTTGAGGTTCTTTATTTATAAGTCATATTAGCACTTTTCCATAATGAGTTCTTTAGGGGTAGTCTGAGGGGTAGTAATTAAAAGTAGCCATTAAAGTAACCATTAAAAAAAAACTAAAAAAAAATTAGACACATAATTGGATATATAATTAGACCTGTCAGCTTACTAATGTTGCAATTAGAAGAGTGTTGCTTTGAATAAAGACATTTGGGGGGGGGTACCAAATTGAATTCTAAATAACATGAATTCTTCAAATTGCTTTTAGACACTTTAGCATACAGAAAAATCCACAAAACCTGTGCAGATCCTGTATGCAGCGATACCTCAGGCAGGTGTTCCCTTTCAGTAGATTTATGTTTGGCCAAAAGCCCAATCTCTGGATTATGTTAGCTGGTGGGGCAGCTGCTGAAACTGCACGTGAAACTCCTTGGTTGGAAGCTTTATGATCATGTTAGGAGGTTCGATGCTGATCATATTCCTTTGCATTTGTTGTCCTGGTGAGTTTACTTTTCTAGTTAAATGGTTAATAAATGCTTTTGTATAACAGGACTTCATTATAAGTTTCATCACTACAATTATGATCTTTTAGCTCTATTCATCCTTCTTTAAAGTCCTGTTGTTCTCATCTGTGCTGCAAGTTTACTTGCTTATAAAATTGTAGCAATCCATTTGTTTCTTGCTTTTTTGCATCTGATACTATCTGTTTTTTTTTTCAAAAATTATTTTATGATATTCCAAGATCACAAAAATACTTAAGTTTATTTATTAGATATTAACTTAATTCTAAAAGAACCACAACTTATATTACTAGCATGATGAACATATTTCCTCAAAAGTTACAACAATAACAGACAACATTAATTTATCACTCAACTGTTGCTAGTCAGAAGTGGACCATGGTTGGCTTCTAGCTACAGGGCACATCACTTCTGACAAATATGAACTATCAGTCCTTCTGTCAAATGGTCAATTATCCTCAGAAAGCATTCTGAAAAGTTCACTATAGTTCCTTGAAATTTTTAAGTCCACTTCCAAGTTCAAGTACGATTTTGACATTTCTTTTGAGATGCTTATGTGAGGCTCTTATGAAAGTCTTAAAGAAGTATCCCCAGCTTCCATAGCAACTGGGAGATACATATTTAATTTTCACAAATATCTTCTCTTAAAAAAAAACCCAACACTAAGAACTTCTCTCTTCTGTTCTTCTGTTAGGTGACATGGCATGATGCCACCACTGTATGATTAAGGCAAGGCACCTCTGTTGCTTTCTGTTTGCAAGAGTCATAAGCACACTAGCAAACAGAATTTCTAGGACACAGCATTAGGGTTAGAGGAAACTCAAAACATAAATAAACAAGCAAAAAGGAAAAGATGTCACTTCCACAGTCATGTGCTGGTTGTAGTCGAAGGTCCCTTTTGTTCTTTCCTTTGTGTAACTGCTTTCCCAATCACTTACAGATTATTAATATCAAAAACATTGCTCATGACTGCTTTATTATAAGTCATGAACTCACCACTGCTTTATGACACACACTGACCTTTGTTCAAGCATGTTTTAGTGTGAAATTCGTTTCCATATGTGAGGTGCAGTTCCATAATATTTCCCCATTTTATTCACCATATATATTTGAAGCTCCATGTAATGGCAGAAACCCAAAACTCTTATTTGCTTTTGGTGTACATGAAAGACACTCATTCGTCTGTGTGCTCACTTTCTGTGTGTGTGTGATACGAGTGAAGGTTGGCTTCTTTGACTTTTACTCCTTACATTTGTGTTTTAAATGTGTGTGTTTATGATGGAGTTAATTTGACTCATTATAGAATGAAGAATATGTAGACTTCACTAATTTATGAACAGTGAATAAAAAAATCTTAGTTTAGTGTTAAAAACTGGCAGTTGGGAATAATTTATAAATATTCATAACCTTCAGTTAACTTTTCAGGAGAAAGATGTGTCAATTTGAAAAAATCACTTTGTAACTCTAAAGTAAATGTTATGCAAATACCACTTGGTTTTGCTAGCCTAGTTTAGAAGACAACTTGTTGGATCTGTAATCTGCACTACCCAACATCTTTTGCAATCTTAGGTACTAAAGAGAATGGACATACTGATGAGATGTGTTCTTGAGCCATTTTATAGTCTATAAAATTCAGCTCTATATAATGTCTACCTCTAAAATGAAGCTGTCAGTGTTATTGCTATGGCCTTGTACAAAATTAGAATAAAACATGATTAGATGCTTGTATAAATAATGACTTTTCATTAAAAAGTATAAACATGCTTATTACTTATTACATATTTATTCTTACAAAAACAGTGGCATTTACCTTATTTTTATAGTTTTCCCAAATGAAACTTGATTAAGATTATACAGGGCCGTTTGCTACTTAGGAGGGACTTTTTAAAAAATTGAATATTATTGATCTAAAGACAGCTTTATGCACTTGGTACAAATAATGCAGATTTTTCAAAATTAGAAATTTCTTGTAAAGACTAGAAAACATGGCATGTCGGAATTCAAAAATATTTATATTAAAGTGAATAAATAAAGTTAACAAAAGTCATGCTATTTAGTACAGTTCACAGCATGATTTGTGACTTGGTATAACTCAATGTATCTCTTTTATTTATAATGATAAGTATAAGCATGTTTTTTTTTAAAGTCACAGAAATGCATCCAAAGCGCCGTAGTTGGGAATATAGCTGAGTGGTAGAGCACTTGGCTAGTAAGTACTCCTGGACGCAGGTGAGGATGGAAACAGATAGGATCAGGTCAGGTAAGGAGGGGAATACAGGGAAGGTAGGAAGAGAGATAATTTGAATAGATAGCTGGACTTTCAGGGGTGATGCGGAGACTTAGTGTAGTTAAAACTTCCTGACTCCTATGAGGGTGACCTTAGTGATGATTCGTAGTTATAGAGAATATGGAGCTTGATCCGGTCATCTTCTGTAATCAAGCTAGGCTCCCAAAGGTAGAAATGGCACACCAACCCAGCTACAAAACCTTCAACCCACACTCTGCCTGCTTTCAAGAAGTGCTTGGGCAATGGTGTCTCAAAGTTTGTAGATGTGGCCAACCAGTGAGTAGTCTAATGTTATGCTCCAAGCCACACGGCGGAACACATGCCTGACACTGCCTGGGTGGCCAGACAAGAAGCAGGATAACCTAGAGCTACAGGATAGAGCCAAACATGACTGGAAAGAAAAAATTCAAGGAAAAGATTTCTAACAATTCTGCTATACTCAAATATTGGTGCCTAGCTCACTCATCATCGGAGAGGCTTTCTCTGGTACCTGATGGGAACAGAGGCGAAGATCCACACTCAAATATTAGGCAGAGCTTGGGTAACCTGAAGAAGAGGAAGAGAAATAATAATAATAGCTAAAGAGGTCCAGGGCACCAGATCACTGGCCTATAGAGTCAACTAAGCAGGCTTCATAGAGACTTACAGAATCTGAGACCACCACGGAGCCTACACGGTGCTGGGCTAGGTACTCTGCAGCGCTGGGCTAGGTACTCTGCATACATGCTATGGTTGTTTAGCTTGGGGTTTTTGTGGGACTCCTATGAAGAGAATGGGGATGTCTCTCACTCTTTTGCCTGATGGTGGGGCTCTTTTCTTCCTACTGGGTTGCCTTGTTCGGTCTTGATATGAGGGGTTTTGTTTTGTCTCATTGCATCCTGTTATGCCATGGATCTAGGGGAGAAAGGAGTTGGAGTGGGGCCTAGGAGGATGGGAGAGGAGGTCTTAGGTTGTCTGTGTGAGAGAAGAATAAAGAGAAAGAAAAACGCAACTCACGAACGGCTCTTTTCCCAGATAGATACTGAGTTTGGACACATTATTTTAGGAGGCTCCATACTGAATTTTTCACACTAGCTTTTCCCTACAAAACATGCCTTAGTGGTCGACAGGCATTTGCGAAGACTCAGAAGTGTTTTTGATTGCCATGTTTTATAGTGTGAGGTGTATGGGGTGCTGTTGTTGGCAGCCACTAGTTACTAAATATTGTATGATGAGCAGACTAACAAACAGCCCAACACTATCTGGCCCCTAGATCACTGGAGCTGAGGATGAGACAGCTACTCTGCCGTAAACTGAGGATGACATAGCTACTCTGCCGTAAACTGAGGATGACATAGCTACTCTGCCGTAAACTGAGGATGACATAGCTACTCTGCCGTAAACTGAGGATGGCATAGCTACTCTGCCGTAAGCTGAGGATGACATAGCTACTCGGCCGTAAGCTGAGGATGACATAGCTACTCTGCCGTAAACTGAGGATGACATAGCTACTCTGCCGTAAGCTGAGGATGACATAGCTACTCTGCTGTAAGTTTCCCTCCAGTTGATTTCTTAGATGTCAAAATAGTAATTAGTTTCACTCATGCCAACTCCATTTACTTAGCAAAAAAGTGATTGGGAGCCATTTGTTTGGATGGAGATGGCACAGCCATATTCTGTCTGCTCAGGGAAAATGGCTTTACAATTCACTGACCTTGAAATTCGTTCACAGGATAATTCATCCTTTAAAAATGAGTGCCATGGCTGCTGCTTCATTATGTTGACTTAATAGTTTCAGTACTTGATACTTCTGAAAACTTGTCTCCTGAATCCCTATTCTAGGAAGGTTTTTTTTTTCCCCTCTGTCTCTTTGTCCCTCTCTGTCTCTGCCTCTCTCTCTCTCTCTCTCTCTCTCTCTCTCTCTCTCTCTCTCTCTCTCTCTCTCTCTCTCTCTCTCTCTCTCTCTCTGTGATTAAATTATAATTTGGCATTATTGTTGTTTTTCAAAACAACCCCAATCATTCAAACTGACCAAACAAAAACTCAGGAGCCGGATGCTGGGATGAAGTGGTACTCACTAGGAGAGGCTGAGAAATCACCCAGTTGATGTCCCAGAAGGATCAAACCAGTTTTGCTTCTCCACCCTGTCTTTGAAACTCTCTGAATTTGGCCTAGTAGGCCATCAATGGGAGGAGAGGCCCTTGGTCTTGTGAAGATTATAAGCCCCAGTACAGGAATGCCAGGGCCAGAAATCAGGAGTGGGTGAGTTGGGGAGCAGGGCGGGGGGGAGGGTATAGGGTTCTTTCAGGATAGCATTTGAAATGTAAACGAAGAAAATATCTAAGAGAGAGAGAGAGAGAGAGAGAGAGAGAGAGAGAGAGAGAGAAACCTCTCCAAACAGAATGTTTCTGTGTGTGACAGGAAGACAGAGAGAGAGGCCTGTCCTGTTGTCTTCCCCTCAGTCTTCATTCTTTTAGCCTATGTATAGTCCCTGTCAATTGGTTACTTGCTCCACCTCTTGTCCTATGGTTGACTTTATTTAATCTCGTTTACAAAAAAACAGAAAGCTCATGGATTATAGGTATGTGCTAGTGCTGAGCCACACCAAAACTAGAAACAGTTTTTTTCCAGTGCACATTATCACAGTGTGATAAAATATCCTGCAATACCATTGGATTAAAGGTATGTGCTAGGGTTGAGCCACACCACGGCTAGAGACAGGCTTTTCCTGTATACAGTCTCATGATCCTCCTCAGTATGATCAGATATCATGCATCACACAGGTTCATACAGAATAGTAAAAGTGTATAAAAAATTAGAATACTTTTATCACATTAGGTTTGATTAAAGATGACCTTTTCTCCCAAGTGTACTTCTAAATGCTTATGAGTCAAATCTTTATAACTATAACACTGGGAGAAATTATGCAATCATATATACTCAATGACACATTTTAGAGATCATTACTCTTAATAGAAATCAATGGAAAGACAAAGGAATTTTTGCTTTTCTTCTAGACGTTTCATGGTTATAGGTTTAACATGTAAATAATCAATCAATTTAGAGTTTTGAAAGAGAGTATATGCATATGTGATATATGTATGTGTGTATTTATGCATATGTATGTATGTATGAATGTATGTATGTCTCTGGGAGGATGCATAGTGTATGCTCATGTACATGTAGGAACCATAGAATGGCTTCTTGTGTGCTACTCTGTCACTTTTAGCCTTGCTAGCAGCCAACAATCTCTGGTGATTCTCCCCATTTTGCCCTGCTCAGATAACAGGATTATGCAGGAACTTGACTTGCTCCACCTGTTGTGTGGGAGTACAAATTCTAGTCTCTCTGTTCAGCAAGCAGCCTAATCTGTAAACCAACCTCCTGCCAGCTGAGGGTTTTTGTTGTTGTTGTTAAACATGTAACATATAAAGGTCAACGTTAATTCTTTTTAAAATTAATTTATTCATTTATATCAAACACTGCTCTTATCCTCACATAGAACCTCCTCCCACACCCCTCTCCTCGGAAAGAGTGGAGACCCCCTAGGTATTCTCCCACCAGGACACAACAAGTCTTTGCAGGTTAGGCATATCCTTTCTCACAGAGGCCAGACTAGGCAGCCCTGTTGGGAAACAAATGCCACCTTAGGCTACAGATTTGGGAAAAGCCTCTATTCTAGGTGTTGGGGAACCCTATTAAGAGTCTGGGCTACAAGTCTGCTGCAGATGCGCCAGGGGCCTCGTTCAAGTCCTTGTATGTTGTCTGATTCATGGTTCAGTCTCTGAGAGCTGCTGGAGGTACAAGATGGTTGTTTCTGTTGGTCCTCCCATGAGGCTACCATTCCCTTCAGGGCCTTCAATCCTTCTTCCAACTCTTCTTCCCTGACCTCCATTCAATAATTGGCTGTGATATCAGCATGTGTTTCAGTCAGCTACTGGGTAGAGTCTCTTAGAGGACAGTTATACTAGATTCCTGTCTGAAAGATAACACAGTATTATTAATAATGTTAGGGATTTGTGGTCACAGAGACTGTACCCAAATTTTAAAACTCAGAAATGAGAAGAGATACGTAACAACAGAACCTGAGGAAATTCAAAAAAGCACTAGGTTATACTTCAAAAGCCAGTATTCCACAAAACTGAAATATTGAAATGAAATGGATGATTTTCATACAGATACCACATACCAAATTTAAATCAGGATCAGGAAAACCATCTAAACATTCCCATAACCCCTAAGGGAATAGAAGCAATCATTAAAATTAAAAATCTCCCAAGGGAAAACAAAGCTTAGAGCCAGATGGTTTTAGTGCAGAATATTACCAGGGATTCAAAGAAGAGCTTATACCAATACTCCTCAAATTATTCCACAAAATAGAAACAGAAGGAACACTTCCTAATTCATTCTATGAAATTACAATTACCCCGATTCCAAAACCATGCAAAGACTCAACAAAAAAAGAGAACTTCAGAACAATTTCACTTATGACATTGACACATAGTCAATGAAATTCTCATAAACCAAATCCAGGAACACATGATCAAGTAGGCTTCATGCAGGGATGGTTCAAAATATGAAAATCCATTTAAGTAATCTACCATATAAAGAAACTGAAAGAAAAAAATCACATGATCATCTCATTAAGCAATGAAAAAACTTTGACAAAATCCAATATCCCCTCTTGTTTGTTCAATGTCTTAGCAAGATCAGGGGTATAAGGCACATATGTAAGCATAATAAAATAAATATTCACAAAGTCAATAGCCAACATCAAATGAAATGGAGAGAAAAGTGAAGCAATCCCACTAAAATCAGGGATTAGACAAGGATGGCCATTCTCTCCTTATCTGTTCAATACAGTACTTGATGTTCAAGCTAAAGCAATAAGACAACAAAGGGAGAAAGGGGGATATAAATTGGAAAGAAATAAGTCAAGGTATCAGTATTTGAAGATGATATGATAATATAAATGTGACTCCAAAAATTCTGTCAGAGAACTCCTACTGCTGATAAACAATTTCAGCCAAGAGGCTAGATATAAATTTAACTAAAAGAAATCAGTAGCCTTCCTTTACACAAATGATAAACAGGCAGAGAAAGAAATTAGGGAAACAGCACCCTTCACAAAAGCCGCAAATAATATAAAATATCTCTGACCAAGCAAGTGAAAGTTCTGTATGACAAGAACTTCAAGACCCTGAAGAAAGAAATTGAAGAATTAATTCTTGATTGTTATACACAATTGTACTTACTAGTGTTGCTCTTGTTGTTTCTCATTACTATCCTTAATTTTCATTTTCTCTATATGGCTGTATTAAAGCATATATGTAATTGTACCACATGTGTGAAGTGCTTGTAAAATCTGTAAAAGGGTGTAAGATCGCTAAAGTTACAAACAGTTGTGATCTACCATGTGCATGTTGGGAACTGGACCTGGGTCCACTGCAAGTACTTGATGCTCTTAAACATCAGTTGGTCTCTCCCACCCTGTCATGTATTGATACACTTAGTCTTCATTTCTATTGCTTAAATTCAATTTTTTGCTTTACTTAGAATCATTGTTTTTTCCTCTTTAAATTACCAAATCCTCCTTCTTTTCTCTTTTGATGACTTAAGACTTGTTTATTTTATCTGAAACCTATTTTTGCTTTCTTGTGGATTACATAAGCATGAAATGCTTTTCTTTACTCTTTCACATTCTGTCTAAGTGTCTCTTGTAAAACACTATCTTTTGCAACAGTCATCATAACAAGTGTGACTTCTTTCAGGATACCATAAGGTCAGACCTGTTGACGGTTGGCATTTTCTCAGATAAGTAGGGAAGAAGGAATCATTTAAACTCTGTGCCCCCCTACAGGCCATGTGAGATTCTGTCCCTAGTTGCACATGAACTCAGGTGGTGTCAGAGTACATAGAATATTGAAGATTCACTGAAAGGGAGACACTAGGTATACAGCTACTGAAAAGTCATTATCCATATCAGAAAAGAAAAAAAGGCTGCTTATTTCCAAACTGAACAAAAGAGAAAAATGAAAAATTCTGGCTTTCTCACATTCTAATATTTACTATGCCTTTGAAGAAATGACTAAGTCTTTGTAAGCTAAATAAAATGCAAATAATCAAAACAGGGGATCTAAGATCATGCCACAGTGTTCAAGTAAAGATTAAGTGAAATCTGTGTGTTATCTGGCATAGTGCCTAGACTTTGTCACCTTAATATGTTATGGAATATAAGGATAACATCTATTTACCATAAGGACAATAAAGAGTTTTAATAACAAATTACTTAGCTTATAATCAATAAGGAAATGACATGAAACCATTACAATGTGATATGGCTTATAATACTATCCACACCACAAATTAATATCAATAACTACATAAAACTCCAGAAAGTATAAAACACATTTCTATGTGTATTTATATGTGTATTTATTAATATGTATATATCAAAACATTCACTTACATTAAATAATTAGTTGCTTTAATTCTTAGAAATTTTATTTGTGATATGAAATTAAGTACAGAGTTTTATGAAACAATAAATATTAACACTTTTATGTAAATAAGAATAGATTCCTTTCCTAAATACTTATTTAGTTTAATACATTCTTTGATTTATAGGTTAAAAAAAATAAGGTATGGAACAGTAGAGATGGATCAGTGCTTACAAACACGGAATGCTTTTATAAAGGAGCCAGGTTTATTTCCTAACCATAAAATGGCAGCTCACAACCATCTGTAAATCCAGTAACAGATCCAGGAGATCTGTTACCTTCAACTGTCCTGTACTGGCAATGACATACGCATAAAACATTCAGACAAAACAATTGTACACATAAAGCAAAGAAATATGTGTGTTTGCCTGTGTATGTGATTGTGCATTTGTATGTATTTATGTGTATGTATGATTGTGTGTTTGCCTGTGTATGTGATTGTGCATTTGTATGTATTTATGTGTATGTATGATTGTATGCTTGTGTGTATTTGTGTATATGTGTGTGTGTGGTTGTAGATTTGTGTGTATGTGTGTGTGATTTTGTGTGTGTTTGTGTATATGTGTGTGATTGTGTGTTTGTATATGTATGTGTCATTGTGTGTGTGCATGCTTATGCATGTTTGTGTATATCTGTGTGTATGCATGTGTGTGTATATTTGTGTGTGTGTGTATGTGTGTATGTGTGTGTGTGTGTATGTAGGTATATAATAGTAAATGCCAGTGAAACAATGGGAATGTTATACTGTTAGGTGAACAATTTCAAAATAAATGACAAATTAAAAATTAAAATAAAAAAAAAACAGTGATTGTGAGACTTTTTTCTCAGTATTTCCAATACAATTAACTGCATCATCAAAGGCAGGAATGAGGGAAATACAGATGGCAGAAGAGATACAAGAGAGAGAGAATGTGAGGATAAGAGCCTTCCATAAATGGAGAATGGGGAAAGTAAACTTGGAACACAAAACTGAACAGAAGAATGTTGTACAGCTATGATAGAAATGGACACTCCCCACACTGTTCTAATGGAACAACAGAGAACCATGGCATCAGAGGTGGCACCGTAAGACCTGGGAGGGGGAGGTAGATAGAACAGCTGAAACTCACTGAACAAGCTCTCTCCCTCTCTCTCTCTCTCTCTCTCTCTCTCTCCCTCTCTCTCTCTCTCTCTCTCTCTTAGTACTACTTTACAGGTATTATAAATTCAAACTTCCAGAGAATGTGGATATAAAATCTATTGTGTAAGTAAAATTGTCAAAACAGACACAAAATGTTCCATGTAATACATGTTTAATGGGTTATAACAGAAAGTAGAGTAGCAACACAAACTCCTCTGTGCCATTCAAAGCAACAATTGATCAATAACCTTCAAACAGTTTGAAGTAATGCCACCATGGGATGCTACCCACAGGCACCCATGCAAATGAATAGCAGTCTTGTCAACTATGGGTCAAATGTGCTAAATGTAGGGAGAATTAAAAAGAACTTTAAACTGTAGCTTGCTCAGTTACATTTTCATGAGTTAAATGGCATCGTCCACACCATGAAGTAAGGCTTTTCCAGGCATTTGTGAAAAATGTTGCTCTTTTCAAGAGCATCATCTTGCTATGAATGTGTTTCTGAATATTTTGTTCCACCCTGTGGGAAATCTTTTACTTGAGAGGCACTGTGAAATGGCAATGATTGCAGTTTCCTTTGGCTGAGAGCATACAGTATTTCATTGGTAAATATCATTGTCTGGCATATGGGTGTCTCCAACATGTAAATCTTAAAAACAGTATGCGTCTCTCATCCTGAGCTAGCTTCTTGCATTTTGTTGACATAATCAAGCACAGATCCTAAAGGTCTCAATGAACCATGTGTAGAGATCTGTGCAGGTGGGGCCAAATACCCTGGTGTCACAGAGTTGAGGGGATCCACCTTTCTGGGATGTGGCAATATTCACTCTCTATTCCATAAGAGAAGATTGATATACTATCTCGTCACACAATTGTCTCATCATACACTGCCTATTTCAACCTTTCTTGTGAGTGGGTACAGTGATTATTTGTGTGTGTGTCAGAATGTTTAACTGTAGTTATTTTACCTCCTATAGATTCCACTACTTTACATATATTATGCATAGTCCACTTCCACCAAGAGTATCTGAGTAAAGTACATATGGCCTTGCCCAAAAAAGGTCATATGGACAATAAAGTGTATTTTGTGTACACTGTGAGAAAAAGCAAACAAACATCTTATTTATTATATGTATTGAAGCATTTTTCTAATTTCATAACTTGTCTTTTAATTTTTGTAGGATATTTTACTGGATAGAATCATATTTTGTGCCTGGGTAGTGGTAGCACATGTCTTTAATCCCAGCACTTGGGAGGCAGAGGCAGTGGATTTCTGAGTTCGAGGCCAGCCTGGTCTACAGAGTGAGCTCCAGGACAGCCAGGGCTATACAGAGAAACCCTGTCTAAAAAAAAAAAAAAAGAAAAAAAAAAAAAACTAAACCATGTGTTTTCTCAATGCTTTCTAGTTTTCATTCTTGCTATTAATTTTCAAAAATGAGTAAAGGAACTTCCATGAAATATAATGCTTCATATGTTGAGGAGTAAAAAGTAAATAAAAAGATAGTGTTTAATTCACAGCTTACAAATGATGGAATACACATCATGAGCCCATGAAAACATCTGTGTTCTAATTCCAAGAACGTAGGAATTTGCTTTCTTGATTATTAAAAATACCCTTAGAAATATAATCAAATGAAATAATCTTGTGTTTCAGAAGCTATCCTGGAATATCCAGACAGGCATAGTTTGGGTGGGAGGTTCTTATAAGTAGTAATTGTGACCAAAAAGATAAACAGCAGAAAGAACATGATGGTGGAGTGGGGAAATGACTCAGTTGGTCAACTGCCTGTCACGTACACATGAGGACTTGCATTCAGATTCCAGTATCCATTAAAAATGGAGATACTGACATGTGTATATAATTTCATCACTGGTGATGTAGAGACAAGAGAATTCTTGAGTTTGCAGTCCGTGTATTCCAACCAAATTGCCAATACCTCTGGACAATGGAAAATTCTTTTTCACAACATAAGGTTGGGAGTGGCTCTTGCAAAAAGATGATATAGACTTTTAGATCTCTCTCTCTCTCTCTCTCTCTCTCTCTCTCTCTCTCTCTCTCTCTCTCTCTCTCTCTCCCTCCCTCTCTCCCTCCCTCCCCCCTCTCTCCGTCACACACACCCACACAGACACACACACACAGAACAGGAAATCAGAGATGGGTGAAAAAATTAGTACTGATAGGATTGCATTTTGTGACGTAAACAGACCATGAGTTTCAAAATGCTGAATATCCCTAGAACCTGAAAAACTGAGGAAAGAGAGTTTCACAGAGCCCAGCAATGACTATAGTGTCATTCTCATATTAATGTAAACTCAACAAGACACACTTCCCAGTTCCAGGCCTCTCCACTATGAAAAGGATGTCCATGAACATCACTGATTTTCCTAATGATTTAATCTATTAATTTTTTATATTCTTGACAATTTATGTACTTTTCCATATTTACTGACTCTGCAATATATCATTGTGCACTTATTAAATTTTCCAAAAGGAAATAGTAAACATATTTAATAGGATTATAAGGTAAAAGAAATTGGGAAGAAACTAATATACATCATATAAAAGATATATACCTGATAAATCTATTCAGAAATTATTAAGAAAGAGTAAGTATATATGACTTCTGACCTGTTCAATGACACACAGGGTTATGTGCTCAAACAAAATGAAGAAAAGGTCTCTTCTAAGACAGAAGAACATTAATAACAGCTCTTCAGTTAGAAAATGCAATAAAACATCTAATGAGAACAACTTTAAAGGGTAATATAGAATTATTACAAGTATCTCCCATCAGAGTTCAAAGTAATTCTCAATACTTAGACAATATGATCTTCATTAGAAACAAATAAAAATATAAAAGCAGGTAAAAATTCTAATATATTAATATGAAAATTATAATGTATAATGTGAAAATTGTAACATATACTGCAATTAAGAGTTTTTATATAAAGTAAGTCAGATGTAAATGAAAGAAAACACAAAAATAAAAATGGTATTCAATGGAGGTATTTTCATATCAATGGGCACATTCTTGAGTAATCAAAGTTGATAAATAAATATCTGAAAAAGGCTGATCCTAATGGACTAATAACTCTATGTCTGAACATAATCCTTAACTTCATGTTATAATTAATATTGATTTATGTTGAAGTGTAGAATAGTTTGTGGCAGGTATAAAAATAAATGCCTTCATGTAGATGGTGCAGATATCATAGGATCAAACTGTAGACATGAACATCACTGTGTGATTGCTTATTAGAATCTGTGAAGAGTGGAAAGATAAAACTTAATATTAAATTTATATATGATTTAATGAATACTTTAAATACCCCTACATCCCTAAACTTAAAAGTGGATAAATTTTTACCATTGTTTTTAGACAACTTTTAATTTAATTAAAATTAAACACTCAAATATATTAAATGTGCTAATTCTTGTGTTACATGTAAACTCCTTGAATAAATATTACATTGTAGAATATTTCTATGGAAAATAAAAAATCATTTAGCACTGCTATATGAGGTTTTTTTTTTGGAGTTCTACTGTTTGTGACACTGTATTAACCAGATTCATATATTATAAGCCTATTGCCCAATATCATTTTTTTCTGGTTAAGATTCTATAAAAGGAGGACTGTTTCAAAAATAAATTCAATTCTTCTCATAGGGTCCTAGATATTATACTATGTAACCTTTTCCCACTTAATATTTTCAGAAAGAATTTTAATTATGGCATAGTGCTGAATTTTAATTATAGTATTTTATATTATTTCAGATTTTTATAAATGTATATCTTAGCCCTTTGTATTGAAAACAAAGGAGATAATAAGAAAATGTATAAAAATGTGATTTAAAAGATGAACTCAGAAATAAAGTATCCAAAGATACAGTCTATAATTTTCAATCCTCTAACAATTTAGCCTTTTAAAAATGGTGAATTCAGTTAGCTTTAGTCTTTTATTTTTTTATGGCTTCAATTTTTAAGATAAGATGTTTGCATTGAGAGTTAAACCAATGATGACATTCTAACATGGCTGAATTGTAATCTTGTTATCAGTGGTCATCAATTATTGCTAACTTCTGATGCATTTTACATTTCAGAGTCTCACACAGGTCCCCAGGGACTCCTGTTATCTTATTATTGTTCAGTATTTTCAATTTGTTGGGCGTAGAATTTTATGTCCACAATAAACCTTATCTCTTGACCTTAGTAACTCCTGTGTGTACATTTCTTTTCTCAAGGTCTGCATTGAGTCTGATGATGACAATGATTTTCTCACAATCACTTCATGTCCTCTTTCTGCATCCATGCTACAGGAGCAATCAGTGTTCCCATCAGTGCATCCAAAGACTAATTAATTATCTAAACTGCATTAAATGTGCTATCTCATAGTATAAGAAAATAAAGATGAAAATGTTTTTAATCTACAGAGAAAAAACTTAAAAATAAAGGAAGAGTCAATTTTGTCAAATTAAATGTAAAATGTGGCATAGAAACACAGGCATCTACTGCTCAGCCAGTAAAAGTGGCTGCATGATTCTGGTTAGCAGTTTTGTATTGCAGAACAGTTACATACTCTTAGTTTATGCAAATTTTTAGAGCATATATAACATCTCCCCTTAACAATGTATATGAATATTTTTTAGGAAAGTAACCTACTGTTTGACCTTAAGTATTTGAGATAGCAAAGATCCCACCAACCCCACTTACATGGTCCACACACAGAGTAACTGTCACTTTGAGATTTATGGAGTTCTTATAAAGAGAATTTTGTAATTCTGCTGAATTTTACCACATTTAGTCATCTACTTTTTACAACCCATTCACCTTCCCATCACCTCAAGTCAACAGATTATAGAGAAGGGCTTGAGAATTTCCAAACTAAGGAATTCCAGAGAATTTCTCTTGTACATCAACATCAGACAGCCTTTAGGAATTAAGTACTCTTCATATAAAAGTCTTGTTGCCAAAACATAAAACCAAGAGGATTGAATTAAAAACTTGGTCTTCAATTAGACTTTTTGTTTGTTTGATTTTTTTTTTTTTTTTATGAAAGCTGAGCCAGACTTAGACTTTAGAATTTCTTAACAAATGTGCTAGCATTCAACAGCTTATTAGCCTATGGCATTGAGCTAAGAAATGTTAGGTTATCAGGCAATATACTTTGGAGTATGATCTTCCCTCATTTCATCTTATGAATTATAAGGAATTTGTTATGTATCCAGTGAATGTGATTTGCAGACTATGTAATTTCATCCTGAGTGTTCTAGAAATGTAATCTTAATGGCAAAGCTTTATATGAAATAGTCATGAAAAGGAAGAATAATCACTTAGAACCTACTATTTATAGATAGGAAAGGCAAATTCAATGTTTCTGACGGAGTACCTTCAATCAAGTATAAATAAAGAGCTAATTGTATATTTCAGAAAATAATTGCCTCATGCAGCAGTTCTCAGAGCACTTGTTTTGTAAGCATGAGATAGGAAACAGACAGAGAGGAGTGGAACAGGGGGAGAGGTGGGAGGCCCTAAGCACAGAAGTGTGATTCAGCATTCTGCTTCTCCTGGTGGGGTACCTGGGTGTGCCAGTACAGGAGCTTAGAGAGGCCAGGGCAAAATCCTGAATGGTGGAGTCTGCAGTTCATCCCCTTCTCTCTAGGGTGTCAGATTTGGTATATGCCAGACCAAGGAGGATGAAGTGGAGTCCTAGACAAACATGGTCCACAAAGTTCCAGTCCAGCCAGGAATGCTAAGACTGTTACAGCGCTTAGAAAAGGAATAAAGAAGTGTCTCTAGCTGCATATGTAGCAGAAGATGGCCTAGTCAGCCATCATTGGGAAGAGAGGCCCCTTGGTCTTGCAAACTTTATATGCCCCAGTACAGGAGAACACCAGGGCCAAGAAGGGGGAGTAGGTGGGTAGGGAAGGAGGCGGGAGGGTATAGGGGACTTTGGGGATAGCATTTGAAATGTAAATGAAGTAAATACCTAATAAAAATTGAAAAAAAAAAAAAGAAAAGGAATAAAGAGTTTTGGTTAGTCAGCACAGAACAGGTGGTCAAGATCCTGGGTCCCACAGAGATGGCGGCAGTGGTGGCATAGCAATGGTGGTATCAGAAGCTGGCACTCTGATGTTAACTTCCGCAAGCAATGGAGCCTGTCCAAGTACGTAGATCCGAGGTCCAATAATGAATGAGTGCTTTGTGGGAGGGAGCCTTCCCGAAGTGTTACAGCTCAGTAAAAACAGTTAGTCTCAGATGGTCCTTAGTGAAATAACGTTGTGTGCTTTATTTCATGTAGTCATGGACTGTGTGAACATTGGGGAGTGAAATGGGATTCTGGAAGGAAATACATTCTATTGTCCGAGGTTAAGATGCTGGCCATGCTCTGTTTGCATGGAGAAGAATTTCAGGTGCTGTGCTACATGACTACCCATGATTTCCTAGTTGGAGATGGTGATCACATGTCTTAAAGCAGTCATGGAAAGAGGAAGGGAGTTCACTCTACTTCTGCCATCTCAAATTCTGAGATTTCTGGGTCTGGAAGGATGGTCCATGTACCTTATATAGAAGAAGCTTTCTTGTTGTTTTAACTTTGTATTGATTCTTTGTGAATTTCCCATCATATACCTCAATCCCACTCATCTCTCAGTTCCTCCATATCTCCATTCCACTCTTGCAAGGCCACCTACTCACACTATGGAAAACAAAACATAAAACGTAAAGGAGAAAAAAATTAAATTAAAACATTTGCCCACGAAAGCTGAGTTATGTCACCATGTGTCACACAGTATATCCTGTTGCCCAAAAAACTTTACTTTCAAATGATCATTGAAATGAATCATTGGTCCAGTTCAAACCTTCTGACTTCTGTTAAACCATCAATACTGGATCTCCATGAGGATTCTTCTCTGCTATCCTATTGATGCCATGCATCATGGAGATCCTGCAGCTTTGGTTTTACAGGACCAATCCCTTCATGTTCTCGAGCAGCTCTTAGATGAGACAAATGTCGGAGTTGGTCAACTCAAAGCCCTGGATTGGAAACTGGGTGAGAACTGGGTTGGTCAGCTCTCCAGCTCTCTCACAGTCAGGCTACAGAGGCCAGCTCTCTCACACTGCCCAGAGGAGGGATGTAGCCAGCTCTTCTGTGCTTATACCATCCAGACCAGCTCTTCAAGGATACCCAAGTGAGGGGCAGTGAAAACTCTCCTATATTCAGCTGCCAGTGAGTTGTGGAGCCAGCTCAGCTCATCCCTCTAACATCAACATGGTCCCAGGTCACAGCCAAGATGATAGAAATTCATATGAGTAATGTGGGCCAGACTCCTTCTGTGGCAGTGCTACAGACCCAGATGTAGGCCTTGGTGGCAGCACAGGCTACTCACAACAGGGTATTCCATCTCTTTTATTCTTAGCCAAAGTCTTCATTCCAGGACACAGGAATAAGGAAACATGAGCAAATTTCCACCACTGCATGTCTAAAACAGTTTGACAAGCTGTTAGTGAGGAGGTAAGATTCATGTCTCTAATCTCCTAAAAGCATTTAACTCACAGAACCCAAGATGCTTTCCTTCCTTTTCCCTCTGCTTCTTGTTTTATTTTCTCCCAGAGACAGTTTATCCCACCGCAGAGGCTTGGGGCTGTTGAAGGGAGATGATATGATAGAAACTCTAATAAGAATCGTGGACCTTGGAGTATATAACAGTGTTCTACTCTTTCCTACCAGTGCATCCGTACTGCCAGTCAATCTGTTTCTTTTGTCTTTCCTATCATTCTTTCACTTTCCCATGTGTGCTTGGAAAGGGGAAACAAATACCCTTGAGACCACATAGTCTCATCCTGTATAGCAGTTATTTTATCTTAGCATGCCTCCGAAAGTAGAGACTCAACTGTTGGACATTGCCTTCCAAGTGTTCAAACACTACGATCTGAAGGAAGATACAAAGAATAGCAAGGGCAGTTCAGTCCAGAGGAAACTGCAAGGTTCACCAACTGGGCCAAGTCCTGTGGAAATGCCAAGAAGTTACATAACCTCAGTTGAAGTTTTTGGCAAGTTTCTCTTGATGAGGTCACCTCAAGTGAAACTCAGCAACACAATGTACAGTGAGTCAATATATGCATCTTGTCAGCAAAGACTAGTGAGGCGGAGCAAGGCAAACCAATGCTCAAGCTCCCACTGTTTGTGGACTCATGTTTATATTCCTTCTAAACAATGTGCATCCTTTTGGATGTCTGTTATAGCAAAATATCCTTTCAGCTGTGTGCCCCAGCAAAACATCATTAGTTATAGCTGACTTTCCTAGGAAACTAGACATTTCTACTTCACATTAACCCTTCTATAAAGTCCTAGATTTCAAAGTGCATACTGTAAATGCAAAGATGCCAGTGTTTGAGCAAGTAAATGAACAAGATACTCCTGCATCCATGTCCAACATATAAATACAGAGAAGCCTAACATTGGAAGTTGGGTAGACCGGTCTCCAGAGAAGGAGGCCAATCCCTCAGAGGACTGAGATGACCCAAGGAAATTTACTGGTAGAAATCCAAAACCAAAATCAAAACAAAATCAAAACAAAGAAAGCCTTATAAAACCCCAGAAAGTTAATTTTCTCCCTCTCAATTACAGAGAGAAATTAAACTTTCTACTTTGCTTTTACTAAGTACATTCTGATTTAACAGAATTGTCGTACTTGTACATAAATAAGTGCTTTCAGATAAATGTTTATATGTGACATTTAATCCAAAGGAAATCTAGCCTTTATAGGAATTTTCCTATAAGTGGCCCAATAACAAAAGATACTAGAGAGACTCCTAATTTAAAGACTGGGGATCATCTATATATCTATAGCTTACTTCTCCAGTTAGAATCTTTAATATGTAGATAGCTTGGGTACTTACAAATTATAGTAGCTAAACAATGTTGATAGATGAGTCTTGCCAAAGATATAAATTGATTTTTGTGTTACCAATCATCCCACCTAGATGAAATGAACCCAAAAGGTTATGTTTTTACTGCTTTGTGTCTCCACGGCCTCAAGAGCATATTTATACCTTACACACTATTACAAGACTAAATAAAAAAAATCTATGAGAAACAAAGACTGTTTAACTTTGTAAATATAAAAAGTAAGTCCTATTCATAAATCTGCCAGTACTTACAACTTTATTTTATGTTTTGGTTTTCTTCATTGCTTTTATTACTGTTGATATCAGTGGTTACTGCCTGTATTAGTCAGGGTTCTCTAGAGTCACAGAACTTGCAGATAGTCTCTATATAGTAAAGGAATTTATTGATGACTTACAGTCTGCAGTCCAAATCCCAACAATGGTTCAGTAGTAGCTGTGAATGGAAGTCCAAGGATCTAGCAGTTGCTGAGTCCCACACCGCAAGAAGGCGAGAGAGCAAGAGCCAGACTCCCTTCTTCCAATGTCCTTATATGGTCCCCAGCAGAAGGTGTAGCCCAGATTAAAGGTGTGTGCCACCACACCTTTAATCCCAGATGATCTTGAACTCGGAGATCTCCCTGTCTTAATCTTCTGGATTCAATCACCACTGTGTCTCAAGATCTCCATACCAAGATCCAGATCAGAAACTTCTATCTCCCAGTCTCCAGATTAGGTTCACTGGTGAGCCTTCCAATTCTGGATTGTAGTTCATTTCAAATATAGTCAAGTTGACAACCAGGAATAGCCACTACACTGCCTCACAATGTTCTTTTAAAATTTGTCTCATCTTGGATTTAGTCTTACAAATATTTTCTTATTTTATCAGATTCTCAATATATGACCATTAGTATTTTTAAAAAGCCAAAGCAAAAACAAAACCCAATAAACAAAAACTCAAAAAAGTGGTCTAATATATTAAACCTGAAGGAAAGAGCTATACAAGAATGAGTCTCATACATGGTGGATCAAGGGTAGGGGCTTTCCTAGGCTCACGGTCTTTCTGGGAAAATTGATTGTTTAATGATATATTCTTGATTAGGCCTTGTTGTCAACAAGACATAATTCCCTCCTGACTATAGGTCATAGTTCTAGAAGTATTCTACATGGTAGAGTAACCAGAAAAGAGGAGTAGTCATCAACCTAGCTACAAAGCCTATGGCCAACAACAGTGACCTGTGTGTAAGATATACTTATACAACAGTGACACAAATGTTACAAGAGTGAACAACCACTTTCTAATTGGATTTGCAGCCCACTTCATAAAATGTAAAGTATACTGCACACTGCTACTGTCCAAGACCCTGAAACCACAGAGGCGAATGAGACCTATTGAAAAACCTACTATTAGTATTCTGTTAAAAGAATTTAGCAATAAAATGACCCCTAATGACATATTGTATTATGCATAGATAAGTGCATTAGCCAGCCCCCATCAGAGAAGCATGTTCTTGCATTAAATCATATTTAACACAGATAACCACAACTGGGCCATGCAGAGAATGAGAGCCTTTTTTGAACTCTTTCACAAGTGGGTTATCTTCCACAAATCCCTTCCTTCCATACTAAGGGAACTATTTGGAAAAGGAAGCAAAAATATTGTAAGAGTCAAAATTGTTGGATGATTCCAGTTGACCTCACTAAGATTCTGACAGCACATAGAGGACCTACTCAGATTAAATCCTAGCATTTAGATGGGGAAATAAAAACAAAGTCCCACTGCTAAAAAAGAAACTCTTGGTGACTTCTGGGAAAGGGAAAATGAGTTCTCTCTCAGTGGAATGTCTCTGGGTCTATCAACCACACTCCAGGGCAGGCCCATGCCAGGAGTGGTTGACCAATACTCAGCAGACTTCATGTATTTTTTTGTGAGCATATTTTCATTTTTCTATTTTTTGCCTATTATTTTTTATTCTGAATTTCTGTTTGATTTTTAGAGGAGGGATGGTGAGGGCAAGAAAATGTAAATTCGGATGAGAAAGGAGGTAGAAAGGATCTTAGAGACGCTGGGGGAAGGGAAATAATTCAATCACAATTTTCATTAAAAATCAAATTAAATAATTTGCCTAAATATTTTTAATAAAAATCAAAATGTATCAGAATTTGGTATGCATAAACTGCTCATTGTGATGATTTTAAAATATCTCTCCCCCTACACACAAGTCTCCTTACTCAATCAGAAGATAACTATTAAGGTGTCTTGAATAAATTCTTTTAGAACTAATGAACATAAAGCATTTTATTTGCAAGAGGACTCATTTCTATTCTAGGTTGGTTTTTTCCAGCTGGAATATTGTGGTTTTTCTCTTTTCATTAAAGTTAATTTAGGAAAAGGACAGAGATTGCTGATGGAATTCTCTTCATTAAGCTGTTCACATATAAGAAGAAATTACATTTGGTCATGCAATTCTAATAAATGGCTTTATATTGCTTTATAAATCCAATCTATTAGTCAAATTTGTGTGCTATTTTCAATAAGCTAAAGCTAGAATAAAGTTGTACTTAAAATAATTTCTTATCATTAGAATAAGGAAATAATTAAATAAACACTATGTAAATATGTACTTAATAATTGCCATCTGTTTGCTTACATTATATGAAACTCTAATTCTACTTAAGTAAAATAATATTTTATATGACAGGTATGTGATATATTAATTTTATCATATATTTGGCATAAAACCAGGAAGCTCATTTCACTAGGCAAAAATGCTGTTGGCAAAGATAATTAAATGTTCATTCACTGTTTGTTTATCTGAACATTGCTGGTTTATCTGAGCCATGGCCAGCTCTGACTACATGACAAAACTTACCTTATTTGCTTGTCGGGATAACTCAATACCTATAATAATAAATTAAATTTCTTTTATACTAAACACAAATCTAAAAAATACACTTTGTGATGAGTTTCTCATTATTCCACTTCAGAGTTGGATCAACCCATCAGTCATCCACCCATATATTCACTTATTATTTAGTAATCTTCATTAAAATGTTTTTGAACATCATGTTACAAAATGTCCTCAATAAATTATTACTTAAAATATTATGTTTTCAAAATGCTTACGTCTTCCCATTTTGTTTAACATGTTGTTATTGCAGGTATTTGTAATTCTCAAAAGCATTTTGCAGTTCCCTATCTCTCAGCTTTTTAAGAAACACCCTTCTTTCTGCTGAGAATAGTCTCTTGTTTTCTTCAAAAATCTCTTCTAAATTCTACACCTATCTTCATTGTCCCTGTGAAATGTTCTTAGACTCCTCTTAATAACCAAATGTCCATTCATTACTGCAATCGTCTTTCCCAGTTTCCATGTAATTCAACCTCTCTGCCCCTCTATTTGTATGCTTTCACTAGTCTGATATTCACTTACTAAATACTAGATCTCATAATAAACAAGCCTTTAGAACTTGCACTGTGAGCTTTAATAGATACTGTTTAATTTTACCTGAGGGGCTCTAGATGAAATGTCCTAGGGTGGGGAGAGGGAGCTTGTAGAGCCCACCTCCAGTAGAATATGAGGGAAGAGGTTGCCATCCCACAGTCAGAAACTCTGACTCAGAATTGCTCTGAAAGAGCTGCAGGGACAAGAGTGGAGACAAGCATGAGAAAATGGAGGTCCAGTGACAGGCTCAAATTGGGATGCAGCTCAAAGGGAGGCCCCAAGGCCTGATGCTATTACTGAGGCTATGAAGTACTCACAAAAAGGGACCTATCATGACTGCGCTCTGAAAGGCCCAACAAGCAGCTGAAAGAGTCAGATGCAGATATTTACACCCAACCAATGGACAGAAGCTGCTGACCCCTGTGGTTGAATTAGGAAAAAGCTGGAAGAAGCTGAGGAGGAGGGCAACCCTATAAGAAGACCAGCAGTCTCAACTACCCTGGACCCCAGAGATCTCTCAGACACTGAGGCACCAACCAGGCAGCATACACCAGCTGATACGAGGCCCCCAGCACAGATACAGCAGAGGGCTGTAGGATCTGGACTCAGTCAGAGAAGATGCACCTAATCCTCAAGAGACTGGAGGCCCCAGGGAGTGTGGGGTCAAGGTGGGAGTGGGGACATCCTCTCATGGAGAGGGGGTATATGGAGGAGTTATAGGACTGGAACAGCCAGAGGGTGGACTGGGAGGAGGATAAAGTCTGGACTGTAAAAAAGATGAAAAAAAGAGAGAGCTTACAGGTTAGTGAGTGGTAGGAGTACTGGAATAACTCCAATGAACTGAATACCACGAAAGTTAAAGAAATCTGTTTTCTAAAAGAATAATTTTAATTGATAAATCAAAATTATATAATTTTCAGATACCATTCTTGAAGAATATGAGAAAATTATTGAATGACTTAATTAAGTTCATAAACTTGTATATCATTTTATGTACTTATTTTAAAAATTGTTGTATTTATTTTCTTTTTTCTTTTTATTAGATATTTTCTTTACTTATATTTCAAATGTTATCCCCTTTCCTAGTTTCTCCTCTGAAAATCCTCTATCCTCTCCCACTTGACCCCTCCTCCCAAACCTACCCACTCCCACTTCCTGGCCAAGGCATTCCTCTATACTGGGGCATAGAATCTTCACAGGACCAAGGGCCTTTTCTCCCACTGATGGCTGACTAGGCCATCCTCTGCTACATATGGAGCTAGAGCCATGAGTCCCAAGGTGTGTTTTCTTTGATTGGTAGTTTAGTCCCAGGGAGCTCTGGGATTACTGGTTAGTTTATATTGTTGTTCCTCCTAGGGGGCTGCAAACCCCTTCAGCTCCTTGGGTCCTTTCTCTAGCTCCTTCTGTGCTCAGTCTAATGAATGACTGTGAGCATCCACTTCTGTACTAGTCAGGCACTGGCAGAGCCTAAGTGTGTGCATATGTATGTGCATGTATACATGTGTGCATAGTACAGTTCATAAGAGAAATAATTGGATTCAGTTTCCTCATTTCAAAATATGGACAAGAATCAAACTGAAAATACGATCTCACACACTTATTTAACATGAAGACACTTCAAATGTGTTCTTTTTTTGTTTTAACATAGTAAATTACATAATTGCTTATTCTCTCCATGTTGAGCAATAGATTTTGTAAATGTATTCTCCTGTCCAACTAACTTCTTGTTTCCTATGCTCTGTGGATTGCAGGAGCTTCCTTTTGTCCCCATGCTGATTTTAGATTCCAGATTTACATTAGATTGAGTCACCACCTTCTTGGGGCTGTTTTATTCCATGGAGCTTTATCTGAGATTATCTTGACTTTTGCCAGGTAAAGGATTTCTGTGATTTTAAAAGTCAAATTGAGTTCTGCGGCTATGGACTCTATCCATCCCCTTTCCACTCATTTTTTATCTGGGTGTAGGTTGATTCGTTATTTTGGCTGCTGTGCTAAAAGCTGCAATTATCATTGGACTACAGCTATCTCCATTATATACTAACTTAATTTCCTTTGGATATACTCAGTTGTAGGATTTCTGCCTCCCACAGTAGCTCTGTCATGATGTTTTGAAAAGCCTCTTTCCCAAGAAGGGCAGGGAGATCTCTTCCTATAATGTACATTTTTTTTTCCTCACCCTATCAATATTTGCCATCTTTTCTCTTTTATTCTAACAGGAAAGAACTTAAATTTTAACAATGTGAATTTATATTTTCTCATAGTAGTGGTTTTATGAATTTTGTGTACCCTTTAGATCCAAATTTCCTTTTCATGTCCTTTACCTTTTTGAATCAGACTGTTCATTTTATAGCTAGTGAGTCATTTGAGTTATCTGTGTACTAGATTTTAACCCTTCATCAGAATTAGTTTTGCAAAATTTTCAGTAGTTCTTGGTTCGGCAGAATCCCATGTGTCTATTTTAGTTCTTCACCCGTGTTTTTGGGTTCATACTTAAAAAATGCCCTTGCCCAGACAGATGAACACCTATAGAGAGAGTATCTCTTACCTGTATGGATGCAGCATCTGCCAATAATGAAACCGATGGCTTATAGCTTAGGCAGGAAATAGGAGGTGAGGCATCCTGTAGACAGAAAAGATTCTGGAATAGTGCTAGGTGCAAGAGATTTGCTTAGGGAGATGTGACTAGAGAGATGCATGGTGCCTGAGCACAGGTAACCAGCCATGCAGGAGAGTGTAGATTAGAATAAGTGGGTTATTTTCAGTTATGGGCTAGTCAGAGGAAAGACTAGCTCTATGGCCAAGATATTTGTAAATATATATTGAGTCTGAGTCTTATTTCTGGGATCAGGGTGCTGGGAGGGTGAACTATTTAACTTTGACAAATGTCACATTCTTCCCTTTTCCTCCTTCCACAGCATCAGTTTTCACAGCAAAGGGTTTTATCCATTTACTCTTGCTATTAATAGTTTACATGGCCTTAAGGGTTAAATTTTACTCTAAATATGGATTTTTAGTTTTGTACAGATTTATTAAAGATACTATTTTTTCCTTCATTTTGTGTTTCCTGTATCTTTGAGGAAAATGGTTTCATCATTAAAAGAAGAATTCATTTGTGATTTTTTTTAAAAAAATTAGGCCATTGGTCTATATAGCTGTTTATAGCTGTATTGTGATATTTTGATTGTTAAAACTTTATAGTATAATGTCTCCAAATTTCTTCCATTTGATTGAGGTTCCTATATTAGGAATTTTAGTGGTTTGAATGAAAATGGGCTTGATAAGCTCATACAGTTGAGTGTTTAGTGACTAAGGATTAGAAGCCTTTGAAAAAATTAGGAGGTATGGTCCTGCTGTAGGAACTGTGTCACTGGTGATGGGAGCAAGGCTTTGAGGTCACTCTACCTGTGGATCAGCATGTGGCTTTCAACTACTCCAGCACATAGCATACAATGGTGGCAATGGCCTAAGCCTCTGGAACTGTAAGCAAGACCTCAATTAAATGCATTTTCTTTTAACAGATTGCAAAGCTTCTGTAAGGCAAAAGATACTGTCAACAAGACAAAAAGGCCACCAACAGATTGGGAAAGGATTTTTACCAA
>NC_034599.1:86933393-86936337 GCF_900095145.1 Mus pahari
GAAGATGGCCTATTCAGCCATCATTGGGAAGAGAGGCCCCTTGGTCTTGCAAACTTTATATGACCCAGCACAGGGGAATGCCAGGGCCAAGAAGTGGGAATGGGTGGGTAGTGGAGCAGGGGTCGGGGGAGGGTATAGGGAACTTTCAGGATAGCATTTGAAATGTAAATAAAGAAAATATCTAATAAAATAAATTGAAAAAAAAAAACAAGAGTTGGTTTGGTTATTGTGTGTCTTCATAGCAGTTGAATGGTGACCAAGACATGAGTGTTCTATAGTTCCTAATAAAACTTGGAATTTTTTTCTCTAAAAACTATTATGAAAAATACCAAACACATTCATCTATAGATTACTTTGAGTAGAATCAACATTTTTAAAATGATTATTTTAATTCAGTAATACAATATATGATATCATGTATTTATGGATTTTAAGGTTTCCCTTGTCTATAATTTTTAGGATTTCATTCAAGTTTGAATAATTTGAGAATCTCTAAATCATTACAAAGAATAATTTACTGGTAATATACTCATTTTACAATTTTGGAGATCATGTGATATATTCAGGGGAGGGGAATATGTACTCATTTAAAGTATATAACTAATTGATTAGTACTTCCATATTCAGCTAATTGAACTGACATTTTCCAGGAGTTTGAAATGAGGAGGGCCTTTTTGTTGGCTATTAAACAAGCACACCAATTACCTTTATGTTTTACTTGTATAAAATTATCAAAAAACCCCAAGTATTTTAATTACATCATTTCTGACCTATACTCTACGCTTCAACAAAAGTGCCATTATTGCACATTGGATGTATCTTGTCTAACTGATCAAGGCTGTTATTTGTAGACTTTTTTAAGGAGCATTTTTAGGAAATAACGCTGGAAATTAGGGATGGAATTTCATTAAATATAAGTGCAATATAAATTAATAGAATTCATGTGTATAAAGAAATGAGGATAAGCAGAAAGCTAAGAAAACTGCTAATGATTTTTCTTAAAAATCATCCCCAATTACCTTAATGTTTCCATGGTAATTGACTATCTCTTTAAGTCATGGTTTCACAGTCTCTGTGGCTTAGAAGAGCAATCATTAACTAGTCAGTTTGTAAGTCAATACCCAACCTGCATGATATTCTCCTCTGGAGAATATGAAAGTTTACTTCATTAAGGGCTATACTGAGTAAAGAGTAGTCATTTCTCTTCTAAGAGTTTATAAATCAAAGTTTTCCCCCAAAGGCTTGACAGCATCCATTCCATGGATGATGGAGTAAAGGGGGGTGGATTTCAGACAAGATTTTGCTATATGTCAAGACATAATTGTGTGACTGCAATTATTTGAAATGAATATACATTTCTAAAGAAATATAGATAATACATAAAAATTATTTTCTGAGTTCCCATTTAATTTTCATCATTATGATGTTCTAAAGTACCCCAAAATAAGATCACTATTGAACCATACCACAAATATGTCTTATTAAAATTTATTTCTGATATCAAGAAACATTCCCTGAGCACTGTCTGCATTGCTTTATGTACATGTGCAGCTTTATTGCTTTCACAATTATTCTATGATCAGCACAACATTTTAATTTAACGCTGTAGTTAGCACTCAGGAAGCCAACTTGTAGGACGTCACAAGTAGTCTTAGCAGAGGTCAGATATATCAGTCATATCCCACTTGCTGGAATTTACTTTTTAATTTTGCAGTAAATAAGCATTATGTCATCCCAATACAAATTTTGTCAATGTACATGTTAGAAGTAGGTCAGAAAAATATTTAAACCTGTAATTTATGAGATTTTATGATATTGATCATATACCAGCAGGCAATTTTTTGCACTTACAGATTCTTTTTTAATTTTTTTTTTTGCATTTACAGATTGTTATATGGATAGTCCTTATTCACATGTTTGTTTCATATCACTGAATAAGCAGAATGGCTATAGCAACTTGAGATGATGTTAACACAGAAAGATTAGGTATTTATAGAGTATCCCATGGGTTTTACATGGGTCATTGAAATAATTAGTTAGGTCTCTACAACATTACCTGCACCTCACATCTCACATCTTTCTAGATCCTGTTGACCTTCCCAGTGGTCCTAGGGTAGCTATTTGTGCAGTCTCAGTATTCAAAGCGTCCCATTTTGAACTAGACAAAGCTTTCTTATCCAGGAAGTACCTTGGTATGTGGTCAAAATGCAGCTTCAGCTTTCCATCATACATTTAGTACTCATTTGGTCCTAGATTTTTTTTAATTCCAGATGGATAAATAAATACCTTTCAAACAAAGATAAGCTGTATTTTTTAACGGACAGATTGGACTCCTGCTCTGGACTTAGAGCAGAGTTCCTGGTTTTATCACAACCCACTGTCCTATGCTTGTGATTTCCAGAAGGAGATGGAATACAACCCAGGCTTTTTTTGGAAAATGTAGGCATGTGACATACTTCAGATATTTCATATAAAATCTCACTGTGAGCTATCTTAGGGGATTATTAAAAGGTCCCAACCACCCTGACAACTTTATTGCAATAGTTAGACGTTTTATAATTAATAATCCCAAGCCTGACTGACTTGTCCCCTACTGATTAGAATAAAAGGCAGACACAGACGTGAATTGTACTTGTCCATTATGGACACTAGAAAACAAAGCTAAGGAAAGACCATGGAGGATGATAATAAAACTTCAGCTTCTTATGGCTATAAGACAGAGGTCTTTCTTCATTGCTGGTCAACTTATATATAACTCCTCAGAACTATGATGATAAGCAGTCCCCTGTTTTGTGTGACAGCAGCAGGTCCTTCCTGGAGCTGAGACTTCTCCTTTAAAAAGCTTCACAGTTTTTTTGAGTATAGCCTTTTGTAGTAGGATCTGATGATGTTCTGGATTTCCTCAGGGTCTGTTGTTATGTCTCCCTTTTCATTTCTGATTTTG
>NC_034599.1:86938096-86971135 GCF_900095145.1 Mus pahari
GGGAACTTTTGGGATAGCATTTTAAATGTAAATAAAAAAAAAAAAAAAAAAAAATTTAAAAAAAAAAAAAAAAAAAAAAAAAAAAAAAAAAAAAAAAAAAAAAAAAGCTTCACAGGTAAAGGGATGAATCCTCTGTTTACCTGTCAGTGGCCTGGTCTCAGTGCATAGAAAGCTCTGGCTCAGGGAAAGGACTGTGGTCTGGCAACTTGATTTTCTGTGTAAATGTTGAAAGTCAGGATAACTCCGTGTATTAAAGTCAGGTTGACTCTATATACAGAACACACTTTTTTTTTTCCTCCTGAGATATCAGAAGTAGAAATGTTCTTGCAGTTATATGATGTTTGACACCTGATTTTGTGAATTATTGTCATTGCCATGGTGGAAACTTGAGATTTAATTCATCCTCTCCCTTCTTGATCAACACAGAGACCAATCTTCAAGTAAAGCAAGTTAGGTCTTTTTCTCACGTTTATTCATAGTCGGCCCATCCTGAAATCTCCACACTAGAACTGTCAGTCAGGCTTGGGAATCAGAAGGTGTTTGGTTAATCTTGACAGTTTCATCAGATGACCTGAGAGCTTCCCAGAGTCACTCAGAAGGCAGGCTTCATGCGTACAGGAAGTACAGGGAAGCAAATTGCATCTCAAATGTACCTAGAAAACTACCAGAAGGCATGTACTTATCAGATAAGGTATTCCATATGCTGGTGCTTTCAGAGTTCATGTAATACTACCTGGTCCCCAACATCGTGTATTACTATAGGTGGGTATTACTATAGGTGATTATCAAAATCTTTAAGCTATGATTTTTCTTCCCTTTTTTTTTTTTTTTTAACTGAAAACTCTTAACACAAAACCAGCTTTCATCTCAAAGGGAATAGGAAAGAATTTATTCTAAAGCAAACTATGACCACGGCCCAGGACTGCAGACTGAGCTGCTCTCAATTCCTTGTTCCAAAGAGGTTGTAGTTTCATGGAGTATTCATGCTCACAGAACAAAGACAATTTAAAAGTCAAGGCGATTTTCCAAATACTGTACGAGAAACACCAGATAAGCAGGTTTCCAAAAACCGTGTGGAAATCTCACCTGTAGGTCATAGGTTGCATTCCTTGCCTTTTGATAAGTGGAAGCTGGCTCTCTGTTCCAAAGGATTTTCCTAACAGGCACAAACATGTTAGGTCACATACAGAGGAGGACAATGCATGGCTATTAAGGAAGCTAACAATAGTTTGCCTCTTGACTTGAAACTTCCAAGTTCTTCATAAACATCAAAGTTCTAGCCAGTTAATCAGCCTTTTATTCACAGAACAAAGGCTCCCAATGAGTTTTGCTCAGTGTGGAATCACTGGCTTCAAAGAAACATTTGAATTATAATAAATGTAAATTCTCATTTTAATTAGGTTCAATCTGACTTCTTTCCCAGTGATAGCATCTGTTTACACTCAAAGGGGCCATACCTTACCATGTTAGCAATTACATTTCATTAGAAACCCTGTACCCTACACCTCCTGGGCAGAAGGCAAATTGCTTTTAATCTTGGGTGATTTTTTCCAATAATCGCTAAAAATATTTTTAACCAACAAGATTTTATTGTCCCGCATATTAAGAATGACATTCCACCCAGCATCCACCTTCTTATGGACTTGAAAATTCTTACTGCAATTGTTAGAGAATCTTCTAGGGAGACCTGTTATATTAAATCTACTGTTTATGAAATACCATTGTCTCCCTCACCTTCAATCGTGCCTATCTTCAAATAGGCTGAATTGAATGTAAAATTAAATATTTAAAACTGTCTTCCAGGCACTACATTTAGCAAAGAAAGAAGAAAGGAATGAGTTCTGGGCACTGGAATAATTCAATCAATTTTAAAATTTAAATGCATTCATCCATGAACCTTAGGCTCATGTAATATCTATCAGGCATGTGAAAATGTTTTAAGTTTCCCTTCCTCTTTTATGCACACAAGTATATAGTTCGGGGTCACAAAGAGCAGAGATGTTACATGTTCAATGACTTTTTGGTGATCGTCTCAGAGGCTTTTTGTCCAATATTTCACTTAGCATCTCAAATGAAAAGTTTCTTTTATGGCAAGCATTATACATTATCAATCTTAGAACAAGAATTTCCCAAGGAAGTGAACAATCTTCTTCTGATTGTATGATATTACTTATAAAAATAAAGCTCTCCCCAGAAAAGCAACTGCCATTGATTCTACTGTACCTTGTTCACTGTAATCTATGCATGAGGCAATGGAAATGGATCAAGTGGATTAAGGCTTATGTTCTAAGTGTAAGCTTTCTTACTACACAAATATTGATGTTAAGTTATTTACAAAGGTTTTATTTCATGCGTTTTTCTCTCATTTCCACATAAAAGCATAATGAGTAACTTGGTAAATCCTTATTTATAACATTAAAAAACCAAATCATTTTGTTTTGCTACAAAATTTTACTTTCAGTTTAAAATTTTATACAGAAGTAAATCTAAGGAAGAAAATGTACCGTGGAGTAAACACACATTATTAGGAGAGAGGAGAGAGTTTGGAAGGAATATTATTCAGTCATCATAAAAGGAAAGCCCACTTGAAATAATGCAGATGGAACTGGAATTGTTTTATGGTAAGTGAAATAAATGAGAGCAGAAAAATATCATTGCTTTCATGTATAGACTAGAAATAAAATGTGACCTTCAGGCAGTTGATGGGAGAAAGGTGGTAACAGGAGTTGGTAGAGCCTGGGGTTGGCGGGCAGATGGGGAGTTTGAGAGTAGGATACTGTTTAATGTGTACAGGAATAAGTCCTGTGAGCATCGTGCAATGCGATAATTACTGGCATCAATAACGTATTATATATGCCAAATGGTCAAAAGAAAGGAAAGCAAAATGTTGCTGCCTTGAACCTGTGCGACATGCTTAGGGATGGAATACATTTTAAACTTTATACTATTTCCACAGCGGTCAGAGTTTCACGAGGAGTCCTTCAAATGGAGAAAATGGATTTTCACATAGCAGGAAAAATTTATTTAAACTTCAAAACTCAGAAGAACAAAAATAAATTAAAGAAGCCCATGCTTTGATTGTGTACCTCATTTTTTAAAACTCCATGGATATGCTAAAGAAGACATGCTCAAGTTATGATTGAATAATATGATAATGACAGTTTCAGAAAAATCAAAATTGAATGTCTATGAAAATAATCCTATACTGTCAATGATGGTAGTACCGTAAAATATTGTACATTTTAACGGTTAAAGATACAAGCTTAGTCACTCACAATTTATACTTCGTGTGGTGTCCTTGGCCCCTTTGGTTTGCTCAGTTCCATCCCCGACTCTTCCACAGGAGTCCCCAAACTCTTGCTGCTGATTTGCTGTGGGTCTAGGCCGGTTTCCATTCTCTGCTGGATGAAGACTCTCAGGAAACAGCTATGGGAGGCTCCTGTCTACAAGCTTAGCAGAGTATCATTAATAATGTCAGGATTAGCTCCCTCACATGGGATGGGTCTCAAGTTGGTCGAGTCATTGATTGGTCATTCTTTCAATTTCTGTTCCATCTTTTATCACTTCGCATCTTGTGCCGGGACAAATTTTAGGTTAAAGTTTTTATGGGTGCTTTGGTGCCCCCACCAACACTGGGAGTCCTACCTACCTACAGGAGGTTGCCACTTCAGTCTCCACATTCCCTGCTGCCATTTGACATTCTTACTCACATGAATTTAATTTGTATTTTAGCTCTTTTAGAGAAAAGTTTATTAGGTTTTATAGTCACTAATGAAGTAAAGGTCTATTAAAGGAAAACTTAACTTTTGATCAATTGAATAGAATCTCCAGCCTGAGTGAGACCAAAAATTCCAGTTAGACTGAATCTTCAGGCCTATTGTACTGGCTAATTTAAATGAACTTGACACAAGCTGGAGTAATTAGAGAGGAGGGTGCCTCAAATTGAAAAAAAATATCAGCCTAAGATCCAACTGTAAGAGAGTTGCTTAATTGATGATAAATGGTGGTTAGCCCAGCCGATTGTGGTTGGTGTCATCCTTGGAGCGGTACTTCTTTTTTATTTAAGGAAGCAGGCTGTACAGGCCAATAAGCAGCCTTCCTCCATGGCCTCTGCATCACCTTCTACTTCCATCTTCCTGTCCAGCTTGAGTTCTGTCCTGAGTTCCTTCAGTGATTAACAGTGATATGGGGAGTGTAAGCCAAATAAGCAGTTTTCTTCACAAGTTGCTTTGGTCATAGAGTTTCATCACAGCAATAGCAACCCTAACTAAGATACCTAGCAACAGGGACTCAGGAGGGCAGGCTCATCTTAAGCCTTGTGAAAAAGAAAGGCAATACCCTTCTTTATATAATGGGATCCTATATCTTCCTTTCTTGGGATTTGTATCATCCAGGATAGATTCGATGAGCTAAGGTCCTGGGTCTGCCCAACTTTTTGAGTAAGAAAGACAATTTTTCTTTTGTCAATTTCCTTGAGATTCTGGTCAGAACTTGAGTATGAATGTTTACACTTTATACCTCTGGTCCTCGGCCTGTGGCTGCTCCTCTTACCTCCATGCTGGCTTTTAAACAACATGGTTTATACCTTCCTATCCTTCATCCCCTCCTCTGGGCATCAGCTGAGATTCATAGCATGTGTTTTCTGAGAGGTATTCTTAAAAACCTCTACTAAGATTGTCCTTAAGCTAAGTTTCTGTTGGAATCCATTCTCAAGCTCTTTCACAAGAATAAGAACCCCAAATTTACCCTGATTTCTATGTAACCATCTGGCAATCATAAGGGACACTCCGAAAGACAAGTTAGAATCAGTAATATTTCTGTATTCTATATCATAATTATTATAATATATCATACCATCTAAAATTCCTGACAAACCTTCATTGAGATTAGAGCACATATTGGATTCAAAAGCTAGGAAAAGTTTACAATTTTATTTCATTAATATTTCTTTTATAAATTCCATAAGATTCTCCTTATCCCCCATGGCTATATTGTACTAATCCAACTCCATGAGTCCTTTCATTATGATAGCCAATCACCAGCATTCACTTTTGAGATAGCTTATATAAGAAACTTAAAATACATGGATGGGATAAACAGTACATTTTAATCGCTTTTAATATGGACCCACACTAAGTTAGCAAGAACTATCAGCATTCTAGAAAATAAGCATAGAAACAGCAGCCGAGGCTTGCACATTCTGAGACCAAATAAAGGAAGAACACTGTAGAATAATGGCATGCAGCTGTTCTCCACTGTCCTCCAGTTTCCCTTCCTGCATCTCTGTCTCTTTAGCACTTCTCCTGGTAGCCTGCTGTTCCTCTACAATAGAACCACAATGGGTATAATCAAGACTGTGGAGGAGCAGCACTAGATAGGAATGAATCTCTGGTGAGGTGAGGTGACCAAACTGATGAACACTTTAAATTGCTGCCATTTCCTCCTTAAGTAGTAGAGAGCCAGAATTAAAACCAGTGGTTTAGAGTTTATTTGAAGCCTGGAATATTTTGAGGGGCTCATGCTGAGTTACATACTAGGATCATCAGTGATAATCAGGCCACAGTCAGTGGTGAGTCCCTACTAGGAAGTTATGATCTCAAATCCTTATGGAAAGGAAGGAAATATGAGAACCAGTCCAGCATTCATTGAAAGAAATGGTTAATAGCAAAGGAATCAAGCAGAACAAAATTAACAAGTGACATTGCTTTTAAGTGGATGCAGCTGCTTCTAAACTCCATTCGTAGGCACGTTGTTAGTAAGTAGAAGACCAGTGAGAAGATTCAGGCTTGGCTCTTGCCTAATGACAACATCTCCAAACATCAAGACTTGCTGAACAGCCTGTGTGTTGGCCTAGCTTGAAGCACCCTAAATTATTACAGCACACACAGAACAAACTATAATATGACATCACTCACACAACCCATGAAGGGTTGTGCACCTGTCCAGGCCACATCATAAAAACACAAACTCTCTAAAAGGTCAAAATTGTATATCTCCCTTCCAATCCATCAGCTCTAAACTACACACATGTTCTTATATGAGAATTACTTCTATGAACCTCAGGACACAAAACTAAAAACAAAAAGTAAAAGAATAAAAGTTCATCAAAGACTACAAGGAGTTTAAAGAAGACTTGAAAATAGAACCATTCAATAAACTTGAAGAAAATAAAAGCAAGTACCCAAGAGATGCCTCCTGCCAACTAACAAAACAAAACAACAAAACACCCAACAACAACCACAAAGCTGAAAGAAATGTCTAAGAAAATCCAGGATTTGAAAACTGGATTTGGTAACTCAATAACCCACTTAAAAACATCCAGGGAAAGGCTTCCAAGCAGAATAGATCAATTAGAATATAGAATTTTAGGAAAGCCAGCCCCTGACACTACTAATGATATTCTGCTATGCTTGCAGACAAGAGCCTTGCATCACTGTCTCCTGAAACACTTTATCCTGCAACTGATGGAAACAGATGCAAAACCCCAAAGCCAAACAATAGGCAAAGCTCCAGTAGACTTGTGGAAGATTGGAAGGAAGGACTGCTGAAGCTGGAGTTGTCATGCAAACTGGAAGAAGACTTACAGAGTAAACTAAGCTGTAACCATTAGGGCTCACAGAGACTGAAACATCAGCCAAAAAGCATGACTGGGTTGGACCTAACCCCCTACACATATGTAGCAGATGTGCAGCTTGGTCTTTATGTGGGGACTCTAACAACTGGAGCGGGGTAGTCTCCGACTTTGTTACCTGCCTTTGGATTATTTTCTTCTATCTGGGTTTGTCTGACCTCAATGAGAGAAGATGCACTGAGTTCTGCTGTGACTTGATGTTCCAGAGCAGGTTGATATACAGGTTGAAGAGAAGAGGGCAGAGAAAATATTGGAAAGGAATGTGAGGGTGTGTCTAGGATGAGAGTGGGGATTACAATCAGGATATAAAGTGAATAAATGCATAAATTAATAAATAAAATCTAAAAATAAAAATATGAAGGAGAACAAATAGGTGATTTAATGATGCAACTCAAAAGTCTGTAAAACCAGTTTTTACTCAGTCTTTGAGTCTCTAGCATAACCCTAAATACCACAGATTCCAAAATCTAATAATATGGAAATATTGGAATTATAATTTTATGGTCAATTAGACATTTTTAAAATGTCTTAGACTTCTTCTTGTAACTAATAAAGATCAACCTTATTTCATTTATATGACCTAAAATAAATTGGTATGCAAAAAAATTTCATAGCTGTAGCTTTAACAGAAGTAACCAAATATCTACAGTTTAGAGAAAAGTCTTTTTAGGCTAGATTTTTATATCAAATTAAAAACTTTTTCCCATTTTCCATATAAAATGAGTTTCATCATTGTCAAATATAAATTTTGGACTTTCAAGCATACTTCTTATTCAGTTAAATATAGAAGAGGCAAAGCATAACCTTTCAATTATTCTTCATTAAGAATCATTTTATTAATGTAGAATTAAAGTACCTCAATTATGGAACATGTATGGGAAGCCAATGATTACAGATTTAGTTTCAGGAAATAATGACTTGTAAAACTCTCATAGCTTTTCCAAATTGAACTGTACATAGTTTTCCTATTTATTATAAACTATCCCTTGAAAAACTAAAGACAGTAAATTTGGCATCCATGATGTGGGTAAACTGAGGCAGGCAGCTAATGGGGTTGGTACAGATACTGATGGGGACTGCTGCCTGATTAGAGAAATTATTCAGGAGAACTTTCTCTGAGGGTATAAAGCTTAATTTACTGATGCTGGCACTCCCTGTGGTCACCAAAAAATTCTGAGCTATTTTTAACTACTTGGAACTGGTGAGAAAGAAATGAAAAGAGAGAAAATTCACACACACGCATGCACGCGCGCGCGCGCACGCACACACACACACACACACACACACACACTGAATGGATGTAATCAAAGACAGTACAATAACTTAATACATATAAGTATATACATATAAACATACATATAGGCAAACACATATTCACACATAGAATAGGTGGAGTAAAGCTCCAGCAAGCAGGCTTCAAGCATTTTACACATACATACATGTAAAGAAATATGTATGCACATATACACACATACATGGTGAGTGAGTGGAGCTAAGTTCCAACAATCACACAAACTTTACATATGTACATACATACACATAGTTGATGGATGGGAGGAACAATGTTCCAACACACGTATATACACAAAAACTTTGAGGGTGGTAGGAACAAAGGTCCAATAAACGTTATTCTTTCTCCTGTAACTTATATATCCCAGTGTGATGGTTTCTTTATTCTCAGCCCAGGGAGTAGCACTATTAGGTGTGACTCTGTTGAAGTTGGTGTGACTTTTTTGGAGTAGGTGTGTCACTGTGGGTGTGGGCTTTAAGATCCTCATCCTGACTGTCTGGAAGTGAGTCTTCTACTAGCCATCTTCAGAGGAAGATGTAGAACTCTCAGCTCTGCCTGCACCATGCCTGCCTAGATGCTGCCATGATCCCACCTTGATTATAATGAACCTCTGAACCTGTAGGCTAGCCCCAAATATATGCTGTCATTTACAAGACTTCCCTGGGATTTATGGTATCTGTTCATATCAGTAAAACCCTAACTAAGATACCCAGAAAATTCTTTTAAGCAGTATAAAATTGCAATGTGATTATGTTTTAGTTTCCTCCTTGTGAATGACTGTGAGAAAAACAGTATGTTTCCTAATACCTTTACAAGAAATAACATTACGTAGTACAGATAAAGAAAACAAATTACTCCCAACAACCTCCATACATGCGTAACTAAGAAACTTGTTACCAGTTAACAAAGTGGAAGCAAGCAAGATAATTTTCTCAGGCAATTTCTCTTATTGGCAGGCAGCAATTTGCGGCTACAAAGAAAGGATTAATTATTTTATTATCTATATTTAAAACTAATCTTGTAAGAATCTTAAAGGAAGCATAAGTCTGAACTTTTATATAAAAATCAGTCACATTTACTTTAAATCCTCAGAATGTGTATCTACTCATCGGCAATTCTAACTAAATCATATCAGGAAACTGAAGGAAAAATGACCAGTCCAGCTTCAGTGAGAGTCATGTCAGCCAGTGCTGCCATTGTTCTTGTTCCCTGATAATATAAAGTTCCTAGCTGAACTATTAAGAGTGTGCCTTTCTGAACTTCAAACTGTTCCCGAAGATTTTCCACATCAGAGCTAGTAGTCAAAACATCTTAACCTAGCTTCATAAACAATTTTATTTTTCCAAATGTTTTCTAAGGGTGGTGGTCATTGCTGACAATCTAAATCACTAACTCTTTTCCTAGAGTGGTGATGGAGTCATATATCTGCCCCAGCAACAATGCCTGAAAGAGATCAAGGACTGTTGTCACGAGTGCCAGAGACACTGCCCAGTGAAGGTCTAGAAGCCCCCTTAGAGTTTTCATACAATTCTTAGATTAAGAGAAAAGTGAGGAGAACAAGCACAATAGAACTCCATAACAGCATAAAGTCCTCAGGACATGTAGTCCTTGGGACTGTCCCCTTAACCAAGGCATGCCCATTGAGGTTGTGCTAACTGGCAGGCTGGATTCCATGACTCTAAGATCATTTTTTTCCTCATGCATAGCCCTCAGAAAGCACACTCACCATTAGACTACTCCCAAGAAATGCCCATAGACTGTAGTTTTCTAACTAACTTGAGGCAGGGTCCCACCACTTACACCCATGAGAACTGTGTGTGCACTTGCATCTATCTAGGCTTTGAATATCATAGTTCCAAACAGAGATGGACTTGGTATGATGCAGTGACCATTGCTGCAAGTACATTTCTTCTCATGTCAGTGTCTTAGTCAGGGTCTCTATTCCTGCACAAACATCATGACCAAGAAGCAAGTTGGGGAGGAAAGGGTTTATTCGGCTTACATTTCCATACTGCTTTTGATCACCAAAGGATGCAGGACTGGAACTCAAGCAGGTCAGAAAGCAGGAGCTGATGCAGAAGCCATGGAGGGATGNTCTTTACTGGCTTGCCTCCCCTGGCTTGCTCAGCCTGCTCTCTTATAGAACCCAAGACTACCAGCCCAGAGATGGTCCCACCCACAAGGGGCCTCTCCCCCTTGATCACTAATTGAGGAAATGCCCCACAGCTGGATCTCATGGAGGCATTTCCCCAACTAAAGCTCCTTTCTCTGTGATAACTCCAGCTGTGTCAAGTTGACACAAAGCTAGCCAGTACAGTCAGCAAGGTTAATCTATTTTTTTTTTTCTATGTTACATGACTGCCTGGTTTCTCTCTGAGGTACTTTAGAACTTTTATTCCACACTTGTTATTACGTGTAACTTTCTAGTTAGTCTGCATATTAGTGAGTTTCACTAGGGAGTTTTCATCCATACACATAACTTTATTGGCTACTCATCCTCTTGCTCTTTCTCTGCCCTTTCACACTCTTTCTGGACACTTCCTTCTCTCAAATAGTACACATTCTGCTAGTATTCGCTATGTGAATATACATATACATACTAAATAGATTGTTAAAGCTAGATTCTGCTTGCAAGGAGAAGCAAACCACTCTTCATTCCTTTGCACTCTCGCTCTCCTCTTCTCATCACCCTCCCTTTAGACTTTAATTATCCATTATATTTTAAGATGATTAATCCCTTGTCAGATCTGATCAGTTCTTTAGAGTAATACAGTAATAGTGCAGGATTATTGCAAAATAATCATATAATTACTGTTGAATCAAATATTCATCTAAGCACTGCTAGAATGTAAAAATTTAAGTGTTAAAGTAGGGCTGGGTCTTTCTAAACTTCCTCTTTCCTTTCACTACCCTTTAATCCACAGCCACATAAGAGGAGCAAACTGTTGGCCTTAAGTGTATTTGTGTGGATGGGGAGGGTAATGCACATATGTATGTATATATATATATATATATATATATATATATATATATATGAGAAAGAATATCAGGGAGAATAAGCAGAGTATTAAAAGTTCAAGACAGAAAAAAAATTATGACATTTAAGGAAACATTGTATAAATACGGATGCACCCCAGGCACACACAAAAAAAAAAAAAAAAAAAGAAGCAATCTTCTAAGCAAAAGAATACTACTTCATGAAGATATTTTTAGAAAGTGAGGTGACATTTGAGTGGATCTTAATTTTTATTGGATAGACACTTTTCACTAAAATGATTTAAATACATATTACTCAGTGATGACCTGTTCTCTAAAAACTATTAGACACAATTATAGGACAGGTTAACAAGATTATATATAGAGTTTAAGATTCTGCAGTAACACTTCAGAGAGAAAACATGAGTTATTACACGAAGATTTAAAAGGCTGGAATGTAGTTGGTAATAAGATAAAGAATTGGGAGATGGTTGCAGTGGAGTTACTATGAGAATAGTGATGTCATTGTTTTCAAAGATGGAAGGAAGAAATGTTTTCTGTCCGCTGCCCTGGGAAGTCCCAGTAGTATTCAAGTGACTGATATATTACAGCCCAATTGTTGTTTCCCCCTCTCTTTATTCCTCTCAGTTCCCTACCTCTTCTCTTCCCCAAATCTACTCCTCTTCTGTCCTCCATTTCCTTTGTAAAAATAATTTTTCAAGAGAATATTCTCTTTAGAATTTGACAAAAATGAAGAAATATGGGTCATTGTAAATTTCAAAAAAAATTACTTTCATCTTTTAGGCCAAATAAAGGCATATTTATAAGCAATATGCTACATAAAATTACAATCTCCAAATAAACAATTTTACCAAAGACTGTCAGGGTAATCTTTTAGATAGTTAACTGGGTGCTTCCATTGACCAGTGGAGTAGAGAAATGTAATTACCATTTTCATAGCTTCATGGTTACAGATGAATTGAATTTATTTTCTGTCTGTTTCTCATGACTACTATCCATCATTCCAACGAATCCAGAGTAGATTTTCTGATGATTTGGAGTATTTTTAAAAACATTTATGAAAATTATTTTTTCTTCTGCTGTGTAACAATTAGTGTTTTGTTTTAAAGTGAAGACATAATTTTATGCCTCCTTGTCCAAACAGTGCACAAATATGAAATATGTTAGCAGAGAGCATGTGCACACACACACATTCAGCACATAACTAATTTAAGAGATATAAAATGTAGATTTCCTCTGTGGCACATGGCTTAATTTTACAGTGGAAATACATTTTTTAAAACCAGATGTCCCAAACTGTCAAAGACACCAAGTATTTACAGTCTACACAGTTCAAACCTATTCACAAACTTTTCATAAGAAAGAAAACCATTATGCAGGCCAGAAAAATGGACAGAAATTTTTGGGGAAGGTTCCTGGTTATCAGATAAAGGAACACTCTTTTCTTATTTTGCTTCCCAGAATTATATGAATAATATAACATACTTAAAATGCATTAAAATAAGTTTTGTCAAATAATACTTACTGGAAGGGTGTTCTTTTCCTCTATACTAGTGAGTGTTTGTTGACCCTTTAAACCTTACACTGTCCTTAAGATGTATTTAAGTCTTTAGTTTTCTAATGATATACTTTTAACAACAATCAATTTATTGTTAAACTTGAACATTCATTAGATTTTTCTATTCCTACAGCCTTAAATATGAGGAGCGGATACAAATTTCATCTTGGGCAAGTGATTTTCTTCTTTATTGGTTCCAAGTCAATTAAAAGTGTCCTAAGATTTCTGAGGCCTCCTGTAGCTTTAATCCAGTCCTTACTGTTGCTCAATTTCAATGGCTTTCCCAGCAGTTGACAGTAATACAACCCTCATGATGACCAATTAGGTATTCCACATAAAAATCACAGCTGCTTCAGTGGAGAAAATGATTACTGTAGCATCTGGTAGTGTGCTGATAAGGTTATCAAACAGGAAACTAAATCTTGAATATCAGGTGCTCTCGATTCCACTATCTTTCAATTCCTGTAGAAATCATAATTTTATGACATATGCAAGGTGAGTCAGCAAAGGAGAATCAAACAGCATAGCAGCAATTCCTCATAAGTATATCTGCAAGTCAGGGAAAAGCATGCTTCTAAGTTTGAGGTAAGCTTTTGCACAGCTCAAACAATATGTCATTAGTCATAAATGTACAGGAAAATGATGCTAGGTGCTTTCCTTGGAGTAAGGCATACAGCATTTCATGTCACAGGTTTATACGTGCACATATGGAATCACATAGTACCAATAAAGATAACAATAAAAGAAGTGACTATAATAAGTAAGTAAATTTTGCAACTTTATCTCTGATTTCTTTTTTATTTCTAAGAAAGTAGAGATGCCATCTTAAGAGAACAAAATTAATTACTACACAATATTTCATGATAAAAAGGACAAGACATGGTGATAATCCTACAAAAATGCTCACATGTTTTTGGAAACTATACAATAAAATGCTTATATTAAATGTGCTTGATGGAGGTATTTCTCTATATTCCAAGAGACACTGTAAGCTATCTGTAATATATGCAGATGAAATTATTTCATCAATTTGGCCTCTAAGTAGCAACAAATAAAAGTTCCTTATTCCAATGAGAATTAATCAGTTGCTTAAGGAATGGCTTTTCTTCAAAGTGATTTGAAATAAAATTTATAAGTATGTTGAAAGCTTCAACATACTGAATAAATTATAAATAAGCATATAAAAAAAAGTCTTTAGCTAGTTAATAGTAACATGATTCACTAGCACCTGTGAAGCTCTGGATTATATACTAGACATTGCAAAATAAAAGGAAATATTTTTATGGTAAATTCAAATGTAAACTCTTAGAACATAATATATTTTGCAAACACAGTTGAAGTGTGTGCAATATTTTCATATTACAATCTAAGTGATAATGACCATTTAATATTGCTTGACATAGGTCATCTAAAATAATAATCCATTATAGAAAGAGAAATTCAATATCCTTTTTTATAAGAAACAAATGGCAAATCAAAATAATTAAATGCATCATAGGCTGATAGGTTAGACAGACAGATGATAAGTAATAGACAGACAGAGAGTAGATAGGTAGAAAGCGATGTATGAAGGATAAAAGTTTGCCAGAGAGCTTCTCACATTAAACTTGAATTAAGAAAGACTTCGTTTGTTGTTTTGATATTTGCTTGTCTGTATTTTAAGAGGAGGAGAGATAGAATATGATGTTGGGTGGGCAGGGATGTGAGAAGGATGTGGGAGGAACTGGAGTGAGGATAACAATATGATCAAAATTTGTATGAAAAATTTTTAAATAAAATAATTAAAAAGGAAAAGTCTGGTGATTAAACACTGTTGTTCTTCTGGGATTGTAATATTGTAAATCTCCCACAGTTTCAAACAAGCTTTATAGCTCTGAATAGTAATTAAAATACGAATATGTAGTAACCAATGCATTCTATTCCATAGTGTCTCCCTTAGTTAGAATTTACAGCTGTGTTCACGAAGGATTTCATAATTGAAAACAGCTTGAATATCTGTGTGTGAGAGTGTGTTCCTATGGCATTTATGTGTAATAAGACATAAATGCCATAGGACATTTTTACAGCTTTACAACCTATTTTATGTCAACATCCTCCAGGTGTATAGTTGAACTTTAAAAGAACAACCCAGAGTTTTATATATATATATATATATATATATATATATATATATATATATATATATATATATATGTATGACATACATTTATACTTAAATACACACAAAATCAGATCCATCTTTATTAATTCATACATATGTCTGCAAAGGCACAATGGATGACATGGGATGCTAAACAATTTTCTGAAAATGTGTGGAAGTTAAGACTATAGTGTAAGCTAATATGACAATTTATTTCAAATAAAAAGAAAACAACTTTTTATAGAATATCAAATGTTTATGTACTATTTTATATTTTCAGAGGAATTTTTAAACCTTAAATCAAAATGGATCAAACCAAGGGACAGAAGCAGTGAGGGTGGGGAGGGCTCTGTAAATGTTAATAGTGTCATGAAGTAGTGAGGTCTGCCATAATTTCAATACCTGCATGTAGGAGACAGGAGAATTGCTGTGAATTCAGTGCCAGTCATGGTACCTTAGCTAGAGTCTCACTTCATGGTCAATTTTTTTCTTAAAAAGATGAGGCAGACATCCAAGATATTTCAGTTTAATTATATCATGACTAACACACACACACACACACACACACACACACACACACACACACACACACACACACACACACACACATGTATGTACTCTTTGGTATGTTTGGGGAAAAAAATCAACTTATTTGAGTACCATAATAAATACAAATTAGTCGAGGTATTTTTATATTGATTCCAACTCCTAAACAACAGCCATAATAACCTTTATTATATATGTTGTTCTTTACGATTTGTATGTTAGTAAATTGGAAATATGGAAGAAATTCAATATTAGAGGTGAAATACATGATCCTTATATCTAGCATGCATTTATTTGGATTACAATAGAGATAATGCAGGATAGCTTTGTTTAAAATAATATTGTCACTGTGACAAAACATTTACTTCATAAAAGCTCATGAAGAACATATGCTGGACCATACGGAATACGTGGCACACTCTTTTATGATTTTAGGCTTTCTAATCAAGCCAACTTAGTCATCGTTTTGAGAGCAAGATGTGTTTCAGCTGCTAATTTAAAGCCTTAAATGACAAATTTTGTTTTTAGTATTCATTTTATTATCAATACTAAAAACCCTTTTAGAGACTGATTGTATATACTTTATATGTCTAAATGGAAGACAGTTGGTTTTGGATCTAAACTAGACCACCACAGAAGTAAATAAGGTAATATAATTTTCCTTAACCTGGGTGGTCATTCACATTAACTGACTATAAGAGTGATACAGAATGTTCATGGTCTCTTCCATGAGCAGTTAGTCAGAATCTTTCTCATAAGACATATTGATGCTTTCATCTCCTTCTGATTTCACACTGCTGGTTGAGAATTACTGCATGTCAACATGTCAATGTGTTGAGGGGATATCAACGTCTGAATGTTCACTGATGTCTGCTGAACTAAGGAAACTTCAATATAGAATACATTTAAGAGATGATGGTAAATTTCTAACTCTTCTGACAGTAGCTGAATTACAGATGTAAGTCACAACAGCACAGGCAGGAAAATAATACTGTCTATATGAAATTGATGCTTACAAAGATTTGTGTTGAAACCATGTACTCAAATATTAGCAGACCTAAGCAACCCTGTGGGGATTTTTTTTTATTTTGTTGCAATTAATCATACTCTACACTCAACAAATCAACAAAAGTCCTGACTTTTCAAAATCAAGATTGAATTTTAGACCTCAAGATTTTCTTTGTTTTTTAAACTCTTGAGAAAAAGTAGTTTCTTCCTTCCATTTCTTACAATACGTATTCATTTTTCTTCCTCTCAAGAATGATCAGAGCTTTGTTGCCATGACAGGCAATGTTTTAACTTTCCTTATATGTGTGATCAAGACAGCTTTATCTAGAACTTCAGAACTTTATAGAGTATCTAAGCCATCAATATAGAAAAGTGCACACCTATTTGAGCCTCACTGCCCCATTAAGTTCCTGGAGAATCATTTGAGTGAAAAGTCTGTATTTAGCTTAATAATCAAATAAGAAATGTTGTTTGTTTATTGAATAAAGCTTTACATTTTGAGGCATTTGGAGGTTCACATACAGTTATGGAAGAAACACAGGTAAGTATCATTAAAACAATTGTAAATCCTTAAAAAGTTTCAAGGTAGTATTATAAGGAGAATACTGGCATACCTTCCAAATGTTGATTAGTCACACCCCATCCATCCAGATATCCATCACCCCTTAGCCCCATGCCCTTGACAATCATCAAGTTTGTCTATGTTTCCTTGTTTTGTATTTTTTAGAATGTTCCATGGGTTCTTAAAAAGGAAAATTGTTTTGGCTGTTTACTGTACTCTGTATACTCTCATATGTCATGCATATGTGTAAGTTTCTCCTGGTGTTTATATCTGTACCTCTGGGGATTTTCCATCTGGAAGTTTCTGTGAGGAGGTTGAATCCAAAGTTGCAAATCTGAATTGATTTAGTGACACAAATGAGTGATGCCATGCCATTTTTGGCAACACAGATAGCATTGAGATCATTATGCTAAGTGAAACACGAGGCTCAGGAAGAGAACACTAATGAATTTCATCTACATGTGGACTCTAATATAGCTGATCTCATGGGAGGTGAGAGCATTCATACTTACCAGAGGCTGGAAGGAGTGCAGTGGAAAGATGAATTCAGTGAACAGGTGCTAAGTTCAAATGATTTAAACTCTACTCTATGAATATAGCTTTCAGATATTGTTAACTACACAAATTTTAAAGTTTTGTAACAGTAAAAATAAAAATAAATAGATACAACTGATTTATATTTTCTTTCTTGACATACTTTGAGGTGGAATGTGTGTGCACACTTGTTTTATTTGTTTTGTTTTGTTTTGTTGGGAAAGTCTTTTTTCTTTGTAGTCCAATTTGGCCTTGAACTCACAGCTTTTTCTTGAATTATACATAGGTCAAGAAAGAAAGTGTGTGAATTAATCCTTATTACAGTTATATCTGTAAGATAAAAAATAACTTCGACACTATAAACATTACCATTTCTTGTTACCCTACTCTGTAATGAACATCATAAAATCTTTCTGTATCTTATATTCTTTAATTCCTATGTCAACTCAGAGATAGTTCTTGGGATGTCACTTATTTACCTGATGGCCTAACAGTTTATAAGAATAAATATATTGTCAGAGCTCTGTTTGAATCTGTTCCACCTATTTCAAAAACAAGTCTTGAGTACCAAACTTGGTGGAGGTTGCTTGAGTATCATATTTATTTCAGACTTAATGAGAATATGTGCAAGATCCATGAGGTCTATGATTTTTTTATTTGACAGAGTCTCATTTTGAAGCAATGGCTGGCCCCAAATTTGCTGTATGACTGGCCTCAACTTCAAAGAAATCCTCTTGCCTTTGTCTCCTGCGTGCTAGTATAAAGAAAGGACATACATTATGGCATGTTTTTAAATTTTTATTTATGAATGTTAATTCCATGAATTTCATATTTTCATTAAAGAAGTGCCTTGATTTTAACACAGAGTCTGGTACTCAGTATCCTACCTAGTACTGAGAAATTGTTAAAACATCTTATAGTTTTATTATTGTAGAATTTTACTCTTTACAAACTACTTAAAGTCAGTGTCAAACAAAACTGAGTCACCACTGTCGGAATAGTTTGTACTCAAATTGGATCCTGAGAAAATGGCAGGCTTGGCTCCTTAAGAAGTAGTCTTTAATTATTCTCTAGATATTTCATTTTGATTCTTTGTTCATCTAGCTTTAGATAAAGTTGCCTGTGATATAAACATGGGAATGACTGTCAGGACAATGACAGCTGTGGGTTCTGCTTATTTCTGGGTATGTAGATCCAAGTACAGTGCAGATAATAGGGTGGGTAAGAGTCAGGTGCAAATAAGATCTTTGTCTGGGTCTTTATGTATCTTGATATCAAGGTTAATGTTTGCCGATTAATATTGTATCACACGGTGCTCTAATTATTTGATGTATTTATACTAATTTAATATTGACAATGATCTTTTGAGAGCGGTATATCTGCCACCATTTTGCAGGCAAGAAATATGAGGAGTCTAGGTTATTTGAGTTTCTACACCATAAATAACAGAGTGAATGCTTGATTCCCTGCAGACTAACTACTAAATCATTTTGGTTTCCAGCCTGGATTCCTGAGGTATTTATTGAGGCAGAGACAATGTTGTGAGAAAAACAACAGGAAGAAAAACAAGCTGAATTTTGGAGTTATTTTGGGGAGCTCATGCTGCAGTTGAATGAAGATATCTGCTGTACACTTAGGTGGTATGGATACATCTACATATGTAACTGCAACTGAAGGAAGTAGATGAGAATTTTCAACAAACAGATGGGCACTGAAAGTAAATGGAGCCAGGGAAAAGAGCCCTGCTGTCATTCTGCATGAATATATTTAAAAATGCATATTAAAAGATGTATATTCCTCCATAAGCTTTCACCTCACAACAATATAAACGGCCAAACACATATGAGTATGAAATGAAAAGTGCTAAGCAAAGCATGAAGGAAGACTGACCTCCTGTGGGAGAATGGCATGATCTAGGAAGCTCCATCCTAGAGGCCATAGCCTTGGAAGGCTTCAGAACTTCAGGGAAAGCTTGGAGAAAATGGTCCTTAGAATTGAAAGTCAGCTTACCTAGGAAACAACTCCTCAGCAAGAAAAGAAAAGCTTCACACCCAACCATCCAGCATGGATGTTGCCTAAGGAAATATGACTTCTCTAGCATGGCTGAAGGGTTTCAATAGGGAATGCTGGGCTTTGAGGCTGGGGGAGGAAGGGCCTGGCTACAAAGTGCCTCACACATTGCACTTTAGCCTGTTGTTTGCCCAGCATGTTTTGTAGCATAAAGAAATGCCATAAGCATATGAAAGAGAAAACTACATAACTGCTGTGTTTCACTGTTCAGATGGCATACATAAAAGTTTCATATTTAAATAACCTGATACTAAGTGGTCTGCTTGCCTCCACCTGTTCAAACATTTTCCTTGTGATCACTGGCTTTCATTGGGTACAGATATTACCTTGGCAGAAAGAGTTAAAAGAGTAGTGTGCCCACCCTCCACCCCAATGTACACTTCACAGTCACTATGAGTATCTCAACATCCTTTGCCTTACAACAATTAAATTCTGTTCTTATAGCAGACTCTACCGGGTAATTGGAAATCCCCATAAGAAAAAAAAAAAAAAAACATGAACTCACACACTTGGCAAGCCACAACATTGCTAGTGACATAACTGCTTTCAATTTCAATTTTGGCTATCAAAACAGGAGCAACGTCCACATCACCTTTCTGTAAACTGATTGTTATCAAAATTAGATTCTGATGGATTTCATGTTCCTTAGAGATAATCTTTGCTAAAATGATAAAGCTTAACCCTTAGATGTACAAAAGACAAGTACAAAGATTTATCAGCTCTTTGTTTTTGCATGCTTGCTGAAGAAAGTATTTTATTGTACAACATGGGGGAGACTCAAATCCAGTCTTCCCATTCAGCTGGGATTTGAAGTGTGAGCCACTATGCCCTGCTTAGGGTTAGGATTACTCTTTGTCCTGTTTGTGTAGTGTTGTAAAATCAAATCAAGTAACAGGTCTGCAGCCTGGTAGTAGCCATCACTCAACAAGAGCATTCTAATAGAATGAGGAATCTGGGTAGAACAAAGAAGACTTTAGAGAATCAAACTTATGTGATTTTTCCATATATATGAAAATGTATTATACCCACTGTTTTTGTAACTTCTCATTTGGACACAGTCTATGATTTTAGTGTGATTGACTCATATATTCTTCCTGCTGTCATGTCTCTTTCTGTTTCTAAAGCATGTGTGTTATAGTATTTCCCAAGAGCTAACAAGCTGTTATGTGTTTAAATGTGAAGTTAAAGCTAAAATGCTCATCACCTAATATATTACTACACTATCTAAAAGTTATATATGAAACAAACTGAAGCTCAGCAGGAAGGTGGATGTCCCTGTTCTAAGGTACATGTGGGTTAAAATGTTATGTTAGGGCAGGGTTATAGCTCAGTGGCAGAAACTTTGGCTAGAATACCCAACACCTTAAGCTAGATGCCTAGCACAAACACACACACACACACACACACACACACACACACACACACACACACACACACACACACACACACACACACTTCTATAGAATTAACTTTACATTACAATTCATGAAGCTTCCTACACTGTGACAAATTATGTTCTATTTTATAGAAAACAACAAAGCTGTATGTTCTGAGTACAACTCCTGAAGTAAAGCATCTCAATACTGCATTGATAAGTAAATTTTGATGTAAAAAAAAATTTGTGCATTACCTCATATGGGTAAAGAAATTACAGCCAGGTATAGCTGAGTCACTTGTGAACAACAGGAACATAAGCATTGCTAAAGATACCTTTCTTTCTGGTGTTTTCTTCATTTTGAAATTCACACTTTTGTCATGAACTTCTAGGACATATTCAAGAAGATATTGGTATGTAGTAAAAATTCCCTTCTCTGAATCTTGCTTCTTACTTCATCTCCTTGAATGTCCCCAAGGAGGGGCATCCTTGCGGGGAATGGACTGACCAGAGAGAAGGGCAAAGTAAGATGAGGGAAATCTCAGCTGAAGTTTCCTGTCTGTGCTCAGCTCTGCCTCAGTCTTTTTCATAACCATCACAACTCTGCTATAACAGGCTGATGGTCCATTCCCACTGTGCAGAGGAGGAAATCCCTGGGTCTTCTACAACACCATTGAGCCTCAGCATCTTTTTGATCACCGTAGGATAGGCATCTGGCTTTTTTAAGTTTAGCCTGTGTTCTAAAACTGAATCCCTTACATAGGAATCCAAAGACCATACTGAGGGAAACTGAGGGAAAAGATGCATTTGATGAAAGCTTCCTTTTCAGGTCTGGAGTAAGAGCACCAAAATCGTCTTAAGCTCTTTAGATGTGCTGGATAGAAACAAACCACAATAAAAAGAGGGGAAGGCTTAATACGCAATAGAGCTGCCCATCAGCACATTCCATACATGAAGTTGGAGGAGACTAATGATTATGACAAGATTTGAGTCCTGCAGTCTTTGCGAGAGTGGTGAATTGTTCCCTGATCAAATAATTGCTGGGATGTCTTATCCCCACATTCTCATGTCTTTGCCACATTTGCATTATTAATAACAAGCGTCTTCCTATGTAGGTTCTCACTCCCAAAAGGGTAATATTACTAATGCAGTAAAACCACGTATCTCTGTAAGAAGATAAATCAAGTTTCCTCATTTTTTCCTCTAATACTAAAATACTAAAATATCCAAGTAAAACTATTGCTTCATCTCATAACCATTCCTGTTCATACCTTGAATTTACACCTAGCTGCAGACCCAGAATGAAGCACAAAAGCTGTCATACCTGAAGAAGATGTCCCAACAAGGCTGTCAGAACTCCATGTTAAATGCTGGGCTCAGGGGTTCTGTGTGATTGATTCTAGCTGTCCTTAATGGAGGAGCTAGAGAGAGTGCCCAAGGAGCTGAGGGAGTCTGCAACCCTATTGGAGGAACAACAATATGAACTAACCAGTACGCCCCAGAGCTGGTGTCTTTAGCTGCATATGTAGCAGAAGATGGCCTAGTTGGCTACCATTGGGAGAAGAGGCCCTTGGTCTTGCTAAGATTATATGCCCCAGTACAGGGAAATGCCAAGACCAGGAAGCAGAAGTGGGTGGGTTGGAGAGCAGGGCAGGGCAAGGGTATAGGGGACTTTGGGGATAGCATTTGAAATGTAAATGAAGAAAATATCTAATAAAAAATATATCACAAAAAAAGAATCTAAAAGTAAAGTCATCTTTTCCTCCCAGTTCCATTTTAATAATAACCAGGAATTTCAGCATCATTACCCAATTCTTTTGTAATTCACACACTGAGGTACTTGCTGTTACAAGTGTAATAATGCTGTTATAGAAACCTCTACATTTGTCCACTTGTAGATTCATACACTTCCTAAAATTTTCTTATTTTTTACTCATAGAATATTACAACATGATTTTATTCAGTTTATTTCTAGCAATAATTTGTGATAACTGCCTGAAAATGGAAAGAAACATTGGACCTAAAAAAAATCAAGAGCTCACTCCTGTGATACCACAGAATAAATGCTGCAATTAAAAACATCTATTTGGAAATACTATGATCTCTCTCAACAAAAAGAGCATTTATTATACAGACACAGTTCACATAGACATGAATAGGTACATACATAATCAAGTTATAAGACTCAGTAATAAAAAGGACTGAGCTAGCACAAAGGAAATGATTCAGTAGATGAGGGTACTCACTATTCTTTCAGATAACTTAACTTTGGTTCTCAAATGCCGAGAACCAAAGTTTATTCAGCTTGCAGAATAAACTCAAATAAAGAACTCTTGTTGAAGACTTCTTTAGGTAGTTCTTGCCCATTCGATGTTCCTCAGTTGATAATTCTGTTTAGCTCTGTAGCCCACTTTTCAGTTGGGTTATTTGGTTTTCTAGAGTCTGACTTCTTGAGCTCTTTGTGTATTTTGAATAACAACCCTCTATCAGATGTAAGGTTGGTAAAGATCTTTTCCCAAGATGTATATTGCTGTTTTGTCCTATTGACAGTATCCTTTGCCTTATAGAAGCTTTTCAGTTTCACGAAGTCAAATTTGTCATTTGTTGATCTTAGAGCTTGAGCCATTGTTGTTCTGTTCAGGAAATGTTCCCCTGTGCTAATGTGTTCAAGGCTATTTCTTACTTTCTCTTGTATTAGATTCAGTGTATCTGATTTTATGTGGAGGTCCTTAAACTCCATCCTCAGTCATCAGGGACATGTAAATCAAAATGACTTGAGATTCCATCTTACACCAATCAGAATGACTAAGATTAAAAACTCAGGTGACAGGAGATGGAAGCATAGATGTGGAGAAAGAGGAACACTCTTCCATTGCTATCAGAGTTGCAAATTGGTACAACCACTCTGGAAATCAATCAGGTGGTTCCCGAGAAAATTGGAAATAGTTTTACCTGAAGTCCCATTTATATTACTTCTGGGCATATGTACAGAAGATGCTCTACAATATCACAAGAATATGTGCTCTATGTTTATAGCAGCCTTATTTGTAACAAGCAGAAGCCAGAAACAACCTAGGTGCCCCTCAACAGAAGAATGGAAACAGAAAATGTGGTACATTTGCACAATGGAATACTACACAGCTATTAAAATGAGGACTTCACGAATTATGCAGGCAAATGGATGGAACGAGAAAATATTATTCTGATGAGGTATCCCAGACCCAAAAATACATATATGGTATGTACTTACTGATAAGTTGAGATTAGTCAAAATTTCAGAATACCCATGATACAACTCACAGATCATATGGAATTTAACCCAAAAGATATTCTACCATATCACAAGGACACATGCTCCACTATGTTAATAGCAGCCTTATTTATAATAGTCAGAAGCTAGAAACAACCCAGATGTCCCTCAACAAGAAGGAAGACCCAAGTTTGGATGCTTCAATCCCACTTAGAAGGAGGAACAGAATAATCATGGAAGGCAGAGGGAGAGAGACCGGGGTGGGAGAGAGGAGGGGTAGGATCAGGTATGGGGAGAGACAAAAGAGAAGCCCCGAGATTTAGAAGTTTGAATAGGAATATGCATCAGTGTGGGGTGGGGGGACCCACTAGATAGTCCCAGACACCATGGTTGTGAGAGGTTTCCAGGACCTAATGGGGGATAACATTAGCTGAAATGCCCAATAGTGGGGAGATAGGACCTGAAGAGACCACTGCGCCCTGCTCCCCCAGTTAAGGGATGGAAACACCCATCTATCTCAAAACTTTTGACCTTGAATTCTTACTCTCTAAAGGAAATGAAGGGGCAAAAAAATGGAGCAGAGACTGAAGAAAAGTCCATCCAGAGACAGCCCCAACTTGAAATCCATCCCATGCACAGACACCAAACCCTGATACTACTACTGATGCCAAGATGTGCTTACAGACAGGAGCCTGGCATGGCTAATATTTGAGAGGCTCTACCATCAGCTGACTGAGACAGATGCAGATGGAACTTACAACTAACTGTTGGACTAAGCCCAGGGATGCCTATGGAGAAGCTGGGGAAGGACTGTAGAAGCTGAAGGGGATTGCAGCCCCATTAGAAGAACAACAGTAACTAGACACCTCAGAGCTTCCAGGACTAAGCCACAAAGCAAAGTGCATGCATGGACTTGTCTGAGGCCCCTGCTACATATGCAGCAGCCTTGTCTGGGCCTCAATGGGAGGGAGCATGATTGATCCTGTGGAGAGTTGATGCCCCAGAGAAGGGGATTGTAGAGGAGTGAAGGATGGATGGATGGGTGAGGGAGCATCCACTCAGAAGTGAAGGGGAAGGAGAATGAGATGGGAGGCTTGTAAAGGCGTGATTGGAATGGGGGACAACATTGCAATGTAAATAAATAAAATAATTAAAAAAAAAACAATTCCTGTACAATGCATTTGAAAGCAAAATGCAAAAGCTTTAATTATAATGATACCATTCTCTCATCCTAGCTGCCTTTTTATTTTTTTTAAGTCTTTCAAAGTTTTCTGTAATTTTCAACATCAGAAAAATTTGGATGCAGCAATAGTTAAAAATTATCCTTGAAACAGTGAGAAGTATTTTCCTTGGAATACTTAATTCTTCAATCTTACCATATTTATTCTTAAAACCAAAATGTTGAAACATAATGTATGCTAAACTCTGTATTTGATAGGTACATTTCATTATTCGATTTATTAAGCACCCCCACTTACAATGCTCTCTAAGCTTATTACCATGGAAACACATAAGCATTTCAGAGGATTTTCTGCATTTAAAGCATTTATTGAACATCCTTTCTCTTGGCAATTATTTTATAATACAAAATCTTTCATTACCCAGTGACTCATTGGGATGTGAGTCATGTTAGTCCAATGCTTCTTTCAAAACTATTAAATGCTTAAATATTAAATATGGAATGTTCTCAGTTTTCTTCTACAAAGAGTACAATTGAAAAAGTAAAGCAATGAACTTAGAAGCTTATTAATGCTTTTGGTTAATATTTTGAAATTTTTACATATATACCAAACATTCACATGTTTAGTGCCTATATACATACAAATATATTTCATATACATTATTGCATATTACCTTAAGTATCTATGACATTAAATACTAATAGATTATTACATGAAATAACATAGTAGATTTTGTTTCTCTTGATGTAGAAGTAAGTTCATGCAATCACAGTAATATGGCTTGTTTTTCTGGCATAATTTTACTGTATTTTAGCCTTGGTGTATATATGTTTTGATAGATTTATATAACATTTATAAAGATAATGAGTCCTGCCCAAACTATAATCTACTTCTGTTGTGATGATCCTTTATGGAAGTATGGACCTTGGAAATTTAGTCTATAAGGACTTTCTCAGTTGTAAAATACGGGAAGAAACACTGAAGCCTGTTAATCTGTTAATTCCTGTAACACACACAATATATATATATTTCTAAGTTCTAGAGGTTTTGAATGAGCCATAGGCTCTGGACTTAATCATTGGTCAAATCTTTCTCACACACGTAAGTTTTCTACTTCTGAAATGTCTACGTGAGAGGTTCCCAGTCAGAGAAGCATATTAGGATCACGGGACTCAGATTCCTAGAACCAACCACAAGAATTCTAACTTAATGGGTAAATCTTAGAAACTGGGAGTTTTTAAAGTCCTCTAGAGGGCTCTCACACTAATAAGCAATTTGGATTGAAAACTACTGCATCAGACGACTCCCTAGACTGACATGGGGACGCTTATTGTCTCCAGCTGTTCCAACATCCTTTGGCTATATCATCAAATATCTTACTTTTATAGGTTCCCAAATCAACAGGCATCTTAGAGTTTCATAAGCAATTTGACTTGCTCATTTACAGGTTACCGTCTCTCCTGCCTGCACAGATTCAACACCAGCTGTTGTGGTTACAATGTGACATGTCCCCCTACAGGCTTGTGTATTTGAATGCTTCATTCCCTGCTGGTACAATTATTTGAGAAGATTATGGAATTTTTAGTAGACGTTCTCTTACTTGAGAGAATTGGTCAATGGGAATGGGCCTTATTTGATTCCCAAGCTTTGTTTCCTCTAAACTTTCTGTTTCTGGATCTTGCCAGGGTGCCTTTTCTGGCATGATGGACTACATCCCTTGGGTTGTATATAAAAATTAATATCCCTTCTCTTATATTGCATTTTGTGGAGTACTTGCTCACAGAAATGAGAAAAATAACTACTACAGAAATTGGGATGGAGGATTGTGTCTACTGCTTTCACAAACCTGAGCATTTTAAAATGTCTTATGTTTCATAACTCAACTGTAGGAATAACGTGGATGAGTATATATGGAGTATCCACCTTGAATACTCATGAGTCCAGGAAGCAGAATGAATTGGGTCCTGCTGGTGAGAATTGGGAGATTAGAATGACAAAAGATGCTCTTAGTGTTCAGGCCTGCTCAGGAGGTTCAAGAAAGGAACAAATACCCTCTCAGGAAAAGAGATACTGAGACAATATTCTTTTGAATCATCTACCTGTCTTTCTGCTCATAGCCTAAGAATCAGAGTATTTCTGAATTTTAAAGTACTGGATTGAAATATTTAGTGGACATAATGTCAAGGCAGGAGAGGATTCATGATGCATTGTGAATATGTATTACTGCTTCCCTCCAAGGTCTACAGTGGGAAAGAACATATTATTTCTCTATAGTTAAAGAAGGCTGGTAAGATTAGGTAATGTGTGTCAGGGTCAAAGTCTACTCAAGAAGGCCCTGGTATGCTATTGATGAGGTGTAAAGCCTAAGTTGGAAATGGAGACTTCAGTATGTTGTAGATCTAGAGCAAGCCATGGGTCATTTTCAAGGAAATGTATAAGCACATAGAAGTGCTTACCCAACTTAATGCATGATACCTGTGACAGTTTGGGTAGCACAGTCTAAACTTCTCAGAAACTAGACTTCTTTATCCCTACTTCTGGGATGCCAGGTATGAGGTTTCCATATTCACTTGGTTTGATCTTCCCTCCTTTTCTTCCATACATTCTTTTTGGCATGGAAATATTTATTCATTGCGATTACATGTTGGAATCATGTAGCTTTATTTGAATATTATTGGGAATCACAGTTAAAACGAGTCTTAAATGCGACTTCAAACGTTTTTCTATTTTTTAAATTGAAAATATTGTCTTCTCTCATACAACACTTCCCAACCACGGTTTCCCTTTCCCCTACTTCTCTTCATCCTCCACACCTACCCTCTCCCTCAGATCCATTCCCTCTCTATTTCTTCTTCTTAAAAGAGCAGGCCTCCATGAGACGACAGCTGAACAGGGCAAAACAAACCACAACATGATGAGATAAAAAAGCTCTCATGTTGATGCTACACAAGACAACACAATTGATGGAAAGGGGCCTCAGGAGCAGGCAGGCAAAAGGGTCAAAGATACGCACCTTCCCCTTTCAGGAGTCCCATAAAAATACAAAGCTAACCGAAAACATTAAATCTAAAATGTGCCTGAAAAGAACAAAGCTATGAATAACATGAACAGAGGAAGTAGAATAGCAGCACAAAGGCTCAGAAAATATTTTCAACAAAATTGTAGAATAGTTGCCTAACTTAAAGAAAATGTCTATAAAGATATCAGAGGCATACAGAACACCAAGTAGATTGGGCCAGAAAAGAAAGTACCCTCACAACATAATAATCAAAACATTAAACATATTAAACCTATTCCCTATATGATTTATTTTTCTCTGGTATATTATTATAATATGACTAAAATAAAGTTGACTAATCTAAACATCTCAGTAATATTTCTGGTAAAATGTATTATTTATCTTAGTGTTCTATTTTTGCAGCAATACTCTAACAATGTAGCAATATTTATTTGAATGAAACAATGAAGTCAGTATTTATTGCAGGTCAGAGTTGATGTAACTATCTTAAGACTTAATTTACTGTTTATTTTTTTATCTATGTATTTTGTTTTGCTAGATAATGTATTGCCAAGAAGCTAAGCTCACTCTTAACTCATTATCTCATCTGAGTCTCCTTAGTGCTTATATTAGAGATAGTTAGCATCCCCATGTCTTGTGTTAAAGTATGATTTCATTTGATAAAATCATCTCAGAAGAATCCAATAAGAATCACCACCAGTTATTCATTACTGAATATATTTAATTTTTATTTTCAGTTTTTTGTTCTGAGAATATTATCATATATAGTCTTACCAAAAAAAAAAAATAAAACACAGTCATTTTAGTCATTAGTAAATCTTGTTTTCCTTTTGTCTTTCCCTATTATTGAAACTGTTCATTTTCACGTTGAGAAACATGACATTTACAAATCAACTACTTGCTCTTTTCCCTTTGATTTTTATTTGTCCTTGAAAACAATATCTGTAGATCACTACATATTCTTTGATTAAAAATGCCTCTAACAGAATTTAAAACCTTCAGTAACATCGCTCAAGGGAAATGGTATGTGTTCACTCAGCCTTTATGACTGTAAAACAAAGCTATAGAGTAATATTAGTACTAACATCTCTGCCCTTCTAGAAGGAAGTTTACTCACATTCCTGTAGCTGTGTTAACTACAAATTCCCCCCCCCCAAAACCTGTTCATATAACTAAAAAGTATTTTGAATTTATATTGTAGTTGGCATTTAAATACATTTGAATTTATATTAAAATTGTACTTTCATTTTATAATTATGTACCACACTATACATACACATTTTTGGTTATGTGTTCATTCAGCCTTTATATTCATTCAGCATGTGATGAACAACAGAGGGCCTAGTGTTTTATTGGAGGGGCATGAAAGCAATAAAGCACACAAAAACCATTTGTCTTTTTTCTGCAGTTCAGTGCTATGTATCTCACCATATAATTCCAGAATGAAAATACACACTACTTTTTTCCCATGTATATGTATACTTAATAGACAGATCTACTCACCCACTTATAGATACACCTGAGTACATATTGTGTCTCCGAGTGAGCGATGTGTATGAGCTGGGCACAATCACAGTTTATGTCAGGTTTCTATAGTGACCATCTTTGAAGTGACAAGTTTTCAGATTCTAAGGACAGGCCTCTCTATTCATTGACCAGTACAGATGATCTCCATCTCCCGTAACCATACATCCATAATTTCAGCCAATCATCTCTGGAAAATTGTATAAATATCCTGTTTGGATTGAAAGTGCGTGAACTATTTTTAGGGTCATTTTTTCCAAAATCAAAAAGATGAAACAAAATGCTTACACATCATCTATACTATGTACACATCATCTATACTACATCCTCTTTGTAGTGTGCTTAAGACACATACATGGACACTGGAGTTATGTGCAGAGACTCTGCAATTTCACATTGGAGGACACAGTCATAGGTTTGTTTGCAAGGAGTGGACGTCTTGGAATGAATACTCAAATCTCTAAAGATTATTTTAATGTTTGTGCAAACAATTTCAGAGATTTTAACACTTAACTGTGTCTTAATGATTGGAGCGAGACTGGTCATTATGAAGCAGGACAGAGCTGGGCTTAGCTGAAGTCTACAAACCTCTCTATGAGGAACAAACGGATGATTTTTCTAAGGAATTATCTTTCACCACAAGCCTTCTAAACTTCATCAGTCTTACAGATTCATCTGTGTGACATTTTAAGTGGAGTATCCAGTTCTCAACAGTCCTTGACCCAACACTGCAATTCTATGCTCAGCACTGCAGTCCTATTGTGTATCTTTTAGATTGGGAGAGATGCTCCAGGGGCCAATTCAACAGGTGATGTGCCACCTTTTATCCTCTTACATGAGGTAATTACTGTGGCCATTGAAAGTCACTCTTAGTGATGGGCTGATTATTATCATCAGTTTCCTGAGATACCTATCCAGAAAAACGGCTGACAGAGGAAAAGACAGAGACATTTTAATGGCTCTCAAATTGATAGACTGATACAATTTAATCCAGGCAATCAAAGCTGTAAAGAAAGCAAAGGCAGACCTGGCCTCATGGCCTTTGAGAATCTCATGCTTGGACAGATGCCAACACCATCCTCATTGGATTGTACTTTGTGTTTCTAAATCATGCCTTCACTTCCAAGTCCTTGCAGAAAGCAGCACCTTTGTATTTTGGCAACCATTTCTTGTACTGAACTATTCAGAGAAATGCTGAATTAACCTCCTGTCCTCCCTCACGCTTCAGGTGTCTAAATCTCAGAAATCAGATTGCACTGGGGGAAGGTGGCAAGGGTTGAAAGGGGACATCTCAGCCCTGAGCAGACAGGAGTGCAGCCAATTTCTCACTCGAAATGGCATGAGCTGTGTCAGCCAGTGACCCCACTGTGCAACAATGTCCCCCACAGGAGGAAAAGCCTGCCAGCCACACAATGTTCTCAGGCTCCCTTCTGTGTGAGCATGTCAGAATTGGAATGCTGAGTTTGCTCTGAAAAAGGCCAGCATCATGAAGCATCCAAGAGGCAGCATGCTACCTATAACCATGCTGACAATGCGTTACCTTTAAATGCTGCAAAGCATTGTTAAACCATGCAGGTCAGCTTCTAGAAAAATACTGCACCCTGTTTTTATGTTATAGACTTTTATGAAAACTCTTGATAGTTTATAATTTTGCTTCCTTTAACCACATGAAGTTTAAATTTCATTCATGTGATTAATTTCTGTATATTATGTTTTTTCCTATTAGTTACTAATATTAAAGATTTCTTAATAACAGTGATTTGATAATATCTCTGTAGTAAGAAAGGAAATTTTAAGCATTGAATGTATAAACTAAGTGCTGTGGTACATGCTTTTAATCTCAGCATTCAGAAAGTAAAAATGGATCAGGCGTTCAAGGCCATTTGGGCTACGTAGTGAGGTAGAAGTCAGTCTGGGCTCCTTGAATATGGTCTCAAAAAAAAAAAAAGAAAGAAAGAAAGAAAGAAAGAAAGAAAGAAAGAAAGAAAGAAAGAAAAGAAAAAGAAGCAAACAAAAAGAAAATTTATTTAATTAGGTAAAATAGGTGAACTGAGGAGACAGCTTAGTTGGCAAAGTGCTATGTGACTTAAGCCCATAAAACCCCATTTAAAAAGCAAACAAACAAACAGAATAGATGTTAGCATATGCTTGCCATGCCAGAGGAAGGGAGGTGGAAATGGGGGAATACCAAGGTCTTGTGAGGTAGACAGTGTAGCTGAGTCAGTGAAACCTCTGTTTCAAAATAAGATGGAGGGTAGTTAAGGAAGATCCATGAAACTAACTTCTGGCCTCCACAAGCATATGTACAGATATGCATGCATACATGCATGCATATATACATACATACATGCATACATACATATGTACATACATACATATGTACATACATACACACAAATGCACACATTCATGAACACAAACACACAATGACTAGAAAAAAACTCTTAAAATTAGTAGTCCTTATAGGTAAAGAGAAAAAAAATAACCAAAGAGAGTACATGTGGTGGTCAAACAAACTCAAGAGAAATGGATAAATTGTGATTATGAGGAATTAAATTATTAAGAAAGGTATCATAATTATGAAAGGAACTGTACAAATTAAAATCTGACCAATTCAGGCCAAGAGAAAACTGAAAAGGGAATGGAATTATTAGATAATGTTTTATAAAAGTAAATCCAACTGACACATGTGCACACAATAAGAAAAACAGATACTTCTTGTCATAGAAATTCACTCTTTTCCATTGAGGAGCCTCAAGGAGCTCCCAAAGCAACATGTTTAAAGCATAAATGATAAGAATGCTGTTCATAACTGTCCATACATATTTTTATTGAATATTTTATGTATTTACATTTCAAATGTTATCCCCATTCCCAGTTTTCCCTCAGGAACCTCCCTATCCCATTCTCCCTCCTCCTGCTTCTATGAGGGTGCTACCCCTCCCACCTCACTGCCCTGGCTGGAGCCATAGGTTCCTCCATGTATACTCTTTGATTGGTGGTTTAGTCCCTGGGATCTCTGGGTGTTTTGGTTGGCTGATATTGTAGTTCTTACTATAGGGTTGCAAACTCCTTCAGTTCTTTCTCTAACTCCTCCATTGGGGGACCTCATGCTAAGTCCAATGGATGGCTGTGAGCATCTGTGTTTGTATTTGTCATGCTCTGTTAGAGCCTCTCAGGAGTCAGTTATAACAGGCTCCTGTCAGCAAGCACTTCTTGGCATCTGCAATAGTGTCTGGGTTTGGTGGTTGTATATGGTATGGATCCCCAGGTGGGACAGTCTCTGGATGGCCTTTCCTTCAGTCTCTGATCCACTCTTTGTCCCCATATTTCCTTTCTTTTTTTTTTTTTTT